>NC_088410.1:99864144-99874144 GCF_034236695.1 Oncorhynchus nerka | reverse complement strand
GTGGTGGCCCTGTAGGTGTTGGGTGGTGGTCCTGTAGGTGTTGTAGGTGTTAGGTTGTGGTCCTGTATGTGTTGGGTTGTGGTCCTGTAGGTGTTGGGTTGTGGTCCTGTATGTGTTCGGTTGTGGTCATGTAGGTGCTGTAGGTGTTGGGTTGTGGTCCTGTAGGTGTTGGGTGGTGGTCCTGTAGGTGTTGGGTTGTGGTCCTGTAGGTGTTGGGTTGTGGTCCTGTAGGTGTTGGGTTGTGGTCCTGTAGGTGTTGGGTGGTGGCCCTGTAGGTGTTGGGTTGTGGTCCTGTAGGTGTTGGGTGGTGGCCCTGTAGGTGTTGGGTGGTGGTCCTGTAGGTGTTAGGTTGTGGTCCTGTATGTGTTGGGTTGTGGTCCTGTAGGTGTTGTAGGTGTTAGGTTGTGGTCCTGTAGGTGTTGGGTTGTGGTCCTGTAGGTGTTGGGTTGTGGTCCTGTAGGTGTTGGGTTGTGGTCCTGTAGGTGTTGGGTTGTGGTCCTGTAGGTGTTGGGTTGTGGTCCTGTATGTGTTGGGTTGTGGTCCTGTAGGTGTTGGGTTGTGGTCCTGTAGGTGTTGGGTTGTGGTCCTGTAGGTGTTGGGTTGTGGTCCTGTAGGTGTTGGGTTGTGGTGTTGTATGTGTTGGGTTGTGGTGTTGTATGTGTTGGGTTGTGGTCCTGTAGGTGTTGGGTTGTGGTCCTGTAGGTGTTAGGTTGTGGTCCTGTAGGTGTTGGGTTGTGGTCCTGTATGTGTTGGGTTGTGGTCCTGTAGGTGCTGTAGGTGTTGGGTTGTGGTCCTGTAGGTGTTGGGTGGTGGTCCTGTAGGTGTTGGGTTGTGGTCCTGTAGGTGTTGGGTTGTGGTCCTGTAGGTGTTGGGTTGTGGTCCTGTAGGTGTTGGATGGTGGCCCTGTAGGTGTTGGGTTGTGGTCCTGTAGGTGTTGGGTGGTGGCCCTGTAGGTGTTGGGTGATGGTCCTGTAGGTGTTAGGTTGTGGTCCTGTATGTGTTGGGTTGTGGTCCTGTAGGTGCTGTAGGTGTTGGGTTGTGGTCCTGTAGGTGTTGGGTGGTGGTCCTGTAGGTGTTGGGTTGTGGTCCTGTAGGTGTTGGGTTGTGGTCCTGTAGGTGTTGGGTTGTGGTCCTGTAGGTGTTGGGTGGTGGCCCTGTAGGTGTTGGGTTGTGGTCCTGTAGGTGTTGTAGGTGTTAGGTTGTGGTCCTGTAGGTGTTAGGTTGTGGTCCTGTAGGTGTTGGGTTGTGGTCCTGTAGGTGTTGGGTTGTGGTCCTGTAGGTGTTGGGTTGTGGTCCTGTAGGTGTTGGGTTGGCGTCCTGTATGTGTTGGGTTGTGGTCCTGTAGGTGTTGGGTGGTGGCCCTGTAGGTGTTGGGTGGTGGTCCTGTAGGTGTTAGGTTGTGGTCCTGTATGTGTTGGGTTGTGGTCCTGTAGGTGTTGTAGGTGTTAGGTTGTGGTCCTGTAGGTGTTGGGTTGTGGTCCTGTAGGTGTTGGGTTGTGGTCCTGTAGGTGTTGGGTTGTGGTCCTGTAGGTGTTGGGTTGTGGTCCTGTAGGTGTTGGGTTGTGGTCCTGTATGTGTTGGGTTGTGGTCCTGTAGGTGTTGGGTTGTGGTGTTGTATGTGTTGGGTTGTGGTCCTGTAGGTGTTGGGTTGTAGTCCTGTAGGTGTTGGGTTGTGGTCCTGTAGGTGTAGGGTGGTGGCCCTGTAGGTGTTGGGTGGTGGTCCTGTAGGTGTTGTAGGTGTTAGGTTGTGGTCCTGTATGTGTTGGGTTGTGGTCCTGTAGGTGTTGGGTTGTGGTCCTGTATGTGTTCGGTTGTGGTCATGTAGGTGCTGTAGGTGTTGGGTTGTGGTCCTGTAGGTGTTGGGTGGTGGTCCTGTAGGTGTTGGGTTGTGGTCCTGTAGGTGTTGGGTTGTGGTCCTGTAGGTGTTGGGTTGTGGTCCAGTAGGTGTTGGGTGGTGGCCCTGTAGGTGTTGGGTTGTGGTCCTGTAGGTGTTGGGTGGTGGCCCTGTAGGTGTTGGGTGGTGGTCCTGTAGGTGTTAGGTTGTGGTCCTGTATGTGTTGGGTTGTGGTCCTGTAGGTGTTGTAGGTGTTAGGTTGTGGTCCTGTATGTGTTGGGTTGTGGTCCTGTAGGTGTTGGGTTGTGGTCCTGTATGTGTTCGGTTGTGGTCATGTAGGTGCTGTAGGTGTTGGGTTGTGGTCCTGTAGGTGTTGGGTGGTGGTCCTGTAGGTGTTGGGTTGTGGTCCTGTAGGTGTTGGGTTGTGGTCCTGTAGGTGTTGGGTTGTGGTCCTGTAGGTGTTGGGTGGTGGCCCTGTAGGTGTTGGGTTGTGGTCCTGTAGGTGTTGGGTGGTGGCCCTGTAGGTGTTGGGTGGTGGTCCTGTAGGTGTTGGGTTGTGGTCCTGTAGGTGTTGGGTTGTGGTCCTGTAGGTGTTGGGTTGTGGTCCTGTAGGTGTTGGGTTGTGGTCCTGTAGGTGTTGGGTTGTGGTCCTGTAGGTGTTGGGTTGTGGTCCTGTATGTGTTGGGTTGTGGTCCTGTAGGTGTTGGGTTGTGGTCCTGTAGGTGTTGGGTTGTGGTCCTGTAGGTGTTGGGTTGTGGTCCTGTAGGTGTTGGGTTGTGGTCCTGTAGGTGTTGGGTTGTGGTCCTGTAGGTGTTGGGTGTTAGGTGTTGGGTTGTGGTCCTGTAGGTGTTGGGTTGTGGTCCTGTGTTGGGTTGTGGTCCTGTAGGTGTTGGGTTGTGGTCCTGTAGGTGTTGGGTTGTGGTCCTGTAGGTGTTAGGTTGTGGTCCTGTAGGTGTTGGGTTGTGGTCCTGTAGGTGTTGGGTTGTGGTCCTGTAGGTGTTGGGTTGTGGTCCTGTAGGTGTTGGGTTGTGGTGTTGTATGTGTTGGGTTGTGGTCCTGTAGGTGTTGGGTTGTGGTCCTGTAGGTGTTGGGTTGTGGACCTGTAGGTGTTGCGTGGTGGCCCTGTATGTGTTTGGTGGTGGTCCTGTAGGTGTTGTAGGTGTTAGGTTGTGGTCCTGTATGTGTTGGGTTGTGGTCCTGTAGGTGTTGGGTTGTGGTCCTGTATGTGTTCGGTTGTGGTCCTGTAGGTGCTGTAGGTGTTGGGTTGTGGTCCTGTAGGTGTTGGGTGGTGGTCCTGTAGGTGTTGGGTTGTGGTCCTGTAGGTGTTGGGTTGTGGTCCTGTAGGTGTTGGGTTGTGGTCCTGTAGGTGTTGGATGGTGGCCCTGTAGGTGTTGGGTTGTGGTCCTGTAGGTGTTGGGTGGTGGCCCTGTAGGTGTTGGGTGGTGGTCCTGTAGGTGTTAGGTTGTGGTCCTGTATGTGTTGGGTTGTGGTCCTGTAGGTGTTGTAGGTGTTAGGTTGTGGTCCTGTAGGTGTTGGGTTGTGGTCCTGTAGGTGTTGGGTTGTGGTCCTGTAGGAGTTGGGTTGTGGTCCTGTAGGTGTTGGGTTGTGGTCCTGTAGGTGTTGGGTTGTGGTCCTGTAGGTGTTGGGTTGTGGTCCTGTATGTGTTGGGTTGTGGTCCTGTAGGTGTTGGGTTGTGGTCCTGTAGGTGTTGGGTTGTGGTCCTGTATGTGTTGGGTTGTGGTGTTGTATGTGTTGGGTTGTGGTCCTGTAGGTGTTGGGTTGTGGTCCTGTAGGTGTTGGGTTGTGGTCCTGTAGGTGTTGTTAGGTTGTGGTCCTGTAGGTGTTGGGTTGTGGTCCTGTAGGTGTTAGGTTGTTGTTGGGTTGTGGTCCTGTAGGTGTTGGGTTGTGGTCCTGTAGGTGTTGGGTTGTGGTCCTGTAGGTGTTGGGTTGTGGTCCTGTAGGTGTTGGGTTGTGGTCCTGTAGGTGTTGGGTTGTGGTCCTGTAGGTGTTGGGTTGTGGTCCTGTAGGTGTTGGGTTGTGGTCCTGTAGGTGTTAGGTTGTGGTCCTGTAGGTGTTGGGTTGTGGTCCTGTAGGTGTTGGGTTGTGGTCCTGTAGGTGTTAGGTTTGGTTATTGGGTTGTGGTCCTGTAGGTGTTGGGTTGTGGTCCTGTAGGTGTTGGGTTGTGGTCCTGTAGGTGTTGGGTTGTGGTCCTGTAGGTGTTGGGTTGTGGTCCTGTAGGTGTTGGGTTGTGGTTGTGGTCCTGTAGGTGTTGGGTTGTGGTCCTGTAGGTGTTGGGTTGTGGTCCTGTAGGTGTTGGGTTGTGGTCCTGTAGGTGTTGGGTTGTGGTCCTGTAGGTGTTGGGTTGTGGTCCTGTAGGTGTTGGGTTGTGGTCCTGTAGGTGTTGGGTTGTGGTCCTGTAGGTGTTGGGTTGTGGTCCTGTAGGTGTTAGGTTGTGGTCCTGTAGGTGTTGGGTTGTGGTCCTGTAGGTGTTGGGTTGTGGTCCTGTAGGTGTTAGGGTTGTTATTGGGTTGTGGTCCTGTAGGTGTTGGGTTGTGGTCCTGTATGTGTTGGGTTGTGGTCCTGTAGGTGTTGTAGGTGTTAGGTTGTGGTCCTGTAGGTGTTGGGTTGTGGTCCTGTAGGTGTTGGGTTGTGGTCCTGTAGGTGTTGGGTTGTGGTCCTGTAGGTGTTGGGTTGTGGTCCTGTAGGTGTTGGGTTGTGGTCCTGTAGGTGTTGGGTTGTGGTCCTGTAGGTGTTGGGTGTTGGGTTGTGGTCCTGTGGTGGTGTTGGGTTGTGGTCCTGTAGGTGTTGGGTTGTGGTCCTGTATGTGTTGGGTTGTGGTGTTGTAGGTGTTGGGTTGTGGTCCTGTAGGTGTTGGGTTGTGGTCCTGTAGGTGTTGGGTTGTGGTCCTGTAGGTGTTAGGTTGTGGTCCTGTAGGTGTTGGGTTGTGGTCCTGTAGGTGTTAGGTTGTTATTGGGTTGTGGTCCTGTAGGTGTTGGGTTGTGGTACTGTAGGTGTTGGGTTGTGGTCCTGTAGGTGTTGGGTTGTGGTCCTGTAGGTGTTGGGTTGTGGTCCTGTATGTGTTGGGTTGTGGTCCTGTAGGTGTTGGGTTGTGGTCCTGTAGGTGTTGGGTTGTGGTGTTGTATGTGTTGGGTTGTGGTGTTGTATGTGTTGGGTTGTGGTCCTGTAGGTGTTGGGTTGTGGTCCTGTAGGTGTTGGGTTGTGGTCCTGTAGGTGTTGGGTTGTGGTCCTGTAGGTGTTGGGTTGTGGTCCTGTAGGGTGTTGGGTTGTGGTCCTGTAGGTGTTAGGTTGTTGTTGGGTTGTGGTCCTGTAGGTGTTGGGTTGTGGTCCTGTAGGTGTTGGGTTGTGGTCCTGTAGGTGTTGGGTTGTGGTCCTGTAGGTGTTGGGTTGTGGTCCTGTAGGTGTTGGGTTGTGGTCCTGTAGGTGTTGGGTTGTGGTCCTGTAGGTGTTGGGTTGTGGTCCTGTAGGTGTTAGGTTGTGGTCCTGTAGGTGTTAGGTTGTGGTCCTGTAGGTGTTGGGTTGTGGTCCTGTAGGTGTTGGGTTGTGGTCCTGTAGGTGTTGGGTTGTGGTCCTGTAGGTGTTGGGTTGTGGTCCTGTAGGTGTTGGGTTGTGGTCCTGTAGGTGTTGGGTTGTGGTCCTGTAGGTGTTGGGTTGTGGTCCTGTAGGTGTTAGGTTGTTATTGGGTTGTGGTCCTGTAGGTGTTGGGTTGTGGTCCTGTAGGTGTTGGGTTGTGGTCCTGTAGGTGTTGGGTTGTGGTCCTGTAGGTGTTGGGTTGTGGTGTTGTATGTGTTGGGTTGTGGTGTTGTATGTGTTGGGTTGTGGTCCTGTAGGTGTTGGGTTGTGGTCCTGTAGGTGTTGGGTTGTGGTCCTGTAGGTGTTGGGTTGTGGTCCTGTAGGTGTTGGGTTGTGGTCCTGTAGGTGTTGGGTTGTGGTCCTGTAGGTGTTGGGTTGTGGTCCTGTAGGTGTTGGGTTGTGGTGTTGTATGTGTTGGGTTGTGGTCCTGTAGGTGTTGGGTTGTGGTCCTGTAGGTGTTGGGTTGTGGACCTGTATGTGTTTGGTGTGGTCCGTGGTGGCCCTGTAGGTGTTGGGTGGTGGTCCTGTAGGTGTTGTAGGTGTTAGGTTGTGGTCCTGTATGTGTTGGGTTGTGGTCCTGTAGGTGTTGGGTTGTGGTCCTGTATGTGTTCGGTTGTGGTCCTGTAGGTGCTGTAGGTGTTGGGTTGTGGTCCTGTAGGTGTTGGGTGGTGGTCCTGTAGGTGTTGGGTTGTGGTCCTGTAGGTGTTGGGTTGTGGTCCTGTAGGTGTTGGGTTGTGGTCCTGTAGGTGTTGGGTGGTGGCCCTGTAGGTGTTGGGTTGTGGTCCTGTAGGTGTTGGGTGGTGGCCCTGTAGGTGTTGGGTGGTGGTCCTGTAGGTGTTAGGTTGTGGTCCTGTATGTGTTGGGTTGTGGTCCTGTAGGTGTTGTAGGTGTTAGGTTGTGGTCCTGTAGGTGTTGGGTTGTGGTCCTGTAGGTGTTGGGTTGTGGTCCTGTATGTGTTGGGTTGTGGTGTTGTAGGTGTTGTTGTGGTAGGTGTTGGGTTGTGGTCCTGTGGTGTTGTAGGTGTTGGGTTGTGGTCCTGTAGGTGTTGGTGTTGGGTTGTGGTCCTGTAGGTGTTGGGTTGTGGTCCTGTAGGTGTTGGGTTGTGGTCCTGTAGGTGTTGGGTTGTGGTCCTGTAGGTGTTGGGTTGTGGTCCTGTAGGTGTTGGGTTGTGGTCCTGTAGGTGTTAGGTTGTGGTCCTGTAGGTGTTGGGTTGTGGTCCTGTAGGTGTTGGGTTGTGGTCCTGTAGGTGTTGGGTTGTGGTCCTGTAGGTGTTGGGTTGTGGTCCTGTAGGTGTTGGGTTGTGGTCCTGTAGGTGTTGGGTTGTGGTCCTGTAGGTGTTGGGTTGTGGGTTGTGGTCCTGTGTGTTGTTGTATGTGTTGGGTTGTGGTCCTGTAGGTGTTGGGTTGTGGTCCTGTAGGTGTTGGGTTGTGGTCCTGTAGGTGTTAGGTTGTGGTCCTGTAGGTGTTAGGTTGTGGTCCTGTAGGTGTTAGGTTGTGGTCCTGTAGGTGTTGGGTTGTGGTCCTGTAGGTGTTGGGTTGTGGTCCTGTAGGTGTTGGGTTGTGGTCCTGTAGGTGTTGGGTTGTGGTCCTGTAGGTGTTAGGTTGTGGTCCTGTAGGTGTTGGGTTGTGGTCCTGTAGGTGTTGGGTTGTGGTCCTGTAGGTGTTAGGTTGTTATTGGGTTGTGGTCCTGTAGGTGTTGGGTTGTGGTCCTGTATGTGTTGGGTTGTGGTCCTGTAGGTGTTGTAGGTGTTAGGTTGTGGTCCTGTAGGTGTTGGGTTGTGGTCCTGTAGGTGTTGGGTTGTGGTCCTGTAGGAGTTGGGTTGTGGTCCTGTAGGTGTTGGGTTGTGGTCCTGTAGGTGTTGGGTTGTGGTCCTGTAGGTGTTGGGTTGTGGTCCTGTATGTGTTGGGTTGTGGTCCTGTAGGTGTTGGGTTGTGGTCCTGTAGGTGTTGGGTTGTGGTGTTGTATGTGTTGGGTTGTGGTGTTGTATGTGTTGGGTTGTGGTCCTGTAGGTGTTGGGTTGTGGTCCTGTAGGTGTTGGGTTGTGGTCCTGTAGGTGTTAGGTTGTGGTCCTGTAGGTGTTGGGTTGTGGTCCTGTAGGTGTTAGGTTGTTATTGGGTTGTGGTCCTGTAGGTGTTGGGTTGTGGTACTGTAGGTGTTGGGTTGTGGTCCTGTAGGTGTTGGGTTGTGGTCCTGTAGGTGTTGGGTTGTGGTCCTGTATGTGTTGGGTTGTGGTCCTGTAGGTGTTGGGTTGTGGTCCTGTAGGTGTTCGGTTGTGGTGTTGTATGTGTTGGGTTGTGGTGTTGTATGTGTTGGGTTGTGGTCCTGTAGGTGTTGGGTTGTGGTCCTGTAGGTGTTGGGTTGTGGTCCTGTAGGTGTTAGGTTGTGGTCCTGTAGGTGTTGGGTTGTGGTCCTGTAGGTGTTGGGTTGTGGTCCTGTAGGTGTTAGGTTGTTATTGGGTTGTGGTCCTGTAGGTGTTGGGTTGTGGTCCTGTAGGTGTTAGGTTGTGGTCCTGTAGGTGTTGGGTTGTGGTCCTGTAGGTGTTGGGTTGTGGTCCTGTAGGTGTTGGGTTGTGGTCCTGTAGGTGTTGGGTTGTGGTCCTGTAGGTGTTGTGGTTGTGGTCCTGGTTGTGGTGTAGGTAGGTTGTGGTCCTGTAGGTGTTGGGTTGTGGTCCTGTAGGTGTTGGGTTGTGGTCCTGTAGGTGTTGGGTTGTGGTCCTGTAGGTGTTGGGTTGTGGTCCTGTAGGTGTTAGGTTGTGGTCCTGTAGGTGTTGGGTTGTGGTCCTGTAGGTGTTGGGTTGTGGTCCTGTAGGTGTTAGGTTGTTATTGGGTTGTGGTCCTGTAGGTGTTGGGTTGTGGTCCTGTAGGTGTTGGGTTGTGGTCCTGTAGGTGTTGGGTTGTGGTCCTGTAGGTGTTGGGTTGTGGTGTTGTATGTGTTGGGTTGTGGTGTTGTATGTGTTGGGTTGTGGTCCTGTAGGTGTTGGGTTGTGGTCCTGTAGGTGTTGGGTTGTGGTCCTGTAGGTGTTAGGTTGTGGTCCTGTAGGTGTTGGGTTGTGGTCCTGTAGGTGTTGGGTTGTGGTCCTGTAGGTGTTGGGTTGTGGTCCTGTAGGTGTTGGGTTGTGGTGTTGTATGTGTTGGGCTGTGGTCCTGTAGGTGTTGGGTTGTGGTCCTGTAGGTGTTGGGTTGTGGACCTGTAGGTGTTGCGTGGTGGCCCTGTAGGTGTTGGGTGGTGGTCCTGTAGGTGTTGTGGGTGTTAGGTTGTGGTCCTGTATGTGTTGGGTTGTGGTCCTGTAGGTGTTGGGTTGTGGTCCTGTATGTGTTCGGTTGTGGTCCTGTAGGTGCTGTAGGTGTTGGGTTGTGGTCCTGTAGGTGTTGGGTGGTGGTCCTGTAGGTGTTGGGTTGTGGTCCTGTAGGTGTTGGGTTGTGGTCCTGTAGGTGTTGGGTTGTGGTCCTGTAGGTGTTGGGTGGTGGCCCTGTAGGTGTTGGGTTGTGGTCCTGTAGGTGTTGGGTGGTGGCCCTGTAGGTGTTGGGTGGTGGTCCTGTAGGTGTTAGGTTGTGGTCCTGTATGTGTTGGGTTGTAGGTGTTGTAGGTGTTGTGGTCCTGTAGGTGTTAGGTTGTGGTCCTGTAGGTGTTGGGTTGTGGTGTTGGTGTTGGGTTGTGGTCCTGTAGGTGTTGGGTTGTGGTCCTGTAGGTGTGTTGGGTTGTGGTCCTGTAGGTGTTGGGTTGTGGTCCTGTAGGTGTTGGGTTGTGGTCCTGTAGGTGTTGGGTTGTGGTCCTGTAGGTGTTGGGTTGTGGTCCTGTAGGTGTTGGGTTGTGGTTAGGTGTTAGGTTGTTATTGGGTTGTGGTCCTGTAGGTGTTGGGTTGTGGTACTGTAGGTGTTGGGTTGTGGTCCTGTAGGTGTTGGGTTGTGGTCCTGTAGGTGTTGGGTTGTGGTCCTGTATGTGTTGGGTTGTGGTCCTGTAGGTGTTGGGTTGTGGTCCTGTAGGTGTTAGGTTGTGGTGTTGTAGGTGTGTTGGGTTGTGGTGTTGTGTGTTGGGTTGTGGTCCTGTAGGTGTTGGGTTGTGGTCCTGTAGGTGTTGGGTTGTGGTCCTGTAGGTGTTGTTAGGTTGTGGTCCTGTAGGTGTTGGGTTGTGGTCCTGTAGGTGTTGGGTTGTGGTCCTGTAGGTGTTAGGTTGTTATTGGGTTGTGGTCCTGTAGGTGTTGGGTTGTGGTCCTGTAGGTGTTAGGTTGTGGTCCTGTAGGTGTTGGGTTGTGGTCCTGTAGGTGTTGGGTTGTGGTCCTGTAGGTGTTGGGTTGTGGTCCTGTAGGTGTTGGGTTGTGGTCCTGTAGGTGTTAGGTTGTGGTCCTGTAGGTGTTAGGTTGTGGTCCTGTAGGTGTTGGGTTGTGGTCCTGTAGGTGTTGGGTTGTGGTCCTGTAGGTGTTGGGTTGTGGTCCTGTAGGTGTTGGGTTGTGGTCCTGTTAGGTGTTAGGTTGTGGTCCTGTAGGTGTTGGGTTGTGGTCCTGTAGGTGTTGGGTTGTGGTCCTGTAGGTGTTAGGTTGTTATTGGGTTGTGGTCCTGTAGGTGTTGGGTTGTGGTC
>NC_088410.1:99851644-99859144 GCF_034236695.1 Oncorhynchus nerka | reverse complement strand
GCTCAGTACATTGTTTTCACTGAGTAAATATGCGAGTCTGCTGTTAATGATAATGCAGAGGATTTTCCCAAGCTTGCTGTTGACACGTATCCCACGGTAGTTATTGGGGTCAAATCTGTCTCCACTTTTGTGTATTGGGGTGATCAGTCCTTGGGTCCAAATATTGGGGAAGATGCCATAGCTAAGGATGATGTTGAAAAGTTTTAGTATAGCCAATTGGAATTTGTTGTCTGTATATTTGATCATTTCATTGAGGATACCATCAACACCACAGGCCGTTTTGGGTTGGAGGGTTTTTTATTTTGTCCTGTAGTTCATTCAAGGTAATTGGAGAATCCAAATGGTTCTGGTAGTGTTTAATAGTATATGTTTTGGCTGTTTGTTCTTTGTTATAGAGCCAAAAATATTGGAGAAGTGGTTTGCCCATACATCATTCTTCGTGCTGTTGTTTGTTTAGTTTTTTCCAGAAGTGGTTAGCCTTTTTGGGATAGGGGGCAGCATTTTCACTTTTGGATGAATAGCGTGCCCAGAGTGAACTGCCTCCTACTCTGTCCCAGATGCTACTATATGCATATTATTATTGGTATTGGATAGAAAACAGTCTGAAGTTTCTAAAACTGTTTGAATGATGTCTGTGAGTATAACAGAACTCATATGGCAGGCGAAAACCTGAGAAAAAATCATCCAACCAGGAAGTGGGAATTCTGAGTTTGGTCGTTTTTCAAAGCTTTTTTCAAATACATGGAGTCAAGTTTCACTTCCTACGGCTTCCACTAGATGTCAACCGTCTTTAGAAACGTGTTTCAGGCTTCTGCTATAAAGGAGGGGGGAATGGGAGCTAAATGAGTCATGGGTCTGGCAGAGTGTCTCAGGCTCGTGACGTGCGCTCCCGACAGAGTTAGCTCTCGTTCCAGTGCTTTTCTTCAGACAATGAAATTCTCCGGTTGGAACCTTATTGATGATTTTATTGATGATTTGTTAAAAACATCCTAAAGATTTATTCCATATATCGTTTGACTTGTTTCTACGACCTGTAACGGAACTTTTCAAGTTTTTGTCTGGAGGAAGTGCTCACGCCTCATGAAGATGGATTACTGGGCTGAACACGCTAACAACAAGTGGCTAAATGATGGACTTTATGGAACTTTATGGAACAAATCAGTCATTTATTGTCGAACTGGGATTCCTGTGAGTGCCTTCTGATGAAGATCATCAAAGGTAAGTGAATATTTATAGTGTTATTTTTAACTTCTGTTGACTCCAACATGGCGGATATTCCTCTGGCTGGATTGGGCTCTGAGAGCTGTTCTCAGATTATGTTTTTTCCGTAATTTAATGGTTGCATTAATAAGGAGAAGTCCATTTTTTATTCTGTGAATAACACATGTATCTTTTATCAATGTTTATTATGAGTATTTCTGCAAAATCACCAGATGTTTTGGAATCAAAACATTACTGCACATAAAGCGCCAATGTAAACTGAGATTTCTGGATATAAATATGCACATTATCGAACAAAACATACATGTATTGTGTAACATGATGCCCTATGAGTGTCATCTGATGAAGATCATCAACGGTTAGTGATTAATTTGATCTATTTCTGCTTTTTGTGACTGACTCCTATCTTTGGCAGGAAAAATGGCTGTGTTTTTTTGACTTGGCGATGACCTAACATTGTTGTGCTTTCGCTGTAAAGCATTTTTTAAATCGGACACGATGGGTAGATTAACCTGTTGCTTCTACTCGGGACGCTTGCGTCCCAACTAGAGCTCTGGAAATGCAAATGCGCTACGCTAAATGCTAATAGTATTTGTTAAAACTCAAAAGTTCATTAAAATACACATGCAGGGTATCGAATTAAAGCTACACTCGTTGTGAATCCAGGCAACAAGTCAGATTTTTAAAATGCTTTTCGGCGAAAGCATGAGAAGCTATTATCTGATAGCATGCAACACCCCAAAAGACCCACAGGGGACGTAAACAAAATAATTAGCATTTCGGCGTTACACAAACCGCACAATAAAATAGAAAACATTCATTACCTTTCACCATCTTCTTTGTTGGCACTCCTAGATGTCCCATAAACACTATTTGGGTCTTTATTTCGATTAAATCGGTCCATATAAAGCCTAGATATCGTTATATGTAGACTGTGTGATAAACGAAAAAAACATCGTTTCAAAACGTAACGTCATTTTTTAAAATTCAAAAAGTCGACGATAAACTTTCACAAAACACTTCGAAATACGTTTGTAATGCAACTTTAGGTATTAGTAAACTTTAATAAGCGATAAAATTCATCAGGAGGCGATGTAAAGATCATTAGCTGTCCGTCTGGAAAAATGTCCGGCTAGAAACTCAACGAAAATATCCGGTCCTAGGCCGGAGGAGATACGGTGTCCTGTATGTGTTTGACCAAGAAAAAACTCGAAGGGAAATGACAAGACTCTAGACACCCTGTGGAAGCTGTAGGTACTGCAACCTCAGTCAATTAATTGTGGTTCACGTTTATCAATGGGTTCAAGTAGCGCATGGATATATTTTCCCCATTTTCAGTGATCAGTTTTTCCTGTGCTTTTCGATGTAAATGCCGTTCTGGTAAAAGCCACAGCAGTGATTTAACCAGTTTTTTAAACGTCTGAGTGTTTTCTATCCACACAGACTAAGCAAATGCATATACTATATTCCTGGCATGAGTAGCAGGGCGCTGAAATGTTGCGCGATTTTTAACAGAATGTTCAAAAAAGTAGAGGGTCGACTTAAGAGGTTAACAATGTGTCTGTCTTTCGTTTGCTGTATTGGACTTGTTAATGTGTGAAAGTCACATATTTAAAAAAATAATAATAATTGAATTAAGCCCGCTGTCTTTTCAGCGGAAGTTTGTCGAGGAACTAGCAGAACGCCGTAGAAAGGTCTATGGATTCTTCAATTACAGCTGTTCCTTCTTCTTCTGTATTTCTGTATTGTTTTAGTGAAGACGTAGACTTCTGGGTCTCTATGTTTTTATTTTGATTTGGTTTCTACATTTCTTTCTAGGTTTTTGATTCTTTCATTCTTCATCCAACCATTTGTGATTGTTGTTCATTTTCTTTGGTTTACTGTTTACATTTTTTTTAGATTTGATAGGGAAGCTGAGAGGTCAAATATACTGTTAAGATTTTCTACTGCCAAGTTTACAACTTCGCTATTACAGTGGAACATTTTGTCCAGGAATTTGTCTAAGGGATTGAATTTGTTGTTGCCTAATTGATTTCTGGTAGGTTTACACACTACATTCCTTCCCTCTATAGCATTTCTTAATATTTCTCAGTTCCTTTGGCTTTGATGTCTCGTGATTGAGTATTGCTCTGTTCAAGTAGACTATAATGTTGCTGTGGTCTGATAGGGTGTCAGTGGACTGACTGTGAATGCTCTGAGAGACTCTGGGTTGAGGTCAGTGATAAAGTTGTCTACAGTACTACTGCCAAGAGACCCAACTCCAGCCACTTTAATAATGGGAGTTGATGGGAAATGATGTAAATATATCACTAGCCACTTTAAACAATGCTACCTTATATAATGTTACTTACCCTACATTATTCATCTCATATGCATACGTATATACTGTACTCTACATCATCGACTGCATCCTTATGTAATACATGTATCACTAGTCACTTTAACTATGCCACTTTGTTTACTTTGTCTACATACTCATCTCATATGTATATACTGTACTCGATACCATCTACTGTATGCTGCTCTGTACGATCACTCATTCATATATCCTTATGTACATATTCTTTATCCCCTTACACTGTGTATAAGACAGTAGTTTTGGAATTGTTAGTTAGATTACTTGTTGGTTATTACTGCATTGTCGGAACTAGAAGCACAAGCATTTCGCTACACTCGCATTAACATCTGCTAACCATGTGTATGTGACAAATAACATTTGATTTGATTTGATTTGAGATGAGCTATATGTGTACCTACCATAGGAGTCCCCTCGAAGCCAACCATTGACTATGTACATACCCAGCTTGCAACATAGCTGCAGGAGTTGTGACCCGTTTTTGTTGGTTATGTTGTCATAGTTGTGCCAAATGGGGGATAGAATGCTGTCCCCTACAGGCAGGTATTTGTCCTCCTGTGTGCTGAGGGTCTCAGGATCTTGTCCGGTTGTGGCATTTAGGTCGCCTCTCTCTCCCTCCCTCCTCCCCTCCCCCCTCCTCTATCTCCCAGCCCCTCTCTATCCCCCTTCTCTCAGTCCCTCCTCCCCTCCCCCTCTCTAGCCCCCTCACTCCCTCCCCTCGCTCCCTCGCTCCTCCCCTCCCCCTCCCCCTCTCTAGCCACCTCCCTCCCTCCCCCTCGCTCTCCCCCTCTCTACCCCCCTCTCTCTCTCCCTCCTCCCTCTCTACCCCCTCTCTCTCCCTCCCCCTCCCCCTCCTCCCTCTCTACCCTCCCTCTCTCTCTCCCTCTCCCTCCTCCCTTCTTTATCCCCCATCTCTCTCTCCCTCCTCCCCTCTCTACCCCCATCCTCCCCTCTTTACCCCCCTCTCTACCCCTCCCTCCTCCCCTCTCTACCCCCCCTCTCTCTCCCTCTCCCTCCTTCTCTCTCTCTCTCTCTCCCTCTCCCTCCTCCCCTCTCTCTCTCTCCCTCCTCCCTCTCTACCCCCCTCTCTCTCCCTCTACCTCCTCCCCTCTCTACTCCCCCTCTCTCTCTCCCTCCTCCCCTCTCTACCCCCTCTCTCTATCTCCCTCCTCCCCTCCCCCCCTCTCTCTCCCTCTCCCTCCTCCCCTATCTCTCTCTCTCCCTCTCCCTCCTCCCCTCTCTACCCCCTCTCTCTCCCTCTCCCTCCTCCTCTCTCTACCCCCCCCTCTCTCTCTCGCTCTCTCTCCCTCCTCCCCTCTCTACCCTCCCTCTCCACCCCCTCTCTCTCTCTCTCCCTCCTCCTCTCTCTACCCCCCCCTCCTCCCCTCTCTACCCCTCCCCCTCCTCTTTCCCTTAGTGGTATTTAGATATCTTGACCCATTTCAGTCCTCGTCCGTCTGGGATTGTGGCGGCCTGTAGTCATTTATTTTTAAATTGTCAAGAACAGCTTCTCTTTTACTTTATTGCCTATTTCATCTTGCTGTTGGTCTCTCAGAAAATGCTAACATAGGGATCTGGTCTAAAGTAGTTCTCTATATAGGGAATAGGGTGCCAGCACTGGTCTAAAGTAGTGCACTATATAGGGAATAGGGTGCCAGCACTGGTCTAAGGTAGTGCACGATATAGGGAATAGTGTGCCCTTCCAGACACAGACTTAGTCTAAAGTTCAATTTAAGATCAATAAATTATATTCTACTCTTGTGATTTCTCATTGATGATCAAACCAGCATCAATGAGATTGACTGAAACCAATCATTTTAATTTGTTTTAAATATTTTAGTAAAATTTAACACACTCTAACCACTAGGCTACCTGCCTCCTCTACACTCTAACCACTAGGCTACCTGCCACCTCCACACTCTAACCACTAGACTACCTGCCTCCTCTACACTCTAACCACTAGGCTACCTGCCACCTCTACAGTCTAACCACTAGACTACCCTGCCACCTCTACACTCTAACCACTCGACTACCCTGCCACCTCTACACTCTAACCACTCAACTACCCTGCCACCTCTACACTCTAACCACTCGACTACCCTGCCACCTCTACACTCTAACCACTAGGCTACTAAATATAAACACTTTGCTGATCAGATCAAAGGTATTAAAATAACATCAATATGTGTCATGAAAGCTGCTGAGAAAAGAGAGATGAATATGTACAGATGGCTGTAATGTCATATATGAGAAGGACTTGAAACAATATCCCATTAAGAAAGTACGGTCAAGCTAACCTTCACAGTGAGCCAATACTCTATCTCAATGGTAGAGAAACCCATCTATAACCTGCTTCTCAATGGTAGAGAAAACCCATATCTCAGTCCATCTATAACCTGCTTCTCAATGGTAGAGAAACCCATCTATAACCTGCTTCTCAATGGTAGAGAAACCCATCTATAACCTGCTTCTCAATGGTAGAGAAACCCACCTATAACCTGCTTCTCAATGGTAGAGAAACCCACCTATAACCTGCTTCTCAATGGTAGAGAAACCCACCTATAACCTGCTTCTCAATTGTAGAGAAACCCACCTATAACCTGCTTCTCAATGGTAGAGAAACCCACCTATAACCTGCTTCTCAATGGTAGAGAAACCCATCTATAACCTGCTTCTCAATGGTAGAGAAACCCCCCTATAACCTGCTTCTCAATGGTAGAGAAACCCACCTATAACCTGCTTCTCAATGATAGAGAAACCCACCTATAACCTGCTTCTCAATGGTAGAGAAACCCACCTATAACCTGCTTCTCAATGGTAGAGAAACTCATCTATAACCTGCTTCTCAATGGTAGAGAAACCCACCTATAACCTGCTTCTCAATGATAGAGAAACCCACCTATAACCTGCTTCTCAATGGTAGAGAAACCCACCTATAACCTGCTTCTCAATGGTAGAGAAACCCACCTATAACCTGCTTCTCAATGGTAGAGAAACCCACCTATAACCTGCTTCTCAATGGTAGAGAAACCCACCTATAACCTGCTTCTCAATGGTAGAGAAACCCACATCTCAGTCCATCTATAACCTGCTTCTCAATGATAGAGAAACCCACATCTCAGTCCATCTATAACCTGCTTCTCAATGGTAGAGAAAACCCACATCTCAGTCCATCTATAACCTGCTTCTCAATGATAGAGAAACCCCAATAAAGCTGCCTCCTATATGATAGGAGGATGGAAATCTGCTGAACTACCATTCATCCAATTGCTTTTCTGAAAACGATCATAATCAGTGTGATGATCAGTGTGATACAAACATCTCTATTCTCATGGTGCTTTCAAACAATCGTGATCGTCTCCGCGGCCGTGCAGGCCACTTTCAGTAGCTTCAATATTGCAGGTTTAGCCCACTGTAACAGCTGTTGTGAATGATAGGCAATCAACGACCGCATTCATGGACAATCCTGGCAGCCCCCCCCCTCCATCCCCGTCTGTCTCTGTAATGCCCGGTAGCTGGACTCAGACCAACTTCTATATATTCTCCTGTGGACCCAGCCATGACTCAGAGTGATGACCCAAGTCAAGGTCAGCTTTCTTGCTTCCTTCTGTCGAAAAAACTCTTGACACCAGGAGATAGAGAGAGGATTTAACCATACAAATAGACATAAATATTCTATAGGTTATTGTGTGTTATTCAGGAAAATATTGAATATATATTGAATTATCCTTCACTCCTACTAAGAGGGGGAACAAATAATGCCTGCATGGAATGTGAAATTATCTATTTTGAGAAACCACATTTTTTGCTTACATTTGCAAAACAAATATCGGAGAGGTCATCAAAGATACATTCACATTCACATTCACAAGGTGTTTTAGAAGGGGACAAATCTCTGAAGGGAAAAAAAATGTTTATTTTTT
>NC_088410.1:99846644-99849144 GCF_034236695.1 Oncorhynchus nerka | reverse complement strand
CAACATGCTCTGAAGACCCAATTATGAGAAGCTGTCTGTCAAACTAATATTCTCTTCACTCTACGCACTTTCTCAACTGGTACGGTAAGAGCCATCAGCACTGTAGCAGAGAGAGATATAGGCTGAAAAAGAGGTGGGAGAGAAATAGATATAGAGGTTAGTCTGACAAGCTGTAATCCTACTTTCAGGTTTTAGGATTTGCTCTATATTTTGGTTCAAACAGCATACTGTACCTTCTCTTTCAAATACATTCCGTTGACCCTAATTGGAGCGCTAGATGGGCAGGGTTTGGGGTTTGCCCTTTTGTGGCTATTCTATTGCTTCCACTGCACCGGGCCAAGCTCATTCAAGCACAGCTAAAAGTATTTGAAAAAACAACAACAAACATTATTTGAAACCAGATCTGTCTCTTCATGCTGTGATAAACTGTCTGGGCATTGGTCACAGGAGGCTGGTGGCCCCTTAATTGGGGTGAACGTGCTCAATGTGGTTGATGCCATTCCATTTGCTCTGTTCTGGCCATTATTATGAGCTGTCCTCCCTTCAGCAGCCTCCTGAGAAACTGAGCTTGTGTCGTTGAAACGCAGAAATGGAATGGAAAATACCAAGTTGTTTACTAAGAAGCCGACCCCTTAGACTGAAATGGCTCCGGAAGAAATGGCAGCAGTTTTACGGGCGCCCAACCAATTGTGCTGTTATGTGGGGGGGTTGTTATGTGGGTTTATTTGCGTTATTTGTAACTTATTTTGTACATAATGTTTCTTACGGCAACCGTATCTTTCTGCAACCGTATCTTACGGCAACCGTATCTTATGGCAACCGTATCTTTCTGCAACCGTATCGTACGGCATGTTCTAGACATGCATGAGAGCATCTCCAGTTCCGGATGACTGTGTGATCATCGCTCTCCGCAGCCGACGTGAGTAAGACCTTTAAACAGGTCAACATATACAAGGCCGCGGGGCCAGACGGATTACCAGGACATGTGCTCTGGGCATGTGCTGACCAACTGGCAGGTGTCTTCATTGACATTTTCAACATGTCCCTGATTGAGTCTGTAATACCAACATGTTTCAAGCAGACCACCATAGTCCCTGTGCCCAAAAACACAAAGGCAACCCACCTAAATGACTACAGACCTGTAGCACTCACGTCCGTAGGGTTTTGAAAGGCTGGTAATGTGAGAATGCTATTCATTGAGTACAGCTCCGTGTTCAACACCATAGTACCCTCAAAGCTCATCATTAAGCTAAGGATCCTGGGACTAAACACCTCCCTCTGCAACTGGATCCTGGACTTCCTGACGGGCCGCCCCAAGGTGGTGAGGGTAGGTAGAAACACATCTGCCACGCTGATCCTCAACACTGGAGTCCCCCAGGGGTGCGTGCTCAGTCCTCTCCTGTACGCCCTGTTCACCCACGACTGCACGACCTGGCACGACTTCAACACTATCATTACATTTTGCAGATGACAGTGGTAGGCCTGATCACTGACAACGATGAGACAGCCTATAGAGAGGAGGTCAGAGACCTGGCTGGGTGGTGCCAGAATAACAACCTATCCCTCAACGTAACCAAGACTAAGGAGATGATTGTGGACTACAGGAAAAGGAGGACCGAGGACGCCCCCATTCTCATTGACTGGGCTGTAGTGGAGCAGGTTGAGAGCTTCAAGTTCCTTAGTGTCCACATCACCAACAAACTAGAATGGTCCAAACACACCAAGACAGTGGTGAAGAGTACACTGAAAAGCCTCAGGAAACTAAAAAGATTTGGCATGGGTCCTGAGGTCCTCAAAAGGTTCTACTGCTGCAACATCGAGAGCATCCTGAACGGTTGCATCACTGCCTGGAACGGCAATTGCTCGGCCTTCGACCGCAAAGCACTACAGAGGGTAGTGCGTACAGCCCGGTACATCCCTGGGGCAAAGCTGCCTGCCATCCAGGACCTCTACACCAGGCAGTGTCAGAGGAAGGCCCTAAAAATTGCCAAAGACCCCAGACCCCAGTCAAAGACTGTTCTCTCTACTACCACATGGCAAACGTTACCGGAGTGCCAAGTCTAGGACATAAAGGCTTCTCAGCAGTTTTGACCCCCAAGCCATAAGACTCTATTTTCATTGTGTGCCGCCCCCAACCCTTCTTTTACGTTGCTGCTACTATGTTTATCAAATATGCACAGTCACTTTAACTTTGTACATATGTACATACTACCTCAATTGGCCCGATCAACCAATGATCCCGCACATTGGCTAACTGGGCTATCTGCATTGTGTCCCACCACCCACCAACCCCTCTTCACGCTACTGCTACTCTCTGTTCATCATATATGCATAGTCACTTTAACCATATCTACATGTACATACTACCTCAATCAGCCTGACTAACCGGTGTCTGTATGTAGCCTATCTACTGTATATAGCCTCTCTACTGTATACAGCCTCTCTACTGTATATGGCCTCGCTACTGTATATAGCCTCGCTACTGTTTAAATACATTTGA
>NC_088410.1:99686644-99834144 GCF_034236695.1 Oncorhynchus nerka | reverse complement strand
TGGGCATTCTATGTGTGGTGGGCATTTTATGTCTGGTGGGCATTCTATGTCTGGTGGGCATTCTATGTGTGGTTGGCATTCTATGTCTGGTGGGCATTCTATGTGTGGTGGGCATTCTATGTATGGTGGGCATTCTATGTGTGGTGGGCATTCTATGTGTGGTGGGCATTCTATGTGTGGTGGGCATTCTATGTGTGGTGGGCATTCTATGTGTGGTTGGCATTCTATGTCTGGTGGGCATTCTATGTGTGGTTGGCATTCTATGTGTGGTGGGCATTCTATGTGTGGTGGGCATTCTATGTCTGGTGGGCATTCTATGTGTGGTTGGCATTCTATGTTTTGTAGTCTATGTTTGCATTTCTGTGTTTGGCCTGGTATGGTTCCCAATCAGAGGCAGCTGTTTATTTCGTTGTCTCTGATTGAGAACCATACAAGCATGTACAAGCATTCTGCTACACTCGCATTAACATCTGCTAACCATGTGTATGTGACAAATAAAATTTGATTTGATTTACTTAGGCAGCCTGTTTTCCCACTATGATTTGTGGGTAGTTGTTTTCTGTTTCTGTGTCTGCACCAGACAGAACTGTTTCGTTTTCATTCATTCTCTTGTTATTTTGTTTTGTGTTCAGTTTAAAAAAATATTAACATGGACACCTAGCACGCTGCATATTGATCCAATCTTTCATACTCGTCACCAGACGAGGACGAGAATCGTTACAGTAGTACTGTGCGCCTACCAAAGTCTGTTCTGGACTTGGGGAATGTGAAGACACCTCTGGTGGCATGTCTTGTGGGGTATGCATGGGTGTCCGAGCTGCGTGCCAGTAGTTCAAACAGACCTCCGGTGGCATGTCTTGTGGGGTATGCATGGGTGTCCGAGCTGCGTGCCAGTAGTTCAAACAGACCTCCGGTGGCATGTCTTGTGGGGTATACATGGGTGTCTGAGCTGTGTGCTAGTAGTTTAAACAGACCTCTGCTGGCATGTCTTGTGGGGTATACATGGGTGTCCGAGCTGCGTGCCAGTAGTTCAAACAGACCTCCAGTGGCATGTCTTGCGGGGTATGGGTGTCCGAGCTGCGTGCCAGTAGTTCAAACAGACCTCCGGTGGCATGTCTTGTGGGGTATACATGGGTGTCCGAGCTGCGTGCCAGTAGTTCAAACAGACCTCCGGTGGCATGTCTTGCGGGGTATGGGTGTCCGAGCTGCGTGCCAGTAGTTCAAACAGACCTCCGGTGGCATGTCTTGTGGGGTATACATGGGTGTCCGAGCTGCGTGCCAGTAGTTTAAACAGACAGCTCGTTGCGATCAACATGTCGATACCTGGATATTTACATGGGAGTTATGAACATGACCTGGTTATAAAGCTACAGTCAGGTTCATGCTACCAAACAGAGACTACTTACATCCCAGCTAAAACTCAGGGGTTTGTGACAGGAAATGGGACTCAATTAAATATAGCCCGAATGATTCTGCCTTTTGACTTTCCTTCCCTGTTCAACATAGCTAAGGACCATTTCATACAGTACTGTAGCCTACAGTAGATATTTCATATGTACTTGTAACACACGCCAACATGTACAATTAATGACTGTGTGCAAAAAGGCTTTGTGATGTATAGCTCAACTGTATTTAGTTTGAACATGTCTATGGGATTTCATATTGTACGGCACTGTAAAGTATGTCATAGCCTGTTAATGCAAAGCCTTTTGTTACATGTGGAGTAGTGTACCTCAGTTCAGATCAGTGTGTATGGGGAGGTTTGATCATTGCACTTGAGCTGGTTCGATGTTCGTCGGATTTATGTTTTAAAAAATTGTTGTGCATATTTCATTTATTTTCTTCACATTTTAAATATTTTTTTACAAATTTAATTTTTGTAGTTTTTAGTAGTTAACGTTCTTCTTCCGGGTCCTTCTCCCAGTTTGAGGTACCGGAAGCCCATCATTTTCCCTCTTTCCATTTCAGGTGGGATCTGCATCGCTCAGTCCTTAAAGATCCCTCACAATCACAAGCAGGAGAACTTCGACAAGATCATCAGGCTGCTTCTGGAGACTCGTTACGCCCGGGCAGTCATCCTCTTCGCATCAGATGAGGACATACGGTATGTATCTACTAGTTTTTAGCCCTTTTAGCTAAAGCCTAGGGATTTCTGTGTGCTGGCACTCAAAGCAAGATTTTAAATATTGTTCTGGCAGCTCATGGGCTGCTGAGTCCTAGGAATTGAAACCTAAAAAGCTGAAAGAAGGTTCAGGACGATGTCAACTTAATTCCCTTCAATAATGTTTGATTTAATGCTGACACATTTTGGAGCCGTCGCCATTCTCACAGCGCCGGTATCTCCTGTTCATTATCTCACCAAGCATAATGTGTGACACCGATTAAGAGGCTAATGATTTATCCCTGTGTTTGCAGAAAGGAGGACTCCACACACAGCAGTCAAATATTTCCATGTGGTTTAATAATGAAACAACAAACCTTTAGGTCTTCATCCAAGGGTTGAATCATTGTTTCAGTAAAACCACATCTGAGCTTAGATGATAGATCACAGTCACGTAGACTTGTCTTGTACTTTATGCTGAACAAATCGTTTTGATCCTCAGTACCTGCTTTAAAACACTGAATGTGCGTACAGTTTGTAAACATACTATTGTAGGGAGAACAAAAACAACAACACCACAGCCATTTTACAGCAGTAAATATTGAAGTATCAGTCTTGTCACAGTTCTGGTGATATTGTATTTCTGTTGTTATGATCGCAAGATCACAATGCAATGTGTGGTTGAGTAATTGATCTGTAGTTCCACATCAAACCGGATATAACTCCGCATCCAGGTGATTTATCTTTCAAGACAATATACAGAAACTGAGGGAATATCTCTTCACGCTATCTCTTTGTTCAGAGGAAAAAAGAACGGAAAACTACCCTACACATTGACCTTTTTTTCCCCTCTCTTTGAGGATATTCTCCCATTCCTCACTTCCCTCATCAGGTCATCCCTGATCGCTGGCTGCGTCCCCTCTGACTTCAAAATGGCTCGAGTTGTTCCCCTCCTTAAGAAACCAACACTCCACTCATCTGACGTCAAAAAAATTTAGACCTGTACTTTCTTTTCTTTCCAAAAACACTTGAGCGTGTTATCTCCGATGAACTCTCTCGTTATCTCTCTCAGAACGATATTCTTGACCCTAACTAGTCAGGCTTCAAGATGGGTCACTCAACCGAGACCGCTCTTCACTTTGTCACGGAGGCTCTCCGCTCCGCCAAAGCTGACTCTCCCTTCTCTGCTCTCATCCTCCTAGATCTATCCTCTACCTTCAATACCGTGAACCATCAGATCCTCCTCTCCAACTTCTCAGGGCTGGGCGTCCAGGCTCTTGGATGGCATCCTACCTGGCAGGCCGCTCCTACCATCTGTGGATCTGTGTCTGCACCACGTACTCTACTGGTGTCCCCCAGGGCTCAGTTCTAGGCCCTCTCCTCTTCTCTCTATACACCAAGTCACTCTGCACCATGTACTCTCACTACTGGTGTCCCCCAGGGCTCGGTTCTAGGCCCTCTCCTCTTCTCTTTATACACCAAGTCACTAGGCTCTGTCATATCCTCACATGGTCTCTCCTATCATTTCTATGACAATGACAATCAACCATTCTTCTCCTTCAAGAACACTTAGTCACAGTTGATAACTCCATGGGGTCCCCCTACCAGAGTGCAAAGAACCTTGGCGTGACCCTGGACAACACCCTGATGTTCTCTGCAAACATCAAAGCAGTGACTCACTCCTGCAGGTTCACGTTCTACAACATGCATTATGTACGACCCTACCTCACACAGGAAGAGGAACATCCGTAGAGTAGGACCTTTTCCTCACATAGGAAGCGGCGCAGGTCCTAATCCAGGCACTTGTCATCACCAATCTGGACTGCTGCAACTCGCTCTTGTCTGGGCTCCCGGTCTGTGCCTTCAAACTCCTGCAACTTATCCAGAAATATGCAGCCCGCCTGGTTTTAAACCTTCCCAAGTTATCACACTCCTACACCCTTCTCCACTGGCTTCCAGTCAAAGCTCGCATCCACTACAAGACCATTATACCTATTGAGCAGCAAGAGGAACTGTCCCTCCATACCTTCAGGCTATGCTCAAACCCTACACCCCAAACTGAACACTCCGTTCTGCCACCTACAATAGTGCAGCTCTCGCTCAGCCCAGTCCAAGCTCTTCTTTGTCCGCTAATGTTGGAACTAGCTTCCCCCTGAAGCTAGGACAGCACCCGTAAACCCTACCTCTTCAAAGAGTATCTTAAATAATCCCCCTCCTTTCCTGAACCAAGACTTGTACTTCACCCACCTAGCAGCTCTATCATTCTAACTCTGGCTCCACTGATAGCTACTGTATTGAGGAGAAAGTGCCTGTGATATGCGATTGTCACACCTAGCTATCTTAAGATGAATGCAGTGACTGTAAGTCACTTTGGGATAAACGCTTCTGCTAAATGACAAAAACATGTAAAAAATGTACATGAACATGTTACTGTGAAACACAAGGGGATAATAGATCAATGTACTGTTGGAAAAACTGCTGTATGGAGCTGTGTGACTGATAGATCAATGTACTGTTTGACAAACTCTGCTGTGAATCGTGTATGTGTGTTTGTGTGTGTGGGTTTCTATGGTGTCTGGGTTGCTTGGGAGAATGCATAGCAAAAAAAAATACACATTTCAGTTGCAAGATGGACTATAATGTACTGTTCAATTCTATGCTATCCTACTCATTCTATCTGTGTGTCTGATTGCAGGGGTATCCTGAACGCCAGTAAGAGGGCGGACCAGGTGGGTCATTTCCTGTGGATCGGTTCAGACAGCTGGGGAGCCAAGATCAGCCCTGTCCATCAGCTAGAGGAAGCAGCAGTGGGAGCTGTCACTGTCCTGCCAAAAAGAGCAACCATCGCCGGTAGGTTGTGCCTGCAGACTTTTAGTGGAGAGAAAAAAAAGGAAAAGAAGAAAAAAAAGCTACTTGCTGTCAAGTCTCCTGTCGTCCACAGTACATTCTGTAGACGTAGACTGTATACTAGCACCAATACTGTCTGTATACTAGCACCAATACTGTCTGTTGTCCACAGTACATTCTGTAGACGTAGACTGTATACTAGCACCAATACTGTCTGTATACTAGCACCAATACTGTCTGTATACTAGCACCAATACTGTCTGTTGTCCACAGTACATTCTGTAGACGTAGACTGTATACTAGCACCAATACTGTCTGTATACTAGCACCAATACTGTCTGTTGTCCACAGTACATTCTGTAGACGTAGACTGTATACTAGCACCAATACTGTCTGTATACTAGCACCAATACTGTCTGTATACTAGCACCAATACTGTCTGTATACTAGCACCAATACTGTCTGTATACTAGCACCAATACTGTCTGTATACTAGCACCAATACTGTCTGTATACTAGCACCAATACTGTCTGTATACTAGCACCAATACTGTCTGTTGTCCACAGTTCATTCTGTAGACGTAGACTGTATACTAGCACCAATACTGTCTGTTGTCCTTCTAAATACACAATGAGTAATTTGGCTATATACACGGGATACCAGTACCAAGTCAATGTGGAGGGGTACAATGTAATTTCTGAAGATATGTACATATTCTAGGTAGGGATAAAGTGACTAGGCAAGGGGATAGATAATAAATAGTAACAGCAGTATATGTGATGAGTGAAAAGGTCAATGCAGATAGTTAAATAGTTAACCAATAGCTACCAGGACTAACTATTTAACAGTCTTACGGCTTGGGGGTAGAAGCTGTTTAGCGTCCTGTTGGTTCCAGACTTGTTGAATCGGTACCGCTTGCCATGCGGGTTGCAGAGAGAACAGTCTATGATTAGGGTGGCTGGAGTCTTTGACAATTTTCAGGGTCTTCCTCTGACACCGCCTGGTATAGAGGTCCTGGATGACAGGGAGCTCAGCCCCAGTGACGTACTGGGTCTAACCTCTGTAGCACTAAACCTCTGTAGCGCCTTCCGGTCAGATGCCAAGGAGTTGCCATACCAAGCGGCGATGCAGCAAGTCAGGATGCTCTCGATGGTGCAGCTGTAGACATTGTTGAATATCTGAGGGCCCATTCCTAAATCTTTTCAACCTCCTGAGGGGGACGAGGCGTTGTCGTGCCTTCTTCACGACTGTGTGGGTGTGTATGGAACATGACATGATAATACCTTAGTGATGTGGACACCGAGGAACTTGAAGCTCTCGACCCGCTCCACTGCAGTTTACCGCCGATGTGGATGGTGGCGTGCTCTGCCCTTTGTTTCCTGTAGTCCACGATCCGCTTCTTTGTCTTGCTGACATTGAGGGAGATGTTGTTGTCTTGGCACCACACTGGAGGGCACTATGGAGTTGAACGCTGAGCTATAGTCAATGAACAGTCAACATAGGTATTCCTCTTGTCCAGGTGAAATAGAGCAGTGTGGAGTGCCATAGAGATCGTTTCATCGGTGGATCTGTTGTGGTGGTATGCGAATTGGAGTGGGTCCCGGGTGTTTGGGAAGATGATGTTGATGTGAGCCATGGCCAGCCTTTCAAAGCATTTCATGGCTACAGATGTGAGTGCTACTGGGTGATAGTGATTTAGGCAGGTTACCTTGGCATTGTTGGGCACAGAGACTAGGGTGGTTTGCTTGAAACATGTTGGTATTACAGACTCAGTCAGGGAGACGTTGAAAATGTCAGTGAAGTCACTTGTCAGCTGGTCAGCAAAGCACACATCCTTGTAATCTGACTGAATGTTAACCTGTTTAAATGTCTTTCTTACGTCGGCTATGGAGAGAGAGATGACACAGTCTGGGCAGCTCGCGGCTGGGTTTCTCTTTGTAATCCGTGATAGTTTGCAAGCTCTGCCACATCCGATGAGGATCCGATCTTAGTCCTGTATTGGCGTTTTGACTGTTTGATGGCTCGTCGGAAGTCGTTACGGGATTTCTTATAAGCATCCGGATTAGTGAGCCACTCCTTGAAAGCACACATATTTCTTTAGATCTGTGGGAATGTAGCCTGTAAATCCACAGATTCTGGTTGGGATATGTACGCACACTCACTGTGGGGGGACGACATCATCCATGCACTTAATAATGAAGCCTGTGACTGATGTGGTAAACTATGTTACTATGGTAACCTCAACGAAGAATCCCATAACAAATTATACATGATCCTAATGATGGAAGTCTGTTATCCTGAACGATCACACACAACTGTGTCATGTTTGGCTATGGGTAGGATGGTACGTGTGTGTGTGTGTGTGTGTGTGTATGTGTGTGTGCGTGCAAGCTTGTGTGAGTGTGTGTTTTGCAGTTAGGCCTGTTAGCGAAGGCTGCCCTCTGTCAAGATTAGATCACAGCCTCTCTGATTGTGCCAGGTGTGTCGCAAATGGCACTCTATTCCCTATTCCATGTTTCCTATTCCCTATTCCCTATTTCCTATTCCCTATTCCCTATTCCCTATTCCCTAATCCCTGTTTCCTATTCCCTATTCCCTGTTTCCTAATCCCTGTTTCCTATTCCCTGTTTCCTATTCCCTATTCCCTATTCCCTATTCCCTAATCCCTGTTTCCTATTCCCTATCCCCTGTTTCCTGTTCCCTATTCCTATTCCCTGTTTCCTATTCCCTGTTTCCTATTCCCTATTCCCTTTTTCCTATTTCCTAATCCCTTTTTAGGGTGAATAGGGTGCCATTTGGGTCATAAATAGTGCACTAAATAGGGAATAGCGTTCCATTTGGAAAGCAGACTCTGAGTCGTGCAGGGTCAAGTCTACCACTGAGTGATGTCATCTGCGCCTAAGCGAGACACTGGACGGATGAAACTGTGAGACTGAGTTGGAGCTGTTAGAGTCTGTAACCTTGAGCTACAGGGTGTAATTGGTCGGGGGAGAGCCCACAGGTGTCAAATTAATAAATTGTTTCCCTTTGATGTTTTCAGAGATACTTTTTTTCTTTATCAGCTAATGATTTATGGGAATGGGTGTTTCTGGGGCCCTGGGGTTGGGGAGGGGGGGTGAGGGGAGGGAGAGGGGGAGGACGGGAAGGGAGGGAGGAGAAGGGACAGGGTTCAGTCTGGCTGAGTGATAGGAGAGAAGGATGGCTGCGGGGTTTGAACTCACTCACTCACTCACTCACTCACTCACTCACGCACACACCCACACACACAGGCATATGTGTACACACACACAAACAAACACACACACACACACACAGACACACACACACACTGATTGAAAGACAGAGCGACGGCTGAGGGACTCTGGGCTGCTGTGTGGTTTCACTGGACCGTCTCTCTACTCTCTCTGACTAAGAGGGAGAAAACTCCTGCTGTTCAGCCTGCTGTGAGAAAAGCCACATGTAAAGCTCTCCATCACTTGTTGTTGGGTTGGATGGAATAACAGTTTCTTATTGTAGCAAAGAAACACACGTGACTGATGTGTGTAATGATGCAAATGTTACAAGAACAAATCTTGACCCAGCTAAAATAGGAAGGCATTGCATTCCCCATTCCCCAGTCCCCAATCCCTAGTCCCCATTCCCCTCTTCCCACTCCCCAGTCCCCAATCCCTAGTCCCCATTCCCCTCTTCCCACTCCCCAGTCCCTAGTCCCCATTCCCCATTCCCCAGTCCCCAGTCCATAGTCCCCACGCCCCACTCCCCAGTCCCTAGTCCCCATTCCCCACTCCCCATTCCCCACTCCACACTCCCCAGTCCCTCGTCCCTAGTCCCCATTCCCCACTCCCCAGTCCCTAGTCCCCATTCCCCAGTCCCCAGTCCCCAGTCCCTAGTCCTCATTCCCAAGTCCCCAGTCCACATTCCCCAGTCCCCAGTCCATATTCCCATTCCCCATTCCCCAGTCCCCAGTCCACATTCCCCATACCCCAGTCCCCAGTCCACATTCCCAGTCCCCAGTCCATATTCCCCATACCCCAGTCCCCAGTCCCCACTCCCCAGTCCCTAGTCCCCATTCCCTAGTCCCCATTCCCACTCCCCACTCCCCACTCCCCACTCCCCAGTCCCCACTCCCCACTCCCCACTCCCCACTCCCCAGTCCCCACTCCCCACTCCCCACTCCCCACTCCCCATTCCCCACCCCCCACTCCCCACTCCCCACTCCCCATTCCCCACTCCCCACTCCCCAGTCCCTATTCCCCATTCCCCACTCCCCACTCCCCCTCCCCACTCCCCATTCCACAGTCCCTAGTCCCCAGTCCCTAGTCCCCATTCCCCAGTCCCCAGTCCACATTCCCCAGTCCCTAGTCCCCACGCCCCACTCCCTAGTCCCTAGTCCCCATTCCCCACTCCCCAGACCCTAGTCCCCATTCCCCACTCCCCAATCCCCAGTCCCTAGTCCCCATTCCCCACTCCCCAATCCCCAGTCCCTAGTCCCCATTCCCCACTCCCCAGCCCCTAGTCCCCAGTCCCCAGTCCACATTCCCCATACCCCAGTCCCCAGTCCACATTCCCCAGTCCCCAGTCCATATTCCCCATACCCCAGTCCCCAGTCCACATTCCCCAGTCCCCACGCCCCACTCCCCAGTCCCTAGTCCCCATTCCCCACTCCCCATTCCCCATTCCCCAGTCCCTAGTCCCCATTCCCCACTCCCCACTCCCTAGTCCCCATTCCCAGTCCCCACTCCCCAGTCCCTAGTCCCCATTCCCCACTCCCCACTCCCCACTCCCCAGTCCCTAGTCCCCATTCCCCACTCCCCAGTCCCCAGTCCCCATTCCCCAGTCCCCACTCCCGGTCCCTAGTACCCATTCCCCAGTCCCCAGTCCCCAGTCCCCAGTCCATATTCCCCATACCCCAGTCCCCAGTCCACATTCCCCAGTCCCCAGTCCACATAAAGCTCTAAACTTTTAAAGAAAGAACCACTGCACTGTAGAGTGTGAATGTGTTAATTAACATGAAAGAGGTCTGGCATAGTCGGCTGTACAGGATAGACAGAGGTTGTGTGCCTTTTGGCATCCTGTTCACCTACATAGTGCACTACTTTGACCAGATACCTGTAAGCCCTGGTCAAATGTAAATCAAATCAAATTACATTTTTATTGGTCACATACACATGGTTAGCAGATGTTAATGCGATTGTAGAGAAATGCTTGTGCTTCTAGTTCCGACCGTGCGGTAATATCTAACAAGTAATCTAACAATTTCACAACAGCTACCTTATACACACCAGTGAAAAGGAATTAATAAGAATATGTACATATAAATATATGGATGAGCGATGGCCGAACGGCATAGGCAAGATGCAGTAGATGGTATAGAGTACAGTATATACATATGAGATGAGGAATGTAGGGTATGTAAACATTATATAAAATAGCATTGTACCTCTCTGGGTTTGGGGGACCCTTGCGTCCCACTTGGCCAATAGCCAGGGAAAATGCAGAGCGCCAAATTCAAGTAAAATGATATAAAAATCTAACTTTCATTAAATCACACATGTAAGATACCAAATTAAAGCTACAGTCGTTGTGAATCCAGCCAACATGTCCGATTTCTAAAAGGATAGAAAGCATAAGAATCTATTATCTGATGAGAGCACAACAGTAAACAAAAAGAGAGTAGCATATTTCAACCCTGCAGGCGCGACACAAAACGCAGAAATAAAATATAATCCAAGCATTACCTTTGACGAGCTTCTTTTGTTGGCTTTCCAATATGTCCCATAAACATCACAAATGGTCCTTTTGTTCAATTACTTCAGTCGAAATATATCCAAAATATCCATTTATTTGGCACGTTTGATCCAGAAAAAAACTACAAAATATCTCAAAAGTTACCTGTAAACTTTGCCAAAACATTTCAAACTACTTTTGTAATACAACTTTAGGTATTTTTAAGGGTTAATAATCGATCAAATTGAAGACGGGTCTATCTTTTTTCAGTACAGGATGACAACAAACTCAAGCATGCTTTCTAGTCTAGCGCAACTCTCAAACAGTACACATAACGTTACACTGATTCAAGATGGCCATACTTCCTCATTACACAAACGAATAACCTCAACCACTTTCTAAACACTGGCGACATCCAGTGGAAGCGGTAGGAACTGCAAACAAGTCCCTAAGAATTCTAGTTTCCCAATGAAATCTCATTGAATAGACAGTGACCTAAAAAAAAATGAATATTTTGCCTGCTCCATAAGTTCCGTTATACACACAGACATGATTCAAACAGTTTTAGAAACTTCCAATTCTACTGATAATATGCATATCTTATATTCTGGGGATGAGTAGCAGGAAGTTGAAATTGGGCACGCTATTTATCCAAGAGTGAAAATGTTGCCGCCAATCCCGAAGAGGTTTTAAAGTGGCTAGTGATACATTTATTACATCCAATTTTTTATTTTTAAGTGGCTAGAGACTTGAGTTAGTATGTTGGCAGCAGCCACTCAATGATGGGTGTTTAACCGTCTGATGGCCTTGAGATAGAGACTGAAAAACAGCTTCTCGGTCCCAGCTTTGATGCACCTGTACTGACCTCTCCTTCTGGATGATAGCGGGGTGAACATGCAATGGCTCGGGTGGTTGTTGCCCTTGATGATCTATTTGGCCTTCCTGTGACATCGGGTGGTGTAGGTGTCATGGAGGGCAGGTAGTTTGCCCCCGGTGATGCGTTGTGCAGACCTCTGTCACGACATTGGCCTGGGGATAGGTTTATGACAGTCATAAATACCTCTCCCCCCTTTTTCCTCTCTCTACCCTACTGATGTGACATTTGCAAACCCCTTGGTTAACATAGAGATTCTGGGAACATCAGAAGTTGGGGGGAAATGAACCATATTTTGGTAATCCGACCAGTTGAACATATGGGTTGGTACGTAATGAATATGATGTCAGTTCGGTTGTCATCTGATACATTCTCATCAATGATAGGATGACCTAAACTCTACAGTGGAAAGTCTACACATTATAGTTATCAGATTCACATGGAATTGTTGGGCAATTTAAATGTTTGAATATAACATTATTGGTGAAAAGATTAAATGTAATTTTAGCTTCCAAAAGAGAGATTTGGGTTTTCATAAGGTTAGGGCTCTGCTCAATCAGTGGCCCGCCCCTGTGAAGAGACATGGGCTATATAACTATGAAGACACACCCTTCTCCCTCCACTATATAAAGCCTTGACGAAAATGTAACCTCCTGTTCCGAGGATGTGAGGATGACGGTCCGATGTCAGAATGGTTCAGATAATGACTACAGAACGAAGCCAACCTCAGCGTGAGCTTTGGTTGCGAATGGTATGAACTTTGAACTCTTATTCACTACAGAAGTGATACCTCCTAGCCGTTGAGTTAGCGACAGAAGCTGCAAACGGGGGCTAGGAAAGAACAGACAGAGTATCCCGTCTACCACACAACGACGTTACTAGAACGTATCTAATTTACCAGCAGAAATATTCTTCAAAGGACTATGTTGGGCAACATGGCCTTCCATCTACCACCAACCTACCGAAGCGCAGCTCAGAGTAAATATTTATTGAATTTTCCTTTTCCAAATGGGCGGTAATTTAGAATGCATAAGATTCTGTATTTACGATAGAGACTTGGCTTCTCCCTTTGTTCCTCAGTCTTCCCGCTCTTTCACTCAAACCCAGACCCCTTTTCTTTGTGTAAGCAGCTGTCATATCTGTTCCGCCCACTAGGGACATTTTCCTTTATGACGTAATTTGTAATCAAGGTATGATTCATTCTGTGTATATGTAATTCTAAGTGATTAGTTAGGTATTTAGTAAATAAATAATTAAATAAATAATTAAACCAAATTTTACATTGCTGATTCAACTTGTTAGCCAGGGTTCATGAAGATAACCAAGAATTTACAACTTTCAGATGAGACTGAAATAAGGTGACGATTAATATTGACTGCCATTGATGTAAAATATTACTAGGTCTTTATTAAGAGTTTATTCGGAAGACAACTGCTCTATAAATATTATTTTGTGGTGCCCCGACTTTCTAGTTAATTACATTTACATGATTAGCTCAATCAGGTAATATTAATTACAGAGAAAGGATTTTATAGAATAGCATGTCATATCACTTAATCCGGCATAGCCAAAGACACGACACCTCACTACCCTCTGGCGAGCCTTACGGTTGTGGGCAGAGCAGTTGCCATACCAGGCGGTGATACAGCCTGACAGGATGTTCTTGATTGTGCATCTGTAAAAGTTTGAGTGTTTTTGTTGACAATTCAAATTACATCAGCCTCTTGAGGTTGAAGAGGCGCTGTGGCGTGTGAGTGGACCATTTCAGTTCGTCCGTGATGTGTACGCCGAGGAACTTACAACTTTCCACGTTCTCCACTACTATCCTGTCGATGTGGATAGGATAGATTCCCTCTGCTGTTTCCTGAAGTCCACACACATCTCCTTTGATGTTGAGTGTGATGTTATTTTCCTGACACAATACTCTGAGGGCCCTCACCTCCTCCCTGTAGGCCGTCTCATTGTTGTCGGTAATCAAGCCTACGACTGTAGTGTTGTCTGAAAACTTGATGATTCAGTTGGAGGCGTGCGTGGCCACGCAGTCATGGGTGAAATAGGGAGTACAGAAGACGGCTGAGAACGCACCCTTGTGGGGCCCCAGTGTTGAGGATCAGTGGGGTGGAGATGTTGTTTCCTACCCTCACCACCTGGGGGTGGCCCGTCAGAAAGTCCAGGACCCAGTTGCACAGGGCGGGTTCGAGACCCAGGGTCTCGAGCTTAATGACGAGTTTGGAGGGTACTATGGTGTTAAATGCTGAGCTGTAATCGATGAACAGCATTCTTACATAGGTATTCCTCTTTTCCAGATGGGACAGGGTAGTGTGCAATGTGATTGCGTCGTCTGTGGACCTATTGGGGTGGTAAGCAAATTGGAGTGTGTCTAAGGTGTCAGGTAGGGTGGAGGTAATATGATCCTTGACTAGTCTCTCAAAGCACTTCATGATGACGGAAGTGAGTGCTACGGGCCGATAGTCATTTAGCTCAGTTACCTTAGCTTTCTTGGGAACAGGAACAATGGCGGCCCTCTTGAAGCATGTGGGCAAAGCAGACTGGGATAATGATTGATTGAATATGTACATAAACACACCAGCCAGCTGTTCTGCGCATGCTCTGAGGGCGGGGCTGGGGATGCCATCTGGGCCGGCAGCCTTGCGGGGGTAAACACGTTTAAATGTTCTACTCACGTTGGCCGTGGTGAAGGAGAGCCCGCAGGTTTTGGTAGCAGGCCGTGTCAGTGGAACTGTATTGTCCTCAAAGCGAGCAAAGACGTTGTTTAATGTGTCTGGGAGCATCGATGTCCGCAACGGTTAACCTTCTGTAATCTGGAATTGAGTGTAAACCCTGCCGCATATCAGTCTTAGCCTTTGAATTGCCACTCTACTTTGTCTCTATACTGACACTTAGCTTGTTTGATTGCCTTGCGGCAGGAATAGCTACACTGTTTGCAACATGTCATGTTGCAAGGCGACCGGAAGACATCCCTGATGTGTCTGGACAGACAGACAGACAGACAGACAGACAGACAGACAGACAGACAGACAGACAGACAGACAGACAGACAGACAGAGCCCTGATGTGTCAAGGTCTCAGACAGACAGACAGACAGACAGACAGACAGACAGACAGACAGACAGACAGACAGACAGACAGACAGACAGACAGACAGACAGACAGACAGACAGACAGACAGACAGACAGAGAGAGCCCTGATGTGTCTGGTCTAACACAGAGAGACAGACAGACAGACAGACAGACAGACAGAGCCCTGATGTATCTGGTCTAACACAGAGAGACAGACAGACAGACAGACAGACAGACAGACAGAGCCCTGATGTATCTGGTCTAACACAGAGAGACAGACAGACAGACAGACAGACAGAGCCCTGATGTATCTGGTCTAACACAGAGAGAGAGATAAAGGAAGACAAGGGGATTAGAATCTTTGGTCCACTTTAAATACATCCAAAAGAGATTGATGTCCCTTTTGCACACTTACAGTACCTCAGCACAGATACTGTTGTGCCATTGTTGTGCATTTCAACTTGGTACATGGGAAGTATTTGAGTTTTGTTTTTATCCCAAGGATCCACTAACCCTCAGTGTTCTTTATGTCATTGGATTTGGAGGATTGTGGATGTAGGTGTTGGACGTGCAGTATTCTCTGGATGCTAGTGTACGAGTTAGCTAGCTTTTGCTGTGTGACTCGCTTGCAAAACACTGGATGATTTGTTGCGTACCCTCAGTGGATGCTAGCTCATACTCTGTGTGGCTTGCAGTACTCTCTAGATTCTGACATTGCGTACCAGTTAGCTCGTTCTGTGGCTGGCTGGCTTGCCTTACATCACTCGCTGGATGCTTACATGTGTTTACCAGTTAGCTAGTTCATTCAGAATTCCCACTGGCAGCCTGTCACACTAGATCGCTCTGACGGAGGTGGTAGAGTGTTCCAAAGTGAAACGATTTGAGTTCTGACACTGATCAGGATCGCCATCTCACTCCCTTTGCTCATTCCCCTCCTTTACTTTTCTATATTTCTTTAATTAAACAGCGTTTCCCCGAGGGGACGACGACAACACTAGCTTATTCCGTAGTCTTTGCTGACTATGTGACCTTATAGGGTATACAGTACCAGTCAAAAGTTTGGACACACCTACTAATTCAATGTTTTTTATTTATTTTGACTATTTTCTACATTGTAGAATAATAGTGAAGACATCAAAACTATGAAATAACACATATGGGATCATGTATTAACCAAAAAAGAGATTTGAGATTCTTCAAAGTAGCCGCCCTTTGATATGATGACAGCTTTGCACACTCTTGGCATTCTCTCAACCAGCTTCACCTGGAATGCTTTTCCAACGGTGTTGAAGGAGTTCAAATCAAACTTTATTTGTCACATGCACTGAATACAACAAGACCTTACCGTGAAATGCTTATAAGCCCTTAACCAACAGTGCAGTTCAAGAAGAATAATATATTTACCAAGTAGACTAAAATAAAAAGTAATAATAAAAGTAACAGAATATCAATAACAATAACAAGGCTTTATACAGGGTTATACGGTGCACAGTCAATGTGGAGGCTATATACAGGGTGTTACGGTACACAGTCTTTGTGGAGGCTATATACAGGGTGTTACGGTACAGAGTCAATGTGGAGGCTATATACAGGTACCGGTACAGAGTCAATGTGGAGGCTATATACAGGGGGTACCAGTACAGAGTCCATGTGGAGACTATATACAGGGGGTACCAGTATAGAGTCAATGTGGAGGCTATATACAAAGGGTACCGGTACAGAGTCCATGTGGAGACTATATACAGGGGGTACCGGTACAGAGTCAATGTGGAGGCTATATACAGGGTGTTACGATACACAGTCAGTGTGGAGGCTATATACAGGGTGTTACGGTACAGAGTCAATGTGGAGGCTATATACAGGGTGTTGCGGTACACAGTCTTTGTGGAGGCTATATACAGGGTGTTAAGGTACAGAGTCAATGTGGAGGCTATATACAGGGTGTTACGGTACACAGTCTTTGTGGAGGCTATATACAGGGTGTTACGGTACACAGTTTTTGTGGAGGCTATATACAGGGGGCACCGGCAAAGAGTCAATGTGGAGGCTATATACAGGGGGTACCAGTACAGAGTCAATGTGGAGGGCATATACAGGGGGCACCGGTACCGAGTCAGTGTGGAGGCTATATACATGGGGCACCGGTACCGAGTCAGTGTGGAGGCAATTTTTTCAGGGGGCACCAGTGCCGAGTCAAGAGGGAGGGGTACAGGCTAGTTGGGGTAATCTGTACATGTAGGTGGGGGCGAAGTGACTATACATAGGTAACAAACAAACAGTGAATGTACCAAAGGGAGAGGGGGGGAGTCAATGTACATTTTACGGTGGCGATTTGATGAATTGTTCAGCAGTCTTATGACTTGGGGGTTGTTGAGGAGACTTTTGGTCCTAGACTTGGTGCTCCGGTACTGCTTGCCGTGCGGTAGCAGAGAAAACGGTCTGGAGTCTGACAATTTTATGGGCTTTCCTCTGACACCTCCTAGTATATGGGTCCTGGATGGCAGGAAGCTTGGCCCCCGTGATGTACTGGGCCGTTCGCATTACTATCTGTAGCGCCTTACGGTCAGATGCCGAGCAGTTGCCATACCAGGTGGTGATGCAATCGGTCAGGAGTTCCCACATTGTTGGCTGTTTTATCTTCACTCTGAGGTCCAACTCATCCCAAACCATCTAATTTGGGTTGATGTCGGGTGATTGTGGAGGCCAGGTCATCTGATGCAGCACTCCATCACTCTCCTTGGTCAAATAACCCTTACACTCTTCCTCCTTGCTTCGCGGTGGGAACCACACATGCAGAGATCACCAACTCTGCGTCTCAGAAAGACTTGGTTGGAACCAAAGATACAATTTCTTGACTAATCAGACCAAAGGACAGATTTCCACCGGTCTAATGTCCATTGCTCGTGTTTCTTGGCCCAAGCAAGTCTCTTCTTATTATTGGTGTCATTTAGTAGTGGTTTATTTGCAGCAATTTAAATTGCTGATTCATGCAGTTCTCTCTGAACAGTTGATATTGAGATGTGTCTGTTACTTGAACTCTGTGAAGCATTTGTTTGGGCTGCAATCTGAGGTGCAGTTAACTCTAACAAACTTATCTTCTGCAGTAGAGGTAACTCTGGGTCTTCCTTTCCTGTGGCGGTCCTCATGAGAGACAGTTAACTCTAACAAACTTATCTTCTGCAGTAGAGGTAACTCTGGGTCTTCCTTTCCTGTGGCGGTCCTCATTAGAGCCAATTTCATCATAGTGCTTGATGGTTTTTATGACGGCACTTGAGGAAACTTTCAAAGTTCTTGAAATGTTCCATAAAGACTGACGTTCATGTCTTAAAGTAGTGATGGACTGTTGTTTCTCGTTGCTTATTTGAGCTGTCCTTGACATAATATGGACTTGGTCTTTTACCAAATAGGGCTGTCTTCATTATAGCAACCCTACCTTGTCACAACACAACTGATTGGCTCAAACGCATTAAGAAGAAATGAAATTCCACAAATTAAGACATGTATGTGACCCTTCTGTGTATGTATTAATTTTAGCCCAACTAGTTTTGTTTTTGATTAAATGTTAATGTCAACACACACACATCCCTACCCGATCACTGTCAACACACACACATCCCTACCCGATCAGTCAACACACACACATCCCTACCCGATCAGTCAACACACACACATCCCTACCTGATCAGTCAACACACACACATCCCTACCTGATCAGTCAACACACACACATCCCTACCTGATCAGTCAACACACACACAACCCTACCTGATCAGTCAACACACACACAGCCCTACCCGATCAGTCAACACACACACAGTCCTACCTGATCACTGTCAACACACACACATCCCTACCCGATCAGTCAACACACACACAGCCCTACCTGATCACTGTCAACACACACACATCCCTACCCGATCAGTCAACACACACACATCCCTACCTGATCAGTCAACACACACACATCCCTACCTGATCAGTCAACACACACACATCCCTACCTGATCAGTCAACACACACACATCCCTACCTGATCAGTCAACACACACACAACCCTACCTGATCAGTCAACACACACACAGCCCTACCCGATCAGTCAACACACACACACAGCCCTACCTGATCACTGTCAACACACACACATCCCTACCCGATCAGTCAACACACACACAGCCCTACCTGATCACTGTCAACACACACACATCCCTACCCGATCAGTCAACACACACACAGCCCTACCCGATCACTGTCAACACACACACATCCCTACCTGATCAGTCAACACACACACAGCCCTACCCGATCACTGTCAACACACACACATCCCTACCCGATCACTGTCAACACACACACATCCCTACCCGATCACTGTCAACACACACACATCCCTACCTGATCAGTCAACACACACACAGCCCTACCCGATCAGTCAACACACACACATCCCTACCTGATCACTGTCAACACACACACATCCCTACCTGATCAGTCAACACACACACATCCCTACCCGATCAGTCAACACACACACAGCCCTACCCGATCACTGTCAACACAAACACATCCCTACCCGATCACTGTCAACACACACACAACCCTACCCGATCAGTCAACACACACACATCCCTACCTGATCACTGTCAACACACACACATCCTACCCGATCAGTCAACACACACACATCCCTACCCAATCACAGTCAACACACACACATCCTACCCGATCAGTCAACACACACACATCCCTACCCGATCACAGTCAACACACACACAGCCCTACCCGATCAGTCAACACACACACATCCCTACCCGATCACTGTCAACACACACACAGCCCTACCCGATCAGTCAACACACACAGCCCTACCCGATCACAGTCAACACACACACAGCCCTACCCGATCACTGTCAACACACACACAGCCCTACCCGATCAGTCAACACACACACATCCCTACCTGATCAGTCAACACACACACATCCCTACCCGATCAGTCAACACACACACAGCCCTACCCGATCAGTCAACACACACACAGCCCTACCCGATCAGTCAACACACACACATCCCTACCTGATCAGTCTACACACACACATCCCTACCTGATCACTGTCAACACACACACATCCCTACCTGATCACTGTCAACACACACACAGCCCTACCCGATCACTGTCAACACACACACATCCCTACCCGATCACTGTCAACACACACACAGCCCTACCTGATCACTGTCAACACACACACATCCCTACCCGATCAGTCAACACACACACATCCCTACCTGATCAGTCAACACACACACATCCCTACCCGATCAGTCAACACACACACACATCCCTACCTGATCACAGTCAACACACACACATCCCTACCTGATCACTGTCAACACACACACATCCCTACCCAATCAGTCAACACACACACATCCCTACCCGATCACTGTCAACACACACACATCCCTACCTGATCACTGTCAACACACACACATCCCTACCTGATCAGTCAACACACACACATCCCTACCCGATCAGTCAACACACACACAGCCCTACCTGATCACTGTCAACACACACACAGCCCTACCTGATCACTGTCAACACACACACATCCCTACCTGATCAGTCAACACACACACAGTCAACACACACATCCCTACCTGATCACTGTCAACACACACAGCCCCCTGATCACTGATCACATCCCACCTGATCACACACACACATCCCTACCCGATCAGTCAACACACACACATCCCTACCTGATCACTGTCAACACACACACAGCCCTACCTGACACTGTCAACACACACACATCCCTACCTGATCAGTCAACACACACACATCCCTACCTGAACACTGTCAACACACACACATCCCTACCCGATCAGTCAACACACACACAGCCTATATTTTACAGTTAGAATGTAATGGAATGTAACTTATGTCACGGGTAACGTGTGGAAATGCTGTCATATGGAAAAAAGTGATATTTTGAAAGAGCCCCAAAAACCCATGCATTTTTTGATCCACGTTTCATCTCTTTCCTACCTTCACACGATCAAGGAGCAGGGGCAAGGTCTCATCTTCATGACGCTACAAATATAACGTAATAACAATCCTATTCTCAAAAGTACGTGAGTCAAGTGTTCACATCCTCCGAGAGCTTTTGGAATAGTGTATATGCAATCAAGCAGGATAATGCAATAAGATAAGCAAGATGACTACACTTGATTTAGGCTACATTATTGCATTGCTAAATGTTTATTATCAATAATAATCGATAAGCAAACAAACTATCTGTGCCTTCAGATAGTATTCACCCTTCTTGACTTTTTTCACATTTTTGTTGTGTTAGTCTGAATTTCTAGTGGATTAAATTGAGATTGTGTCTCACTGGCCAACACACAACACCCCATAATGTCAAAAGTGGAATTATGTTTTTAGACATTTTTACAAATTAGTTAAAAATCGGAACTTTCGTGAGGCCGTCATTAAGTTTTCAACTCCTTAGTGTGTAATAACAGTGTTTAACATGACGTTTTAATGACTACCTCATCTCTGTGCTCCACACATACAACTATATGTAAGGTCCCTCAGTCAACCACAAATTCAACCATTCAAAGACAAAGAAGGTTTTCCAATGCCCTCGAAAGAAGGACACCTATTGGTAGATTGGTAGTTGTTAATTACATTTTCGATGGTGTATCAATATATCCCATTCACTACAAAGACACAGGCGTCCTTCCATCACCATGAGGCCAGTGGTGACATAGGGAAAAACAGACAGAGTTTAATGGCTGTGATAGGAGAACACTGAGGATGGAACAACAACATTGTAGTTACTCCACAATACTAACCTAAATGGCAGAGTTTAATGGCTGTGATAGGAGAACACTGAGGATGGATCAACAACATGGTAGTTACTCCACAATACTAACCTAAATGACGGAGTGGAAAGAAGGGTGCCAGTACAGAATCAAAAATATTCCAAAACATTCATTCTGGCAGTAAAGTAATACTGCAAAAAATGTTTTTGTGGTAAAGCAGTTAACACATTAGTGAGTGCCGCTCTCCATGTTTTCAAGCACAGTAGTGGTAAATCGGTATGCTTGCAATCGCTAAGGATTCAGGAATTTCTCAGGATAAAAAAATAGGCAAAATCCTAGAGGAAAACCTGGTTCAGTCTGCGTTCCTTTCACCTTACAGCAGGACAATAACCTTAAAACACAAGGCCAAATCTACAGTGGAGTTGCTTACCAAGAAGACAGTGAATGTTCCTGAGTGGCCGAGTTACAGGTTTGACTTAAATCTACATACAAATCTGTGACAAGACCTGAAAATGGTTGTCTGGCAATGATCAACAACCAATTTGGCAGAACTTGAAGACTTTTTGAAGAAAGAATAAATGGGTAATTGTTGCACAATCCAGGTGTGGAAAGCTGTTAGAGACTCAGCCAGAAAGACTCACAGCTGTAATCACTGTCAAAATGCTTCTACAAAGTGTTGATTCAGTGGTATGAATACTTGTCTAAATTAGACATTTCTTTAGAAACCAAACGGCACTATACAGTAAATGGCAGTTCTCTCTGATACGTGTGCTCTGTTCTCTGAGTACTTCAGATGTGTCCGTGACACACACACACACACACACACACACACACACACACACACACACACACACACACACACAGAGAGACACACACACACACACACACACAGACACACACACACACACACACACACACACACACACACACACACACACACCCAAACACACACACACACACAGAGAGAGACACCCACCCAGAGACACACACAGAGAGAGACACAGACACACACACACACACACACACACACACACACACACACACACACACACAGCTCTGTAACCTGATTTCCCCTGTGTACTTCAGACGTCCCAGACTGTGGCTCCAATATCGAGCAAAATGAAGTCTTCCCTGTCCCAAATGCAACCCTATTCCATGTATAGTGCACTAGCCTTATGGGTCCTGGTCAAATGTAGTGCACTGCATACTGAATAGGGTGCCAGTTGGAACCCAATGTGTTATCAGATCCCTACTCACTGACACACTTCATGGTTTAATGGTTAGTAGAATATTAAGATCTGTCGTTATTTGTCTATTTAGTTGAGAATTCATATTTTTTTTTTTTTTGACGTGACCCTCTAGAAATGTCACTCAGGAGGGCCTTCAGTTAAGTAATTACAGAATGGGGCTTTGAGGCGGAAAGAACGACATCATTCTAACAACTATACAGGTTGCCTCTGTATTATTTGGGGGGAAAAAGGGCCCCAAGTTTAATTTTATATAGTGAATGATGTTAACTTCATTTCATGCTGAACAACATCTAATCCCAACATTTTCGGTCAGATTTGGCGAACAAAGAGAGAACTAATGTTTGCAACTGCCAATTATCATATTGGTTGGGAGATGAAGCTGTGTCGTTTCTCGTAGAACAGTAATGTACCCTTTTAACCACTGTAGTTACTTTGCAGGAGTTTGCAATATAATGACAACAATGTCACATCCAGTCAGAGAGACATTTGTCAGCCTAACGCAAAACAGACAGACTAAGTGGATCAGATTGGTATCCACTTAAACTGAAATGCGAAAAGGGTCTTCCAACAGTAAGAATGACATGTCTCTCAACACTAGTCAAATGATTACAGTGATTAATCAGAGTGTAATTTGTGCTTTAGATTTTCATACACAAAGCTTAGATAATTTCAGGGCATACAGAATGCAGAAGGTTAGAGGAAGAAGCTAGAGTTTTCTTTTTCCTGAAGTGCCCTATTGATTAAATGGCCTCTCTTTTGTTTTTCTCTCTCACTCTCTATGTCTCTCTCTGTCTCTATAATAATGGAACACTGGCCACTTTAATAATGGAACACTGGCTACTTTAATAATGGAACACTGGCTACTTTAATAATGGAACACTGGTCAGTTTAATAATGGAACACTGGCCACTTTAATAATGGAACACTGGTCACTTTAATAATGGAACACTGGCCACTTTAATAATGGAACACTAGCCACTTTAATAATGGAACACTGGCCACTTTAATAATGGAACACTGGCCACTTTAATAATGGAACACTGGCCACTTTAATAATGGAACACTGGCCACTTTAATAATGGAACACTGGTCACTTTAATAATGGAACACTGGTCACTTTAATAATGGAACACTGGTCACTTTAATAATGGAACACCGGTCAGTTTAATAATGGAACACTGGTCAGTGGTATGCAGCATACCACCCTGCATACCACTGCTGGCTTGCTTCTGAATTTAAGCAACGTTGGTCCTGGTCAGTCCCTGGATGGGAGACCAGATGCTGCTGGAAGTGGTGTTGGAGGGCCAGTAGGAGGCACTCTTTCCTCTGGTCTAAAAAAAATAATAATCCCAATGCCCCAGGCAGTGATTGGGGACACTACCCCGTGTAGGGTGCCGTCTTTCGGATGGAACGTTAAACGGGTGTCCTGACTATCTGAGGTCATTAAAGATCCCATGGCACTTATTGTAAGAGTAGGGATGTTAACCCTGGCGTCCTGTCATTAAAGATCCCATGGGCACTTATTAAAGATCCCATGGCACTTGTTGTAAGAGTAGGGATGTTAACCCTGGTGTCCTGGCTCTCTGAGGTCATTAAAGATCCCATGGCACTTGTTGTAAGAGTAGGGATGTTAACCCTGGTGTCCTGACTCTCTGAGGTCATTAAAGATCCCATGGCACTTATTGTAAGAGTAGGGATGTTAACCCTGGTGTCCTGGCTAAATTCACAATCTGGCCCTCACCTAATAATCCCCAGTTTACAATTGGCTCATTCATCCCCTGTAACTATTCCCCAGGTCGGTGCTGCAAATGAGAACGTGTTCTCAGTCAACTTACCTGGTAAAATAACAAATAAATAAATAATGAAACACTGATCAGTTTAATAATGGAATCACTGGTCACTTTAATAATGGAACACTGGTCACTATATATGTAGTCGGAAGTTTACATACACCTTAGCCAAATACATTTCAACTCTGTTTTTCACAATTCCTGACGTTTAATCCTAGTAAAAATTCCCTGTCTTAGGTCAGTTAGGAACACCACTTTATTTTAAGAATGTGAAATGTCAGAATAATAGTGGAGAGAATTATTTATTTCAGCTTTTATTTCTTTCATCACATTCCCAGTGGGTCAGAAGATTACATACACTCAATTAGTATTTGGTAGCATTGCCTTTAAATTGTATATCTTTGGTCAAACATTTCGGGTAGCCTTCCACAAGCTTCCCACAATACGTTGGGTGAATTTAGGCCCATTCCTCCTGACAGAGCTGGTGTAACTACATTTACATTTACATTTAAGTCATTTAGCAGACGCTCTTATCCAGAGCGACTTACAAATTGGTGCGTTCACCTTAAGACATCCAGTGGAACAGCCATTTTACAATAGTGCATCTAAATCTTTTAAGGGGGGTGAGAAGGATTACTTTATCCTATCCTAGGTATTCCTGAAAGAGGTGGGGTTTCAGGTGTCTCCGGAAGGTGGTGATTGACTCCGCTGTCCTGGCGTCGTGAGGGAGTTTGTTCCACCATTGGGGGGCCAGAGCAGCGAACAGTTTTGACTGGGCTGCACGGGAACTGTACTTCCTCAGTGGTAGGGAGGCGAGCAGGCCAGAGGTGGATGAACGCAGTGCCCTTGTTTGGGTGTAGGGCCTGATCAGAGCCTGGAGGTACTGAGGTGCCGTTCCCCTCACAGCTCCGTAGGCAAGCACCATGGTCTTGTAGCGGATGCGAGCTTCAACTGGAAGCCAGTGGAGAGAGCGGAGGAGCGGGGTGACGTGAGAGAACTTTGGAAGGTTGAACACCAGACGGGCTGCGGCGTTCTGGATGAGTTGTAGGGGTTTAATGGCACAGGCAGGGAGCCCAGCCAACAGCGAGTTGCAGTAATCCAGACGGGAGATGACAAGTGCCTGGATTAGGACCTGCGCTGCTTCCTGTGTGAGGCAGGGTCGTACTCTGCGGATGTTGTAGAGCATGAACCTACAAGAACGGGCCACCGCCTTGATGTTAGTTGAGAACGACAGGGTGTTGTCCAGGATCACGCCAAGGTTCTTAGCGCTCTGGGAGGAGGACACAATGGAGTTGTCAACCGTGATGGCGAGATCATGGAACGGGCAGTCCTTCCCCGGGAGGAAGAGCAGCTCCGTCTTGCCGAGGTTCAGCTTGAGGTGGTGATCCGTCATCCACACTGATATGTCTGCCAGACATGCAGAGATGCGATTCGCCACCTGGTCATCAGAAGGGGGAAAGGAGAAGATTAATTGTGTGTCGTCTGCATAGCAATGATAGGAGAGACCATGTGAGGTTATGACAGAGCCAAGTGACTTGGTGTATAGCGAGAATAGGAGAGGGCCTAGAACAGAGCCCTGGGGACGCCAGTGGTGAGAGCGCGTGGTGAGGAGACAGATTCTCGCCACGCCACCTGGTAGGAGCGACCTGTCAGGTAGGACGCAATCCAAGCGTGGGCCGCGCCGGAGATGCCCAACTCGGAGAGGGTGGAGAGGAGGATCTGATGGTTCACAGTATCGAAGGCAGCCGATAGGTCTAGAAGGATGAGAGCAGAGGAGAGAGAGTTAGCTTTAGCAGTGCGGAGGGCCTCCGTGATACAGAGAAGAGCAGTCTCAGTTGAATGACTAGTCTTGAAACCTGACTGATTTGGATCAAGAAGGTCATTCTGAGAGAGATAGCGGGAGAACTGGCCAAGGACGGCACGTTCAAGAGTTTTGGAGAGAAAAGAAAGAAGGGATACTGGTCTGTAGTTGTTGACATTGGAGGGATCGAGTGTAGGTTTTTTCAGAAGGGGTGCAACTCTCGCTCTCTTGAAGACAGAAGGGACGTAGCCAGCGGTCAGGGATGAGTTGATGAGCGAGGTGAGGTAAGGGAGAAGGTCTCCGGAAATGGTCTGGAGAAGAGAGGAGGGAATAGGGTCAAGCGGGCAGGTTGTTGGGCGGCCGGCCGTCACAAGACGCGAGATTTCATCTGGAGAGAGAGGGGAGAAAGAGGTCAGAGCACAGGGTAGGGCAGTGTGAGCAGAACCAGCGGTGTCGTAACTGAGTCAGGTTTGTAGGCCTCCTTGCTCGCACACGCTTTTTCAGTTCTGGCCACATATTTTCTATGGGATTGAGGTCAGGGCTTTCTGATGGCCACACCAAAACCTTGACTTTGTTATCCTTAAGCCATTTTGCCACAACTTTGGAAGTATGCTTGGGGTCATTGTCCATTTGGAAGACCCATTTGCAACAAAGCTTTAACTTTCTGACTGATGTCTTGATGTTGATTCAATATATCCACATCATTTTCCATCCTCATGATGTCATCTATTTTGTGACGTGCAGCAGTCCCTCCTGCAGCAAAGCACCCCCACAACATGATGCAGCCACCCCTGTGCTTCACGGTTGGGATGGTGTCTTTGGCTTGCATGCCTCCCCCTTTATCCCCCAACAGAATGATGGTCATTATGGCCAAACAGTTCTATATTTGTTTCATCAGACCAGAGGACATTTCTCCAAAAGTACGATCTTTGTCCCCATGTGTAGTTGTAAACCATAGTCTGGCTTTTGTATGGCGGTTTCGGAGCAGTGGCTTCTTCCTTGCTGAGCGGCCTTTCAGGTTATGTTGAAATAGGACTTGTTTTACTGTGGATGTAGATACTTTTGTACCTGTTTCCTCCAGCATCGTCACAAGGTACTTTGCTGCTGTTCTGGGATTGATTTGCACTTTTTGCACCAAAGTAAGTTCATCTCTAGGAGACAGAACGCGTCTCATTCCTGAGCGGTATGACGGCTGCGTGGCCCCATGGTGTTTATACTTGAGTACTATTGTTTGTACAGATGAACGTGGTACCTTCATGCTTTTGGAAATTGCTGCCACGGATGAACCAGACTTGTGGAGGTCTACAATTTTTTTTCTGAGGTCGTTGCTGATATCTTTAGATTTTCCCATGATGTCAAGCAAAGAGGCACTGAGTTTGAAAGTAGGCCTTGAAATACATCCATAGGTACACCTCCAATTGACTCAAACGATGTCAATTAGCCTATCAGAAGCTTCTAAAGCCATGGCATAATTTTCTGGAATTTTCCAAGCTGTTTAAAGGCACAGTCAACTTAGTGTATGTAAACCTCTGACGCTACTGGAATTGTGACTCAGTGAATTATAAGTGAAATAATCTGTAAACAATTGTTGGGAAAATTACTTGCGTCGAAGTAAATGTCCTAACCGACTTGTCAAAACTATAATTTGTTAACATGACATTTGTGGAGTGGTTGAAAAACTAGTTTTAATGACTCCAACGTAAGTGTATGTAAACTTCCGACTACAACTGTATATGTATTATTTTATCGAAACAGGTGGGACTCAATACTGGTGGGCCTCTGCCTTCCCTGAATGACGTGTCTCCGCAGTCTGAAATAGAAAAAGAACAAACTATCATTTGAAAAGATGCAAACATTCTGTTCCAGAAGTTACCATGTGGGATGCAGACAAAGGGAAACTGGAAGGAGATTTCTCCTGAAATACTCATCAGCTTGAATTACTAACACTTACAATGTTAATCTCTAGGTAATGGAATATGTCCTAAAATACTGGTTTCACAACAGTGGTCTATTTCAGCAAGGGAAACAGGAGCAATAGGAACTGGACAAATATAAAGCTTGAGGTAAGAAGCAAGAAGAAGCAAGCCAGGTAAAATGTCCTAAATTTAGCAAATAATTCAAACAGCGTTTCCAAATAGATACAATGTGATACAGGACTTTTTCTACACAAGCAGCAGATTTTGTTAACCTTTATTTAACTAGGCAAGTCAATTAAGAAAAAAATATTATTTTCAATGATAGCCTAGGAATAGTGGGTTAACTGCCTTTGTTCAGGGGCAGAACAATAGATGTGTACCTTTTCAGGTCCAGGATTTGATCTTGCTACCTTTCGGTTACTAGTCCAACAGCTCTAACCACTAGGCTACGCTGCCACCTATACACTCTAACCACTAGGCTCCCTGGCGCCTCTACACTCTAACCACAAGGCTACGCTGCCAAGTGTTAGATATTAAAGATGCTCTTGAGGCCTACGACTTGTTTTAAGAGTTGATTTATATGTCTTTTTTCTCTCTCCAGGATTTGATGCCTACTTCACATCGCGGACGCTGGAGAACAACAGGAGAAACGTCTGGTTCGCAGAATACTGGGAGGAGAACTTCAACTGTAAACTAATGAGCTCTTCCAAGAAGGAAGACACCAGCAGGAAATGCACAGGTAGCCATTGGCACTCGACAAGGCTGTACTTTAAACACCATAAATATTGGCACATGATAGATGTTTGACGCCTTATTAGCAAGGGCATACTTTATTACAGTAAACATTTGAACTATTGATGAGGTAGTAGGACAATGATAGGATCCATATCACACTGCAGCCCTGTTCTCAGAATACCCCTTGGTACTATTTTATTCTGCACTCTGCAAGGATGTGCAGTAATCCCCTTTAGGGCTGTTGGGGTAACCCTATTACCGCCACACCGGCACTCACAAGTCATGACATTTAGTCACAGTAATTAGCCTTCTCCAAGCTCTGAGGATGTTGATGGTCATTAGTAGCTGGTACTCAGCACTCTATTGTCCCTCTAATCACTCGGACATCAATGCAAATGTAATGGAAAATCTAATCTAACAGTTCATTAGAGCCCATGAGCTCATGTTGCGCAACATTTCTATAAGGCTATGCAATTTCTATAGGAAATGATGGCCTCTGTTAAAAAGAGGACGATCCAATCAGCTTACTAGGCCTACTTTATTTATTTAGCAATGGTCCTGATATTAAATCAGTCAATCAAATTTATTTATGAAGAAACCCAGCGTAAAACCCCAAACGGCAAGCAATGCAGATGTAGAAGCACGGTGGCTAGGAGAAACTCCCTAGAAAGGTCAGAACCTAGGAAGAAACCAGGCTATGAGGGGTGGCCAGTCCTCTTCTGGCTGTGCCGGGTGGAGATTATAACAGAACAGTTAGGATAGGTTCCCAAAACACGAAAATATGCTCAGATGTGATAAAAAGAGAATAACTCCCTAGATAGGCATGGACCTAGAAAGAAACGTAGAGAGGAACCAGGCTCTGAGGGGTGGCCAGTACTTTTCTGGCTGTGCCAGGTGGAGATTATATGAATACATGACCATTAAGGCCAGATTGTTCTTCAAGGTATTCAAACGTTCATAGCTGACCAGCAGGGTCATATAATAATCACAGTAGTTGTAGAGGGTGCAACAGGTCAACACCTCAAGGGGTAAATGTCAGTTGGCTTTTCATAGCCGAGCATTCAGAGATGTCGAGGCAGCAGGTGCGGTAGAGAGAGAATAGAATAGAATAGAATAGAATATAATAACACTTTATTGTCCATCCAGGATGGACGGAAATGGAAGGTCAGCCAGGAGTCATCAGGCCAGGTAGTCCTGCGGCTTGGACGTAGGGCTCAGGTCCTCCGGGAGGGGAGGGGGCAGAATAAATAATTAGAGTATACTTAAATTCACTCCAGATAAGACAAGGGAATTACACCAGATAAAACAGACTGATCCTATCCCCCCGGTGCATAGACTATTGCAGCATAGATACTGGATGCTGAGATAGGAGGGGTCGGGGGACACTGTGGTCCCGTCCGATGATACCTCAGACAGGACCAACAAGGCAGGGTATAACTCCACCCACTTTGTCTAAGCAAACACCACCCTACACCACTAGAGGGATATCAAAAGAACACCAACTTACTATCCTGAGACAAGGCTGAGTATAGCTCACGAAGATCTCCTCCACTGCAGACTGAGGGGGGTCCAAACCGGACACATTGCTTCTCTTTACAACAGGTGTATAGCCTACCTGTTTGGCATGAAAAAATGAACCATGGAAAAAGCATCCTCCATTCTCTATTTAAAACACCTACAGGATTGGGGGTTCCTCCACGGGACGGTTGAGCTAACATAGGCTAATGTGATTAGCAGGAGGTTGTAAGTAACAAGAATATTTTGAACCGAAATGCAATGATTCATTGGATCAGTCTAAAACATTGCACATACACTGCTCTCATCTAGTGGCCAAAATCTAAATTGTGCCTGGGCTGGAATAATTCATTATGGCCTTTTTCACGCTTATAGCCTACTGTCATGTGTGCATTTCTGTGCTTAGAATGTGAAGAAAAAGCCTATCAACATTTGAAGCTTAAACGTTCTGATCTGTTGCGTCGGCCTCATTGCGAAAATTAGTTTTTGGGGGGATGCAAGTGGTTGTATTCATTTGGGATCTATCACATCCCACAACTATCCCTGACTATGTTTGGAATATGTATTTCTCGCACAAAGTAGAATAGGTAAACCTTTGTACTATTGGGGATAGTAAATTAACATAGGCTAGTGCTTTTGCTGTTCGTTAGGCCTACTCATCTTGTTGGCTGACGGAAAGTGCATGTGGACAGTTCTTCCAATATCTTCAATATGCACCTTGGAATTGGATAAGGACGCCCGCAGTTGCGTCCCCAATGCGTCTGTCTTCACTTGTAGCCTGTGACAAAGACCTGATCACGTGACAGAGAACCAGTGAGTGTGAGAAGCTTTGGCATGCAGCTGGGGGAAGGGAATTATAATAGTTATATTCATCCCAAAGGCACAACGGCCACTGGACGCAATAGGCATGGCTTTTCTTCGAGGTGCGTTACAGCCACACACAAAGGGGATGCTGCCAGGAAATTCAAGGCATTATCAAGTGCTTTTCAAATTGTGAATGAGAGACTGATTAAGTGTGTACAGCCTGCACAAAAAAAACAGAGCTTTTCTTTTTCTTTTCACCTTTTATACAACTTTTTAACATTTTTGTTATCTTCATTAGAGTCGCATCATGCAAAACAGCCCAACATTTGTATCACAACTAAAGAAACATAAATATCATAAATATGAAGCATGTTTGTTAATTGTTATTCACAGCTCAACACAGAATAGCCACATGTACCTCTTTCACAAAAAATATCCTTTCTATTTTATTCAACTTTGTTCAATTGTATTCGTTATACTACAAAATAATATAAAACAATGGCAAGGAATTCTAAGTAAATATTGTCTGCTAAATTAACTATTGTAGCCCACAGCAATATAACTTAGCCAGATCAGGGCCTAACATAAGGGCAACTCAGAGTATGGTATTATGTTCTTCTAAAAATAGACTACATTTTCTTCATATCATGCTTCTGTGGTTTAAAATAAACAATGGATTTATTGTGACAGTGTAGGCTGTATTACATGGATTTATTGTGATAGTGTAGGCTGTATTACATGGATTTATTAGCCTTTTTAAAGATGTAGATGTTCCTAAGGTCTGCATCGGTGGCTTTTGGGCTATGCATGGATGCCTAGAGATGCTAAATGTAAATAAATGATTTTAAATGGTCAATTACCCTGAGACCGCTGCTTGACAATCACCGGCTGACAAAACTTCATGACCTCCCTTAACCCAGCTAAGACTCTGCACTCTTGTTGTAGGTGAGGATGTTAAGAATGAGAACAATGGAAACCCTCTATACTGTTCATTGAATATGCTGAGAAAGTTTAACGCACAACATATTTATTTCTATAACCACAGTGTATGATTCACTGCCAACCAAACATGAAATCAAATCAAATTTTGATTGGTCGCATACACATATTTAGCAGATGTGATTGGTCGCATACACATATTTAGCAGATGTGATTGGTCGCATGCACATATTTAGCAGATGTGATTGGTCGCATACACATATTTAGCAGATGTGATTGGTCGCATGCACATATTTAGCAGATGCTATTGCCGGTCTAGTGAAATGCTTGTGTTCCTGGCTCCAACAGTGCACTAATATCTAACAATACAGAACAATACACACAAATCTAAGTAGTAAAAGTATGGTATTAAGACATATAGAAATATTAGGATGAGCAATGTCGGAGTCCGGGAAATGTGGATACAGTATTAATACATTAAAAGTCACAAGTTTGGCCACACCTACTTATTCAAGGGTTTTACTTTATTTTTACCCTTTTCTACATTGTAGAATAATAGTGAAGACATCAAAACTATACAATAACACATATGGAATCATATGGGACTAGCATTTGTTTTTCAACAGGACAATGACCCAAAACACGCCTCCAGGCTGTGTAAGGGCTATTTGAGAGTGATGTAGTGCTGCATCAGATGACCTGGGCTCCACAATCCCCCACAACCCGACCCAGTTGAGATGGTTTGGGATGTGTTGGACCGCAGAGTGAAGGAAAAGCAGCCAACAAGTGCTCATCTTATGTGGGAAGTCCTTCAAGGCTGTTGGAAAAGTATTCCATGTGAAGCTGGTTGAGAGAACAGCAAGAGTGGGAAAAGCTGTCATCAAGGAAAAGGGTAGCTGCTTTGAAGAATCTCAAATATAAAATATATTTTCATTTGTTTAAAAAAATGTTGGTTACTAAATTATTCCAATAATAATAATTTAATATAGTAATATAGTATAGTAATATAGTAATTTCATAGTTTTGATGTCTTCACTATTGTTGTACAGTGTAGAAAATAGTAAATGTTATCAAATACCCTTGAATGACTAGGTGTGTCCAAACTTTTGACTGGTACTGTACATATCCCAACCAGAAGCTTGGCACACCTGTGTTTGTGGAGTTTCTCCCATTATTCTCTGCAGATTGTCTCAAACTCTGTCAGGTTTCATGGGGAGCATCGCTGCACAGCGTCGCTGCACAGCTATTTTCAGGTCTCTCCAGGGATGTTAGATAGAGTTAAAGTCTGGGCTCTGGCTGGGCCACTCAAGGACATTCAGAGACTTGTCCCAAAGCCACTCCTGCGTAGGGATGGTGCCAGGCTTCCTCCAGATGTGATGCATGAGTTCATTCTGGGTTTCATCAGTCCAGAGAATCTTGTTTCTCCTGGTCTGAGAGCAGCTTGTCATGTTCCATTTACTGAGGAGTGGCTTCTGTGATTGACATTCTGGAAGGTTCTCCCATGTCCACAGAGGAACTCTGGAGCTCTGTCAGTGTGACCATCCGGTACTTGGTCATCTTCCTGACCAAGGCCATTCTCCCCCAATTGCTCAGTTTGGCTGGGCGGCAGGCTCTAGGACAAATCTTGGTGGTTCCAAATTTCTTCCGTTTAAGAATGATGGAGACCACTGTGTTCTCCGGGACTTTCAATACTGCAGATATTTTTTGGTCCCCTTCCCCAGATCTGTGCCTCAACACAATCCTGTCTCACATCTCTACAGACAATTCCTTCAACCTCATGGCTTGGTTTTTGCTCTTGCATGCACTGTCAACTGTAGGACCTTAAATATACAGGTGTGTGCCTTTCCAAATCCTGTCCAATCAAGTACATTTACCACAGGTGGACTCCAATTAAGTTGTAGAAACATCTCAAGGATGATCAATAGAAACAGGATGCACCCGAGTTCAATTTCCAGTCTCATAGTGAAGGGTCTAAATATTTATGTAAATACAGTATTTCTGCTTTTTATGTTTAATACATTTGCACAAGTTTCTAAAAAACTAGTTTTTACTTGTTCATTATGGGTTATTGTTTGTAGATTGATGAGGAAATTGTTTTATTTAATCGTAGAATAAGGCTGTAAACATAACATGTGGAGAAATAAGTCTGAATACTTTCTGAATGCACTGCACATATTACCTCAATGAACCTGTACCAAACAGGGTAGCCTAGTGGTTAGAGTGTAGGGGCGGCAGGGTAGCCTAGTGGTTAGAGTGTAGAGGTGGCAGGTAGCCTAGTGGTTAGAGTGTAGAGGAGGCAGGTAGCCTAGTGGTTAGAGTGTAGAGGCGGCAGGGTAGCCTAGTGGTTAGAGTGTAGGGGCGGCAGGGTAGCCTAGTGGTTAGAGTGTAGAGGTGGCAGGGTAGCCTAGTGGTTAGAGTGTAGGGGCGGCAGGGTAGCCTAGTGGTTAGAGTGTAGAGGCAGGTAGCCTAGTGGTTAGAGTGTAGAGGTGGCAGGTAGCCTAGTGGTTAGAGTGTAGAGGTGGCAGGTAGCCTAGTGGTTAGAGTGTAGAGGCGGCAGGGTAGCCTAGTGGTTAGAGTGTAGAGGTGGCAGGTAGCCTAGTGGTTAGAGTGTAGGGGCGGCAGGGTAGCCTAGTGGTTAGAGTGTAGGGGCGGCAGGGTAGCCTAGTGGTTAGAGTGTAGAGGTGGCAGGTAGCCTAGTGGTTAGAGTGTAGGGGCGGCAGGGTAGCCTAGTGGTTAGAGTGTAGGGGTGGCAGGGTAGCCTAGTGGTTAGAGTGTAGAGGTGGCAGGGTAGCCTAGTGGTTAGAGTGTAGAGGAGGCAGGTAGCCTAGTGGTTAGAGTGTAGAGGCGGCAGCGTAGCCTAGTGGTTAGAGCGTTGGACTAGTAACCGAAAGGTTGTAAGTTCAAATCCCCGAGCTGACAAGGTATAAATCTGTCTTTCTGCCCCTGAACAGGCAGTTCACTGTTCCTAGGCCGTCATTGAAAATAAGAATTTGTTCTTAACTGACTTGCCTAGTTAAATAAAGCTATACAAGTTATCTTGCTGATGGCACACTGTGGTATTTCACCCAATAAATATGCAAAAGACATGGGAGTTTATCAACATTTGTTTTCACATTCTTTGTGGGTCTGTGTAATTTTCAGGGAAATATGTGTCTCTAATATGGTCATACATTTGGCAGGAGGTTAGGAAGTGCATCTCAGATGTTTCTACTATCTACCAGGCTAATTTACACATACATTTGCACATCAAGGGACATGATTGGATGACATTAGGGGAAGCTTATGCTGCTGTTAAGGATAACATTGTAATGCAGTGCAGTAGAGGTCCTGGGTTCCTGATAGGGAAGGAGGGAGAGAGTGATGGAGGGGAGATATGCGGTAGGATGGCAGGAGGGGATGAGGTGTATTATTGGGAGGTTTGGGAGGGAGTGAGAATATGGGGAGAGAGTGGAGAGTCTGGTCTGGTGTTACCGGTTAGGGAGAGGAGATTGGGGTCATCCGTTTGATTTGAAAGGAAACTATACAGTCAGTCAGGGGACCACCAGGTGGGAAAGGCTAGCCCTTATATTACTAATATACCTGAGCTGTTATTTTCATGTCCTGCCCTACATTAAGTACCAACCCCCCACCTCTCTGTTGGGTTATAACACGCTTGGCTCGTTAGCTGCTAGCGCCATGTCTCTCTTTAACGAGACATAATGAGATGATTAGGATGGGATTTATAAGACGATGCCGTCCTCTCCTTGTGCCGCCCCCCCAAGGTTCACTCAACCCAGGCCAAACTTTTACTGGCTGCTTCTTAAATGGCAGCTTTTTCCCTATAGGACTCTGATCGTAGTGCACTATCTAGGGAATAGGACTCTGGTCGTAGTGCACTATCTAGGGAATAGGACTCTGGTCGTAGTGCACTATCTAGGGAATAGGACTCTGGTCGTAGTGCACTATCTAGGGAATAGGACTCTGGTCGTAGTGCACTATATAGGGAATAGTACTCTGGTCGTAGTGCACTATATAGGGAATAGGACTCTGGTCGTAGTGCACTATATAGGGAATAGGACTCTGGTCGTAGTGCACTATATAGGGAATAGTACTCTGGTCGTAGTGCACTATATAGGGAATAGGACTCTGGTCGTAGTGCACTATCTAGGGAATAGGACTCTGGTCGTAGTGCACTATCTAGGGAATAGGACTCTGGTCGTAGTGCACCATCTAGGGAATAGGACTCTGGTCGTAGTGCACCATCTAGGGAATAGGACTCTGGTCGTAGTGCATTATCTAGGGAATAGGACTCTGGTCGTAGTGCACTATCTAGGGAATAGGACTCTGGTCGTAGTGCACTATCTAGGGAATAGGACTCTGGTCGTAGTGCACTATATAGGGAATAGTACTCTGGTCGTAGTGCACTATATAGGGAATAGTACTCTGGTCGTAGTGCACTATATAGGGAATAGGACTCTGGTAGTAGTGCACTATATAGGGAATAGGACTCTGGTCGTAGTGCACTATATAGGGAATAGTACTCTGGTCGTAGTGCACTATATAGGGAATAGGACTCTGGTCATAGTGCACTATCTAGGGAATAGGACTCTGGTCTAAACTAGTGGACTATATAGGGAATAGTACTCTGGGCGTAGTGCACTATCTAGGGAATAGGACTCTGACCGTAGTGCACTATATAGGGAATAGGGCTCTGGTCTAAACTAGTGGACTATATAGGGAATAGGACTCTGGTCGTAGTGCACTATATAGGGAATAGGACTCTGGTCGTAGTGCACTATATAGGGAATAGGGCTCTGGTCTAAAGTCGTGTACCAAATAGGGAATAGGGCTCTGGTCTAAACTAGTGGACTATATAGGGAATAGGACTATTGTCTAAAGTAGTGAACTATATAGGGAATAGGACCCTGGTCTAAAGTAGTGCACTATATAGGGAATAGGACTCTGGTCTAAAGTCGTGTACTATATAGGGAATAGGGCTCTGGTCTAAACTAGTGGACTAAATAGGGAATAGGGCTCTGGTCTAAACTAGTGGACTATATAGGGAATAGGACTCTTGTCTAAAGTAATGAACTATATAGGGAATAGGACCCTGGTCTAAAGTAGTGCACTATATAGGGAATAGGGCTCTGGTCTAAACTAGTGGACTATATAGGGAATAGGACTCTGGTCGTAGTGCACTATATAGGGAATAGGACTCTGGTCGTAGTGCACTATATAGGGAATAGGGCTCTGGTCTAAAGTCGTGTACCAAATAGGGAATAGGGCTCTGGTCTAAACTAGTGGACTATATAGGGAATAGGACTATTGTCTAAAGTAGTGAACTATATAGGGAATAGGACCCTGGTCTAAAGTAGTGCACTATATAGGGAATAGGACTCTGGTCTAAAGTCGTGTACTATATAGGGAATAGGACTCTGGTCTAAACTAGTGGACTATATAGGGAATAGGGCTCTGGTCTATAGTAGTACCACTATATAGGGAATAGGACTCTTGTCTAAAGTAATGAACTATATAGGGAATAGGGCTCTGGTCTATACTAGTGTACTATATAGGGAATAGGGCTCTGGTCTATAGTAGTGCACTATATAGGGAATAGGGTTCTGGTCTAATGTAGTGCACTATATAGGGAATAGGGCTCTGGTCTAAAGTAGTGTACTATATAGGGAATAGGGCTCTGGTCTATAGTAGTGCACTATATAGGGAATAGGACTCTGGTCTAGAGTAGTGCACTATATAGGGAATAGGGCTCTGGTCTAAAGTAGTGCACTATATAGGGAATAGGGCTCTGGTCTAAAGTAGTGCACTATATAGGGAATAGGCCTCTGGTCTAAAGTAGTGCACTATATAGGGAATAGGGCTCTGGTCTATAGTAGTGTACTATATAGGGAATAGGGCTCTGGTCTATAGTAGTGTACTATATAGGGAATAGGGCTCTGTTCTATAGTAGTGTACTATATAGGGAATAGGGCTCTGGTCTATAGTAGTGTACTATATAGGGAATAGGGCTCTGTTCTATAGTAGTGTACTATATAGGGAATAGGGCTCTGGTCTATAGTAGTGTACTATATAGGGAATAGCGTCGGGTCTAAAGTAGTGCACTATTTCGGGAATAGATTTCCATTTGGGATGGTTTTGTCTTCTGCATTGTTTTTTTCTCTTCACATTTCCCGCCTAGAAGATTATCGCTGCCATGGGAAGAAAGAAGAGAGGCCATCAATAAGCTTTTGTACCCAGCTGCCCCACAGTGGTAATATATCTATTATGGCTAACCCAAACACTCTGTTTGGTGGTTTTACGAGCAGCACTGAAACAATCGGGTACTGCATTCCCAATGCAACCTCTACAATGACCAATCACACAGCTGTATCTCTGAACTGTCATAGCGTATATGAAAACAAAATTGTCCTATCACCATGTTCTAAGCAATGTCTTCCAATGCATTGATTCAGGGAAGCTGCCGCGAATGTCTTTTATTTGTTCTTGGTCTTTGCATTTTTCTATGATAAAATAACTAATCTATCTCAAGGCCATCAGACTGCTAAACAGCTTTTATCTCAAGGTCATCAGACTGCTAAACAGCTTTTATCTCAAGGCCATCAGACTGCTAAACAGCTTCCATCTCAAGGTCATCAGACTGCTAAACAGCTTTTATCTCAAGGCCATCAGACTGCTAAACAGCTTTTATCTCAAGGTCATCAGACTGCTAAACAGCTTTTATCTCAAGGCCATCAGACTGCTAAACAGCTTCCATCTCAAGGTCATCAGACTGCTAAACAGCTTCCATCTCAAGGTCATCAGACTGCTAAACAGCTTCCATCTCAAGGCCATCAGACTGCTAAACAGCTTCCATCTCAAGGTCATCAGACTGCTAAACAGCTTCTATCTCAAGGCCATCAGACTGCTAAACAGCTTCTACCTCAAGGCCATCAGATTGGTAAACAGCTTCTATCTCAAGGCCATCAGATTGTTAAACAGCTTCTATCTCAAGGCCATCAGACTGGTAAACAGCTTCTATCTCAAGGCCATCAGACTGGTAAACAGCTTCTATCTCAAGGCCATCAGACTGCTAAGCAGCCATCACTAGCACATTAGAGGCGTCTACCTATAGACATAGATTAGGAATCTGGTAGCATTGGAATTTCTAGCTGCACTTTTCAGCAATGACACTCAACACGGTATTAACATCAGGTTTAAATACCGTGTTTGAGAGGCTAAACAGCTGACATTAATATCAGGTTTAAATACCATGTTTGAGAGGCTAAACAGCTGACATATTAACATCAGGTTTAAATACCATGTTTGAGAGGCTAAACAGCTGACATATTAACATCAGGTTTAAATACCGTGTTTGAGAGGCTATACAGCTGACATACTAACATCAGGTTTAAATACCGTGTTTGAGAGGCTATACAGCTGACATTAATATCAGGTTTAAATACCATGTTTGAGAGGCTAAACAGCTGACATATTAACATCAGGTTTAAATACCATGTTTGAGAGGCTAAACAGCTGACATACTAACATCAGGTTTAAATACCGTGTTTGAGAGGCTATACAGCTGACATATTAACATCAGGTTTAAATACCGTGTTTGAGAGGCTATACAGCTGACATACTAACATCAGGTTTAAATACTGTGTTTGAGAGGCTAAACAGCTGACATTAATATCAGGTTTAAATACCATGTTTGAGAGGCTAAACAGCTGACATATTAACATCAGGTTTAAATACCATGTTTGAGAGGCTAAACAGCTGACATACTAACATCAGGTTTAAATACCGTGTTTGAGAGGCTATACAGCTGACATATTAACATCAGGTTTAAATACCGTGTTTGAGAGGCTATACAGCTGACATACTAACATCAGGTTTAAATACCGTGTTTGAGAGGCTATACAGCTGACATTAATATCAGGTTTAAATACCATGTTTGAGAGGCTAAACAGCTGACATATTAACATCAGGTTTAAATACCATGTTTGAGAGGCTAAACAGCTGACATACTAACATCAGGTTTAAATACCGTGTTTGAGAGGCTATACAGCTGACATATTAACATCAGGTTTAAATACCGTGTTTGAGAGGCTATACAGCTGACATACTAACATCAGGTTTAAATACCGTGTTTGAGAGGCTATACAGCTGACATTACTATCAGGTTTAAATACCATGTTTGAGAGGCTAAACAGCTGACATATTAACATCAGGTTTAAATACCATGTTTGAGAGGCTAAACAGCTGACATACTAACATCAGGTTTAAATACCGTGTTTGAGAGGCTAAACAGCTGACATTAATATCAGGTTTAAATACCATGTTTGAGAGGCTAAACAGCTGACATACTAACATCAGGTTTAAATACCGTGTTTGAGAGGCTATACAGCTGACATACTAACATCAGGTTTAAATACCGTGTTTGAGAGGCTAAACAGCTGACATTAATATCAGGTTTAAATACCATGTTTGAGAGGCTAAACAGCTGACATATTAACATCAGGTTTAAATACCATGTTTGAGAGGCTAAACAGCTGACATACTAACATCAGGTTTAAATACCGTGTTTGAGAGGCTATACAGCTGACATATTAACATCAGGTTTAAATACCGTGTTTGAGAGGCTATACAGCTGACATACTAACATCAGGTTTAAATACCGTGTTTGAGAGGCTATACAGCTGACATTACTATCAGGTTTAAATACCATGTTTGAGAGGCTAAACAGCTGACATATTAACATCAGGTTTAAATACCATGTTTGAGAGGCTAAACAGCTGACATACTAACATCAGGTTTAAATACCGTGTTTGAGAGGCTAAACAGCTGACATTAATATCAGGTTTAAATACCATGTTTGAGAGGCTAAACAGCTGACATACTAACATCAGGTTTAAATACCGTGTTTGAGAGGCTATACAGCTGACATACTAACATCAGGTTTAAATACCGTGTTTGAGAGGCTAAACAGCTGACATTAATATCAGGTTTAAATACCATGTTTGAGAGGCTAAACAGCTGACATATTAACATCAGGTTTAAATACCATGTTTGAGAGGCTAAACAGCTGACATACTAACATCAGGTTTAAATACCGTGTTTGAGAGGCTATACAGCTGACATATTAACATCAGGTTTAAATACCGTGATTGAGAGGCTATACAGCTGACATACTAACATCAGGTTTAAATACCGTGTTTGAGAGGCTATACAGCTGACATTAATATCAGGTTTAAATACCATGTTTGAGAGGCTAAACAGCTGACATATTAACATCAGGTTTAAATACCATGTTTGAGAGGCTAAACAGCTGACATACTAACATCAGGTTTAAATACCGTGTTTGAGAGGCTATACAGCTGACATATTAACATCAGGTTTAAATACCGTGTTTGAGAGGCTATACAGCTGACATACTAACATCAGGTTTAAATACCGTGTTTGAGAGGCTATACAGCTGACATACTAACATCAACTCCACTATACAGAGTAGCTTCAGAAAATAATATTGATTTTATATAGCGATACAGTGAACGAGTTTATTAGGAAGTGCATTGGAGATGTTGTACCCACTGTGACGATTAAAACCTACCCCAACCAGAAAACGTGGATAGATGGAAGCATTCACGCAAATTTGAAAGTGTAAACCACCTCATTTAACCAGGACAAGAAGACTGGAAATATGGAAGAACACAAACAGTGTAGTTCCCTCCGCAATACAACCAAGCAGACTAAATGTCAGTATAGGGACAAAGTTGAGTCCCAGTTCAGCGGCTCAGACACAAGACATATGTGGCTACAGACAATCACGGATTATAAAAGGAAAACCAGCCATGTCACGGACACCAACGTCTTGCTTCCGGACAAACTAAATACTTTCCTTGTCAGCTTTGAGGATAATACAGTGCCACCGACGTTGCCCACTGTCAGGGACTGTGGGCTCTCCTTCTCCGTGGCCGACGTGAGTAAGACATTTAAGAGTGAACCCTCGCAAGGCTGCCGGCCCAGATGGTATCCCTAGCCTCGTCCTCAGAGCTTTACAATATAGATATAATATAGATATATTCGGTCTCACCCTATCCCAGTCTGATGTCCCCACATGCTTCAAGATGGCTAGCATTGTCCCTGTACCTAAGAAAGCAAAGGAAATTGAAATAAATGACTATCGCCCCATAGCACTCACCTCTGTCATCATGAAGTGCTTTGAGAGGTAAGTCAAGGATCATATCACCTCCACCTTACCTGACACCCCAGACCCAATTAAATTTGCTTACCGCCCCAATAGATCCACAGATGATGCAATCGCCACCACACCATGCACACTGCCCTGTCCCATCTGGACAAGAGGCATACCTATGTAAGAAGGCTTTTAATTGACGACAGCTCAGCATTCAACACCATAGTACCCTCTGTGCTCATCATCAAGCTGGAGGGGCTGGGTCTGAACCCCGTCCTGGACCTCCTGACCCCCAGGTGGTGTAGGTAGGAAACAACACCTCCTCACTGATATTCAACACTGAGGCACCTCAAGGGTGCATGCTCAGCCCCCTCCTGTACTCCCTGTTCATCCATGACTGCGTGGCCATGCACGCCTCCAACTCAATCGTCAAGTTTGAAGACGACAAAACAGTAGTAGGCAACAAAACTAAGGAGATGATCGTGGGCTTCAGAAAACAGCAAAGGGAGCATCCCCCCTATCCACATCAATGGGACCGCAGTGGACAAGGTGGAAAGCTGCAAGTTCCTTGTCGTACACATCACTGGCAATCTGAAATGGTCCACCCACACAGACAGTGTGGTGAAGAATGCGCAACAGCACCTCAACCTCAGGAGGCTAAATACATTTGGCTTAACACCTAAAACCCTCACAAACCTATACAGATGCGAGAGCATCCTGTCGGGCTGTATCACTGCCTGGTACGGCAACTGTACCGCCCTCAACCACAGGGCTCTCCAGAGGGTGGTGTGGTCTGCCCTTCGCATTACCTCTGACAACCTTCACCGCCCTCAACCACAGGGCTCTCCAGAGGGTGGTGTGGTCTGCCCTTCGCATTACCTCCTTCACCGCCCTCCTGGACACCTACAGCATCCGATGCCATAGGAAGGCCAAAAAGATAACCAATGACATCATCTACCAGTGCTTGTTCACCCCGCTATCATCCAGAAGGTGAGGTCAACAGGTGTATCAAAGCTGGGACCGAGAGACTTAAAAACAGCTTCTATCTCAAGGCCATCAGACTGCTAAACAGCTTCTATCTCAAGGCCATCAGACTGTTAAACAGCTTCTACCTCAAGGCCATCAGACTACGAAACAGCTCTCATCTCAAGGTCATCAGACTGCTAAACAGCCATCACTAGCACATTAGAGGCGTCTGCCTATAGACATAGATTAGGAATCACTGGCCACATTTAGAAATGGAACACTAGCCACTTTAATAATGTCTCCGTATCTTGTATTACCCATCTCATATGTACAAACTGTACTCTATACTATTCTACGGTGTCTTATTCACTTTAATTGATTGTAAATATTGCATCTCCCATCTCATATGTACATAGAAGCACAAGCATTTCGCTACACCCGCAATAACATATGCTAATCACATGTATGTGACCAATACCACTATACCATGTTTGAGAGGCTAAACAGCTGACATTTTAACATCAATTCCACTATACCATGTTTGAGAGGCTAAACAGCTGACATTTTAACATCAATTCCACTATACCATGTTTGAGAGGCTAAACAGCTGACATTTTAACATCAATTCCACTATACCATGTTTGAGAGGCTAAACAGTTGACATTTTAACATCAATTCCACTATACCATGTTTGAGAGGCTAAACAGCTGACATTTTAACATCAATTCCACTATACCATGTTTGAGGGGCTATACAACTGATTTATTGTAGCACCTCGCCCACAATGTATGATCTGAAAATGAAAGGTTACCATATTGCTTAGTGATTGGGTTCCAGGAGAATATGGAGTGGTGGAGAACTGCGGCTTTTGACCCCATTTGACCTCATCCAAGTCTCCCACATCCTTCTATACATCCTTCATGTCCTCACAGGATCCATGTGAACATTCAACAGCACCGAATATATTCTACTCTGATGTAGACTACGCTACCGTGATGCAGTGTGTGTGTGTGTGTGTGTGTGTGTGTGTGTGTGTGTGTGAGAGAGGGGGGCTGCAGGCACAGAGAGAAAAGAGAAAGAGGCACAAAAGAGAGAGGGAGCGAGGGGACGGAGAAAGAGAGCAGAGGGAGAGAGAGAGGATGGAGATAGAGATGTGAGTGAGAGAGAGGTGAGGGAGAGAGAGAGGGGAGGAAGAGAGACAGAGAGAAAGAGAGAGAGGGGAGAGGAGGGAGAGAGAGGAGGGAGAGAGAGAGGAGGGAGAGAGAGGAGGGAGAAAGAGATGTGAGAGAGAGAGAGAGAGAGAGAGAGAGGGGAGGAAGAGAGAGAGAGAGAGAGAGAGAGAGAGAGGGAGGAAGAGAGAGAGAGAGGGAGAGAGAGAGGGAGAGGGGGAGAGGGAGACAGAGAGAGAGAGAGGGGAGGAAAGAAGAGAGAGAGAGAGAGAGAGAGAGAGAGAGAGAGAGAGAGAGAGAGAGAGAGAGAGAGAGAGAGAGAGAAACGGAGGCACAGAAAGAGAGAAATACAGTCCTGAGGGAGCAGAGGAAGCGTGACAGAGAATTCAATGCCCCTTGTCTAATGTGAAATTAGTTTGTTTGATAGGTTATATAATTATCATGTATCTATGTGTTTGGTAGGGTACACACCAGAAAAAGGTTCTAAACAGTTATTTGACTTATAACCCATATATAGAGAACAAAAATGTAAATGCAACATGCAACTATTTCTAAGATTTTACTGATTTTACAGTTCATTGAACAAAATCAGTCAATTGAAATGAATTCATTAGGCCCCTTTCATATGACTGGGATTACAGATATGCTTATCTTTTTTTTAAGGTAGGGGTCGTGGATCAGGAAACCAGTCAGTATCTGGTGTGATCACCATTGGCCTCATGCAGCAGGACACATCTCCTTTGCATAATGTCGATTAGTAGGTTGATTGTGGCCTGTGGAATGTTGTGCCACTGTTGTCGTCACAGTGTCTTTGCCCTTGATAAAATGCAATTGTGTTCAGGGTCCGTAGCTTATCCCACAACACTTACAGTTTTCTCCAGCCGAAATATAATCCTGCAGCAACAGGACATGTGAATTATTATGTTGCTAATAATTAATGTACATTTTTCAAAAGTGTAAATCAAGTCTGAATTGTCAATCAGTGGAGGCTTTTAATAATGTCTGGAAAGGGTTAAATGGATTAAACGCATTGAAAGCATGTGTTTGAGGTATTCGATTCTAATTCCACTAATTCTAATTCCACTAATTCTAATTCCACTAATTCTAATTCCACTAATTCTAATTCCACTAATTTGAATTCCACTAATTCTAATTCCAATAATTCTAATTCCAATAATTCTAATTCCACTAATTCTAATTCCAATAATTCTAATTCCAATAATTCTAATTCTATTTCCACGAGTCCCGTCCTCTCCAGGTGCCATCAATCTGGGATTTCAAAGTGCAAATTACAAAACTTTAGAATCCCTTTTAAACTGCAATTGTTAATTGTTTGGGGGGTGCAGGAAAGTTCTCTTGCAAATGATCAAATTAATATCCTACATCTGTAGCTGTGTGCATGGCCACATACAGTAGGTGTGTGAGTGTGTCTGTGTGTGTGTCTGTGTGTGTGTTTGTGTGTGTGTGTGTGTGTGTGTCTGTGTGTGTGTGTGTGTGTGTGTGCGCGCGCGCGTGTGTATGTATGTATGTGTATGTATGTATGTATGTGTGTGTGTGTGTGTGTGTGTGTGTGTGTGTGTGTGTGTGCCAATACAAATCCAATGCTTAATACAATTCCAGCCCAGGGCAACCATTTCAGCTTCTTTTCTGACTCTGTTGTTTGTATTCTAAATTTTTCTCTGGAATTGTAAATTTTGGCAATGCCATATTTTGGAGAAAGGCTCATGAACTGAACGTTCACCCTCTCCAGAAGCTGAAGGTTTCCATGGCGACAGATTTTCACCTTCTAAAATCTGCATAAAACCAACATGTACATTTTTTCCCATCAGAAATGTGTCTCCATCAAATATACCAGTTGTGGACAAAAGGCAGATAATGTGTGTGTGTGTGTGTGATGACGTAGTGCACATAAAAATACTTTTTTTTTTCTCCCGCAGTTCAATTCCCATGTGCTGACGTAAAATGGGTTTCCTTTGCGTATTCAACTCTATTGATGGTTTTTCTCACAACAACAAAAAATGGCGTTATAATAGTGAGTGTTTCCACTCTGATATTGGCAGGTATCTCGCTAACAGCTTGCAGATACTGTGCGGGTATAGTAGGGTATAGCCTACAGTATAGCCTACAGTATAGCCTACAGTATAGCCTACAGTATAGCCTACAGTATAGCCTACAGTATAGCCTACAGTATAGCCTACAGTATAGCCTACAGTATAGCCTACAGTATAGCCTACAGTATAGCCTACAATTCTTTTTATTTGTCGATGATCAAGTCACCAAAATAAAGCCGTGGATATTTATTGAAAGGAGCGTCATGACCTTTAGACCCTGTGAAGTTCATCATTTTTTATCCCACTCGGGCTCCCGAGAGGCGCAGCGGTCTAAGTGCTTTGGGCAGTACTGCAGACACCCTGGTTCGATTCTACAACCAACCGTGAGACCCATAGGGCGTCGCGAACATTGTAAATAAGAATTTGTTCTTCACTGACTTGCCTAGTTAAATAAACAGTAAAAAAAAAAAAAAAAATGTGTGTAGCCTAATAAACGGTTTCCTGAGGAGGGAGGGACGTGTCATTGCATGACTCCAAGTTTACTTCCATTCGATGGTTATTATATCAATATTTGAGCACAGACATTTCTCCCATAGTACATTTTACCCTAAAACATCTACTGTCTGTCTGTCTGTCTGTCTGTCTGTCTGTCTGTCTGTCTGTCTGTCTGTCTGTCTGTCTGTCTGTCTGTCTGTCTGTCTGTCTGTCTGTCTGTCTGTCTGTCTTTCTGTCTGTCTGTCTTTCTGTATGCCTGTCTGTATGCCTGTCTGTCTGTATGCCTGTCTGTATGCCTGTATGTCTGTCTGTCTGTCTGTCTGTCTGTCTGTCTGTCTGTCTGTCTGTCTGTCTGTCTGTCTGTCTGTCTGTCTGTCTGTCTGTCTGTCTGTCTGTCTGTCTGCCTGTCTGTCTGTCTGTCTGCCTGTCTGTCTGTCTGTCTGTCTGTCTGTCTGTCTGTCTGTATGCCTGTCTGTCTGTCTGTATGCCTGTCTGTCTGTCTGTATGCCTGTCTGTATCTGCGACCCAAAAAGATCCCACCTCATCTGGCGTCTTCTGCTTTCTCAACATTTAGTTTACTGATAAATGTTTGGTTTTCCACCGTGAAATTTTTAATCCGACATTAAAAATATAAATACATAAAAAGGTTGGACGGAAACCATAGTTACAGCGGCTTCCTCGTTTTCTTTTTCTAAATGGTTACTTCATTAAAGTTATTCATTAATTAAAATTCAATCATTTTGGGTTATGCAGATGAATGTGTAAAAGTAAAACATGATAAACCAGAGAATAAATCAGAAAAGTATCAATTAAAACTGACAACGAAATTATACTTTTGCTCCAGTCGAAAATAGATATCTATAATGTTCATCATGAATGGAATGACCAGGCCTCCCGGGTCTCAGTGGTCTAAAGCTGAGATTCTGGGTTCGAGCCCAGGCTCTGTCGCAACCGGGAGGCACACGGGGCGGCGCACAATTGGCCCAGCGTCGTTCAGGTTAGGGAGTGTTTGGCCGGCAGGGATGTCCTTGTCTCATCGCGCACTAGTGACTCCTGTGGCGGGCCGGGCGCAGTGCACGCTAACCAGGTCGCCAGGTGTACAGTGTTTCCTCCGACACATTGGTGCGGCTGGCTTCCGTGTTGGATGGGCATTGTGTCAAGAAGCAGTGCGGCTTGGATGGGTTGTGTTTTCAGAGGTCGCATGGCTCTCGACCTTCGCCTCTCCCGAGTCCGTACGGGAGTTGCAGCAATGAGACAAGATAGTAGCTTCTAGCAATTGGATACCACGGGATTGGGGAGGTAAAAAATAAATATATATATATAAAAGTAAATGTAATGACCCTTGCTCTTCATGGTCTTGTAAGATGATGATGTAACACAACAGGTCTGATTATCAAGCCTGTCAGAAATCCTGTAAACATGTGATGTAATCAACATGACGTGGGAAATTAGCATATTGTCAGAATAGAATGTCAGTCAGTCATCTGAAAGAAGGAAAAGAACACTCATAAAGAAGGAAATATACTCTTCCAATTGTTGTTTTGATTATAATCATCATCATCATCATCATCAGATTAGCATAGTCGCCGGTAAAAACAAAATGTCTGCCTGTGACATATTCAATGTAAATGCAATGTACTATTTCTCAAAAAATGTGTCAATGGAAAACCAACAAAAAGTAGTATTACATTCCCTGACAGGCAATGCAATAGGAGATGTTGATTTCAGGAGAATGTGAAGGTAAAAACACAATGGCTTGGTTTTTGTTTGTTTGTTGTTGTTGCCCTTTCATATAGTTCTCCCACATTAACCAAGGTGATTGAACAGTAACCGTGGGAAATAAAGTGGCTATTAAACTGCGTCTAATTCAATGGGTCCACTCTATCATCGTGATGAAAACAGCATGGATCTAACTGTGAATCTAACTGTGAATCTAACTGTGAATCTATCTGTGAATCTAACTGTGAATCTAACTGTGAATCTAACTGTGAATCTAACTGTGAAGGCTCTCCATATAGACTGCAGATTTAAAGATGAGGTGTAAATCCACGTCTATTTCAACAGGTCCACTCTATCATCGTGATGAAAACAGCATGAATCTAACTGTGAATCTAACTATGAAGGCTCTCCATATAGACAGCAGATCTAAAGATGAGGTGTAAATCCACGTCTATTTCAACAGGTCCACTCTATCATCGTGATGAAAACAGCATGGATCTAACTGTGAATCTAACTGTGAAGGCTCTCCATATAGACAGCAGATCTAAAGATGAGGTGTAAATCCACGAAAGCATTATAATACCCTGTAAGAATGTATCAGTACCTTGCTCTTGTTAGTCATATTAACCGGGTTTCCTCTTGTCTCTCTTTTGAAGTTATTAAAAACCAACACATTGTTATTCCTTTCATTTATCAAAGAACTGAGCAAATAAGGTTTGCATCGTTGCAAGGTAACCCATGTCTGTGGAATGTAATGTTAGTGAGTTATTGTCCTAAATGTAAAAGGTCACCTCATTAATGCAAATGCATAGGAATATTATAGTGTTTACCCAAAACATGTCCTGAATATTGTCCTCTTTTCATCCGCAGGCCAAGAGCGGATTGGGACGGACTCTAAGTACGAGCAAGAGGGGAAGGTTCAGTTTGTGATCGATGCTGTGTACGCCATGGCCCACGCCCTTCACAACATGCAGAGAGACCTGTGTCCCGACGTCTCTGGGATCTGTCCCGATATGGACTTGGCCGGGGGCAAAAAACTGCTCAAGTACATTCGCAGTGTCACGTTCAATGGTAAGTATAGTTACGATGTGATGAACACCTCTTTTCCACAGCCTGATGAGTCTCTTTAGTCTCTTTAGACTCAACTATTGGGGAAATATTTAGGCGAAGTGTTGGTAAACTTTTTAGCCGAACTGTTGGTCTGATATTTATCAGAACTGTTGGTCTGATATTTATCAGAACTGTTGGTCTGATATTTATCAGAACTGTTGGTCCGATATTTATCAGAACTGTTGGTCTGATATTTATCAGAACTGTTGGTCTGATATTTATCAGAACTGTTGGTCCGATATTTATCAGAACTGTTGGTCTGATATTTAGCCGAACTGTTGGTCCGATATTTAGCCGAACTGTTGGTCTGATATTTAGCCGAACTGTTGGTCCGATATTTAGCCGAACTGTTGGTCCGATATTTAGCCGAACTGTTGGTCCGATATTTAGCCGAACTGTTGGTCCGATATTTAGCCGAACTGTTGGTCCGATATTTATCAGAACTGTTGGTCCGATATTTAGCCGAACTGTTGGTCCGATATTTAGCCGAACTGTTGGTCCGATATTTAGCCGAACTGTTGGTCCGATATTTAGCCGAACTGTTGGTCTGATATTTATCAGAACTGTTGGTCTGATATTTATCAGAACTGTTGGTCTGATATTTATCAGAACTGTTGGTCCGATATTTATCAGAACTGTTGGTCTGATATTTATCAGAACTGTTGGTCTGATATTTATCAGAACTGTTGGTCTGATATTTATCAGAACTGTTGGTCCGATATTTAGCCGAACTGTTGGTCCGATATTTAGCCGAACTGTTGGTCCGATATTTAGCCGAACTGTTGGTCCGATATTTAGCCGAATTGTTGGTCCGATATTTAGCCGAACTGTTGGTCCGATATTTAGCCGAACTGTTGGTCCGATATTTATCAGAACTGTTGGTCCGATATTTATCAGAACTGTTGGTCCGATATTTAGCCGAACTGTTGGTCCGATATTTAGCCGAACTGTTGGTCCGATATTTAGCCGAACTGTTGGTCTGATATTTATCAGAACTGTTGGTCCGATATTTAGCCGAACTGTTGGTCTGATATTTAACAGAACTGTTGGTCCGATATTTAGCCGAACTGTTGGTCTGATATTTATCAGAACTGTTGGTCTGATATTTAACAGAACTGTTGGTCCGATATTTATCAGAACTGTTGGTCTGATATTTATCAGAACTGTTGGTCTGACATTTAACAGAACTGTTGGTCCGATATTTATCAGAACTGTTGGTCTGATATTTAGCAGAACTGTTGGTCTGATATTTAGCAGAACTGTTGGTCTGATATTTATCAGAACTGTTGGTCCGATATTTAGCCGAACTGTTGGTCCGATATTTAGCAGAACTGTTGGTCTGATATTAATCAGAACTGTTGGTCTGATATTTAGCAGAACTGTTGGTCTGATATTTAGCAGAACTGTTGGTCCGATATTTAGCCGAACTGTTGGTCTGATATTTATCAGAACTGTTGGTCCGATATTTATCAGAACTGTTGGTCCGATATTTAGCCGAACTGTTGGTCTGATATTTATCAGAACTGTTGGTCTGATATTTAGCCGAACTGTTGGTCTGATATTTATCAGAACTGTTGGTCTGATATTTAGCCGAACTGTCGGTCTGATATTTATCAGAACTGTCGGTCTGATATTTATCAGAACTGTTGGTCTGATATTTATCAGAACTGTTGGTCTGATATTTAGCCGAACTGTTGGTCTGATATTTATCAGAACTGTTGGTCTGATATTTATCAGAATTGTTGGTCTGATATTTAGCAGAACTGTTGGTCCGATATTTAGCAGAACTGTTGGTCCGATATTTAGACGTCAATATTAGTTAAATAAATCTACTGCTGCCAGAGATAGGGCTGCAACAATGTCTTTCATTTGTGAAGTATACAAACAAATACCGGACCATGTTCACACTGTAGGAAGTGATGTCATAACAGACCATGTTCACACTGTAGGAAGTGATGTCATAAGAGACCATGTTGACACTGTAGGAAGTGATGTCATAACAGACCATGTTGACACTGTAGGAAGTGATCTCATAACAGACCATGTTCACACTGTAGGAAGTGATGTCATAACAGACCATGTTCACACTGTAGGAAGTGATGTCATAACAGACCATGTTCACACTGTAGGAAGTGATGTCATAACAGACCATGTTCACACTGTAGGAAGTGATGTCATAACAGACCTTGTTCGCACTGTAGGAAGTGATGTCATAACAGACCTTGTTCGCACTGTAGGAAGTGATGTCATAACAGACCATGTTCACACTGTAGGAAGTGATGTCATAACAGACCATGTTCACACTGTAGGAAGTGATGTCATAACAGACCATGTTCACACTGTAGGAAGTGATGTCATAACAGACCATGTTCACACTGTAGGAAGTGATGTCATAACAGACCATGTTCACACTGTAGGAAGTGATGTCATAACAGACCATGTTCACACTGTAGGAAGTGATGTCATAACAGACCATATTCACACTGTAGGAAGTGATGTCATAAGAGACCATGTTCACACTGTAGGAAGTGATGTCATAACCGACAATGTTCACACTGTAGGAAGTGATGTCATAACAGTGTTTACAAGGAGAAAGTATATAAAGGGCTCTTTTGTACACAGTAGGAAGTAAAAGAGAAGCCTAATTGACAGGCAACACAGTTCTGGTTTGTTTGCGGAGTTATTCAGGCAGCAGCTAAGGTAAATGCGTAAGACATGATAATGGTGTTTGCTGCTCATAGCTCCCCCCTCGTCCTGGAGAATGCAACATCCAAAGCAAGTTTACACAGGATATCTTATTGACTGTGTGGAAGAGACAAGGCCACAGAGGGAAGCTGTGTTCTAAATGGCTGTTCCCTATAGGGCTCTGATCAAAAGATGAGCACTATCTAGGGAATAGTATGCCATTTCAGACACAGACAAAGACTCTGAGGCACAATATGAGGAGAAAAAAAACGTTTTAGGAATTGATTGGATTTAGTGGAGGTAGAGAAAAGACCATGTTTATAATTTGAGAAAAACAATGTCCTCTATTACACAGACGTCAATGTTGTGCAGGTGAGTGAGGACCCAAAAGCGATTTAACAAAAACAGAGTCCTTTAATGTCAAAACACAGGGAAGACATAGATCCTCTTCAGAAGTATTGAATGGCAAAACATTGAAAACACTTTAAAAACACCTTGTATGAGGTTGTAGCACGAGGAATAAAACACCTTGTATGAGGTTGTAGCACGAGGAATAAAACACATTAAAACACCTTGTATGAGGTTGTAGCACGAGGAATAAAACACCTTGTATGAGGTTGTAGCATGAGGAATAAAACACCTTGTATGAGGTTGTAGCACGAGGAATAAAACACTTTACAAACACCTTGTATGAGGTTGTAGCACGAGGAATAAAACACCTTGTATGAGGTTGTAGCACGAGGAATAAAACACTTTACAAACACCTTGTATGAGGTTGTAGCACGAGGAATAAAACACTTTACAAACACCTTGTATGAGGTTGTAGCACGAGGAATAAAACACCTTGTATGAGGCTGTAGCACGAGGAATAAAACACATTAAAACACCTTGTATGAGGTTGTAGCACGAGGAATAAAACACCTTGTATGAGGCTGTAGCACGAGGAATAAAACACCTTGTATGAGGTTGTAGCATGAGGAATAAAACACCTTGTATGAGGTTGTAGCACGAGGAATAAAACACCTTGTATGAGGCTGTAGCACGAGGAATAAAACACCTTGTATGAGGCTGTAGCACGAGGAATAAAACACCTTGTATGAGGTTGTAGCACGAGGAATAAAACACCTTGTATGAGGTTGTAGCACGAGGAATAAAACACCTTGTATGAGGTTGTAGCACGAGGAATAAAACACCTTGTATGAGGCTGTAGCATGAGGAATAAAACACATAAAAACACCTTGTATGAGGTTGTAGCACGAGGAATAAAACACCTTGTATGAGGTTGTAGCACGAGGAATAAAACACCTTGTATGAGGTTGTAGCATGAGGAATAAAACACATTAAAACACCTTGTATGAGGCTGTAGCACGAGGAATAAAACACATTAAAACACCTTGTATGAGGTTGTAGCACGAGGAATAAAACACCTTGTATGAGGTTGTAGCACGAGGAATAAAACACATTAAAACACCTTGTATGAGGTTGTAGCACGAGGAATAAAACACCTTGTATGAGGTTGTAGCACGAGGAATAAAACACCTTGTATGAGGTTGTAGCACGAGGAATAAAACACCTTGTATGAGGCTGTAGCACGAGGAATAAAACACCTTGTATGAGGCTGTAGCACGAGGAATAAAACACCTTGTATGAGGTTGTAGCATGAGGAATAAAACACATTAAAACACCTTGTATGAGGCTGTAGCACGAGGAATAAAACACATTAAAACACCTTGTATGAGGTTGTAGCACGAGGAATAAAACACCTTGTATGAGGTTGTAGCACGAGGAATAAAAAAGAAGGACACAAAGACCTCTGAATATTTTGTAGCTCAATTTCTCTTCCAATGATCCTATTTTCATAACCTGCTAATATTTTCCTCTGGGAAGAAACGGCTACGCAATTAGCCGACTCTGCAAGGTGCTAATTGGCTTTGTAGGCATCTTATAAAGCTCCCTACACATCATCTATTAACTCTCACATTTGTTTTCATATAACGAGGCGAGATACAGTACCAGTCAAATGTTTAGACACACCTACTCATTGAAGGGTTTTATTTGGACTATTTTCTACATTGTTGAATAATAGTGAAGACGTGTTGTGTTATTTCATAGTGTTGATGTCTGAACTATTATTCTACAAGGGAGAAAGTAGTAAAAATAAAGAAAAACCCTTGAATGAGTAGGTGTTCTAAAACTTTTGACTGGTACTGTGTATATATGGTACAGGTCGGCAGGCAGGCTTAGGGACAGGCAGAGTGGTCACATTTACATTTACATTTAAGTCATTTAGCAGACGCTCTTATCCAGAGCGACTTACAAATTGGTGCATTCAGGCAGAGTGGTCAGGCAGGCTTAGGGACAGGCAGAGTGGTCAGGCAGGCAGGTACAGGGTCAGGACAGGCAGAGTGGTCAGGCAGGCGTGCTCAGAGTCAGGACAGGCAAAGGTTAAAATTGAGAGAGCAAGAAAAGAGAGACAAGGAAAAGCAGGCGCTGAGACACAAAAGTCAAACAAACAAGACCAACTGGCAACAGACAAATAGAGAACACAGGTATAAATGCACTGGGGATAATGGGGAAGATGGGCGACACCTGGAGACAATCACAAGGACAGGTGAAACACATCAGGGTGTGACACCAAGTGACTTGCAGCTGTAATTGCTTCAAAAGGTGGCTTTACAAAGTAATTACTTTTGGGGGGGGATAGTTAAGCACGCTCAAGTTTTCTGTTTTTTTTTTGTATTTGATTTCTTGTTTGTTTTACAATAAAAAAAAAATATTTTGAATCTTCAAAGTGGTAGGCATGTTGTGTAAATCAAATACAAAATCGCCCCAAAGTACATTTTTATTCCAAACAGAGAGCTGTACAGGTCAGTGTGTTAGACAGAAAGAGAGCTGTACAGGACAGTGTGTCAGACAGACAGAGAGCTGTACAGGTCAGTGTGTTAGACAGACAGAGAGCTGTACAGGTCAGTGTGTTTAGACAGACAGAGAGCTGTACAGGTCAGTGTGTTAGACAGACAGAGAGCTGTACAGGTCAGTGTGTTAGACAGACAGAGAGCTGTACAGGTCAGTGTGTTTAGACAGACAGAGAGCTGTACAGGTAAATGTGTCAGACAGACAGAGAGCTGTACAGGTCAGTGTGTCAGACAGACAGACAGAGAGCTGTACAGGTCAGTGTGTTAGACAGACAGAGAGCTGTACAGGTCAGTGTGTTAGACAGACAGAGAGCTGTACAGGTCAGTGTGTTAGACAGACAGAGAGCTGTACAGGTCAGTGTGTTTAGACAGACAGAGAGCTGTACAGGTCAGTGTGTCAGACAGAGAGCTGTACAGGTCAGTGTGTTAGACAGACAGAGAGCTGTACAGGTCAGTGTGTTTAGACAGACAGAGAGCTGTACAGGTCAGTGTGTCAGACAGACAGAGAGCTGTACAGGTCAGTGTGTCAGACAGACAGAGAGCTGTACTGGTCAGTGTGTTAGACAGAGAGCTGTACTGGTCAGTGTGTCAGACAGACAGACAGAGAGCTGTACAGGTCAGTGTGTTAGACAGACAGAGAGCTGTACAGGTCAGTGTGTCAGACAGACAGACAGAGAGCTGTACAGGTCAGTGTGTTAGACAGAGAGAGAGCTATACTGGTCAGTGTGTTAGACAGAGAGCTGTACAGGTCAGTGTGTTAGACAGACAGAGAGCTGTACAGGTCAGTGTGTTAGACAGACAGAGAGCTGTACAGGTCAGTGTGTTAGACAGACAGAGAGCTGTACAGGTCAGTGTGTTAGACAGACAGAGAGCTGTACAGGTCAGTGTGTCAGACAGAGAGCTGTACAGGTCAGTGTGTTAGACAGACAGAGAGCTGTACAGGTCAGTGTGTCTGACAGACAGAGAGCTGTACATATCAGTGTGTTAGACAGACAGAGAGCTGTACAGGTCAGTGTGTCAGACAGACAGAGAGCTGTACAGGTCAGTGTGTCAGACAGACAGAGAGCTGTACAGGTCAGTGTGTCAGACAGACAGAGAGCTGTACAGGTCAGTGTGTTAGACAGACAGAGAGCTGTACAGGTCAGTGTGTTAGACAGACAGAGAGCTGTACAGAGGCCGATACTTCCTCCTCTATAACTCCTTCACCCCAGAGACAGAGGGAGATACTTCCTCCTCTATAACTCCTTCACCCCAGAGACAGAGGGAGATACTTCCTCCTCTATAACTCCTTCACCCCAGAGACTGAGGGAGATACTTCCTCCTCTAAAACTCCTTCACCCCAGAGACAGAGGGAGATACTTCCTCCTCTATAACTCCTTCACCCCAGAGACAGAGGGAGATACTTCCTCCTCTATAACTCCTTCACCCCAGAGACTGAGGGAGATACTTCCTCCTCTATAACTCCTTCACCCCAGAGACAGAGGGAGATACTTCCTCCTCTAAAACTCCTTCACCCCAGAGACGGAGGGAGATACTTCCTCCTCTATAACTCCTTCACCCCAGAGAAAGAGGGAGATACTTCCTCCTCTATAACTCCTTCACCCCAGAGAAAGAGGGAGATACTTCCTCCACTAAAACTCCTTCACCCCAGAGACGGAGGGAGATACTTCCTCCTCTATAACTCCTTCAACCCAGAGACAGAGGGAGATACTTCCTCCTCTAAAACTCCTTCACCCCAGAGACAGAGGGAGATACTTCCTCCTCTATAACTCCTTCACCCCAGAGACAGAGGGAGATACTTCCTCCTCTATAACTCCTTCACCCCAGAGACAGAGGGAGATACTTCCTCCTCTATAACTCCTTCACCCCAGAGACAGAGGGAGATACTTCCTCCTCTATTACTCGTTCACCCCAGAGACAGAGGGAGATACTTCCTCCTCTATAACTTCTTCACCCCAGAGACAGAGGGAGATACTTCCTCCTCTATTACTCGTTCACCCCATAGACAGAGGCCGATACTTCCTCCTCTAAAACTCCTTCAACCCAGAGACAGAGGGAGATACTTCCTCCTCTAAAACTCCTTCACCGCAGAGACGGAGGGAGATACTTCCTCCTCTAAAACTCCTTCACCCCAGAGACAGAGGGAGATACTTCCTCCTCTATAACTCCTTCACCCCAGAGACAGAGGGAGATACTTCCTCCTCTATAACTCCTTCACCCCAGAGACAGAGGGAGATACTTCCTCCTCTAAAACTCCTTCAACCCAGAAACAGAGGGAGATACTTCCTCCTCTAAAACTCCTTCACCCCAGAGACAGAGGGAGATACTTCCTCCTCTATAACTCCTTCACCCCAGAGACAGAGGGAGATACTTCCTCCTCTATAACTCCTTCACCCCAGAGACAGAGGGAGATACTTCCTCCTCTATAACTCCTTCACCCCAGAGACAGAGGGAGATACTTCCTCCTCTATTACTCGTTCACCCGAGAGACAGAGGGAGATACTTCCTCCTCTATAACTTCTTCACCCCAGAGACAGAGGGAGATACTTCCTCCTCTATTACTCGTTCACCCCATAGACAGAGGCCGATACTTCCTCCTCTAAAACTCCTTCACCCCAGAGACGGAGGGAGATACTTCCTCCTCTAAAACTCCTTCACCCCAGAGACAGAGGGAGATACTTCCTCCTCTATAACTCCTTCACCCCAGAGACAGAGGGAGATACTTCCTCCTCTATAACTCCTTCACCCCAGAGACAGAGGGAGATACTTCCTCCTCTAAAACTCCTTCAACCCAGAAACAGAGGGAGATACTTCCTCCTCTAAAACTCCTTCACCCCAGATACAGAGGGAGATACTTCCTCCTCTATAACTCCTTCACCCCAGAGACTGAGGGAGATACTTCCTCCTCTATAACTCCTTCACCCCAGAGACTGAGGGAGATACTTCCTCCTCTAAAACTCCTTCACCCCAGAGACAGAGGGAGATACTTCCTCCTCTAAAACTCCTTCACCCCAGAGACAGAGGGAGATACTTCCTCCTCTAAAACTCCTTCACCCCAGAGACAGAGGGAGATACTTCCTCCTCTATAACTCCTTCACCCCAGAGACTGAGGGAGATACTTCCTCCTCTAAAACTCCTTCACCCCAGAGACAGAGGGAGATACTTCCTCCTCTAAAACTCCTTCAACCCAGAGACAGAGGAAGATACTTCCTCCTCTAAAACTCCTTCACCCCAGAGACAGAGGCAGATACTTCCTCCTCTAAAACTCCTTCACCCCAGAGACGGCGGGAGTCGAGGCATCCGTCAGCATGTGAGAAGAGATAATGAAGCATGAAGCGACTAGCTAGCAAGGGGCAACAGGCTTCGATCCGCCGCCCACACAGCAACGCAGGCACAGCAGGGACTCTGCAGTCACACTCTTTTGTACTGTCTTGGTATCTTCCCATAATCACCCCTGTCACTGTTGCCATAAAATCTCTTCCCTTAAAAATATCTCTGGACAAACTAATCTTGATATGACTTTAAGAGATACTTTCAAGCATACAGGTGTATCATGGAATAAACAAGGAGTCTATTAAGCAGTTAAATGTCCTAGTTACTGTTGTGTGATTAACAGAGTTTATATAGAAGTACCATCTCTGTAGGAGGATTCCATATTCTATTACTGGGTCCAGATTGCCAAGCTAATTCTTGAGCTGAGTATGTTATGTACTGTAGGCTATATTTAGTTCCGTGTATATGTACGTGTGATGATTGTGAGGCGCTATACAAATGAGACAGTCACACAAGACGAGGACTTCAAATAGGCCTATGGCACGTCAAGGGAACTGTAGCCTACTGTTCAGATGGGTTAACAGGAAACTGACATCTGGACACGGACTGTACGTCTGTGACCTCTTAATATGAACTCCTGTAGAATGAAGAATTTCTTGCAGTAAAATGTTACACTAAAATGTTAGGCAACATTTTTAATTTATTCATTTATTTCTGCATCTCCCGAGAAGATAGTATTTCAACCAGAAACATAGTAGAAATCAACCAGTGTATCTAAAAATCAGGCAACAATATATTCCTGCACCCCCTGTCAAAAACATTGTTCTTACGTCTTTGAATGTATCCTATTAGCACATGTTTTATATTTGCGGGTTAGGGCCTCCGATTTTCACTTCATCACATATAGTCGGGTGGTTGCGGACAGATTACTAGGAATTGTGGGTGGGTCAACCTTCTAACAGGCACCTTCAAAACAATTACAGAGTTTAATGGCTGTGATAGGAGAAAGCTAAGGATGCATCAACAACACTGTACTTACTCCATAAAACTAACCTAAATGACAGAGTTTAATGGCTGTGATAGGAGAACACTGAGGATGGATCAGCAACATTGTAGTCACTCCACAATATACATCTAATGGGTAATGGGTAAATATTGTGCAATCAAGGTGTGCAAACACTCGGAGATTTACCCAGAAAGACTCACAGCTGTAATCGCTGCCAAAGGTGATTCTAACATGTATTGACTCAGGGTGTTGAATACTTATCTAATCAAAATATATATTAGTGTTTTATTTTCCATAACTGTTTCTTCCACTGAGACATTACAGACTCTTTGTGTAGATCGTTGACAAAACAACAACAACTCAATCCATTTTAATCCCACTTTGTAACACAACAAAATGTGTGGAAAGAAATCAAGGGGTGTGAAAGGTCCTGTATACATGCACCAGTCAGGCATGTTCATGTGTATCTTATGGGGATTGGTAACCTCATTATATGGCTAGCTTTTCGAGGGCGCGGCTTGCTAAGATGGCGGCCGTGTGTGTTTTCGAGAGACAGGGGTCCGGTCTCGATGTGAGCTGGTGAGGGAGAAAGAGGTAATGCTAAGCCTGTCAGCAACTCTAACCAAGTGATTATATGTGTAACGGATGTGAAACGGCTAGCTTAGTTAGCGGTGGTGCGCGCTAAATCGGTGACGTCACTTGCTCTTAGACCTTGAAGTAGTGGTTCCCCTTGCTCTGCAAGGGCCGTGGCTTTTGTGGAGCGATGGGTAACGATGCTTCATTGGGTGACTGTTGTTGATGTGTGCAGAGGGTCCCTGGTTCGCGCCCGGGTATGGGCGAGGGGACGGTCTAAAGTTATACTGTTACATATGTTCATGTTAGGAAACACAGCCTTTTTACAAAGTGCAGCGTCAAGTTGTGCCGTTGCTCCCGTTACAGGAAGTGCTGGGACGTCAGTGAATTTCAACAGGAACGGTGATGCTCCGGGACGTTACGACCTGTTCCAGTATCAGATCAACAACAACAGCTCCCCGGGGTACAAGAACATTGGACAGTGGACAGAGACATTACAGCTCAACGTGAGTACGATGATGTGTGTATATGCAAGCGGAGGGATTTGAACCAAGGTCTCCCGCGTAGTAACCCATCGTCTTAAAACCATTACACCATTACACCAAGAGGGCATCCTAGTGGTCTGAGTGTGTCTTCGACAGGGATACTCTGTTACGTTATTGTGTGCATGTTGAGTTTGTCTACTCTCTCCTAGTACTCTCTCCTCGTACTCTCTCCTCGAACTCTCTCCTAGTACTCTCTCCTCGTACTCTCTCCTCGTACTCTCTCCTCGTACTCCCTCCTAGTACTCTCTCCTTGTACTCTCTCCTCGTACTCTCTCCTCGTACTCTCTCCTCGTACTCCCTCCTAGTACTCTCTCCTAGTACTCTAACCTTGTACTCTCTCCTCGTACTCTCTCCTAGTACTCTCTCCTCGTACTCTCTCCTAGTACTCTCTCCTACTTCTCTCCCCTCGTACTCTCTCCTCGTACTCTCTCCTAGTACTCTCTCCTTGTACTCTCTCCTAGTTCAGTCTTCTTCTTTTTTCTTCTTCTGTGGATTTAATATGGCGATTGGCAACCAACTTTAATGTGTATTACTGCAAAAGACTGGAGTGTGGTTCTCGTTCATCTTTTATTCACCCACGTGTGTATATGTCTATATGCTCCTAATAACCAGAGAGGAGATGGGAGAGGCAGGACTTGCAGTGCACCAGGCACTAAAATAAATGTACGCTCTATTATAGCGCCTGGCTATGCAGATGCTCATTGACGCGCGTGAGCAGTTTGGATGAAATGATTCATGCTTGCGCACACAATGTTGCCGGTGTGGTCAGCATGTAAAAAGAATCATACAACGGGTGGGTCTAATCCTGAATGCTGATTGGTTAAAACCACATTCCATTCCGTGTCTATTCCATAAATTACCACCGGTTAAATCTATGACGTTAAAATGCCTATTTGCTCTGTTCCATCTGACTGGACAATTCACTGTCTCATCAGCCCAGCCAGGCAATTTATAAACTTGATCTCCACTAGACATTATCTCACATTTCTTTTAGACTAACATTTAGTTTTCAACAGCGGAGAATAAACATTCCTGCCTGTCTCGCCAACATTTGCAAAATTGTTTCAAAATTCAAATTCGATCTACAGTAATGAACGTGTCGGGAGTCGGGACGAGACAGACAGACAGGCAGGCAGCGCTTCTCAGCCAGTCGAAATCAAGAATTAGCTGGCCATTTATAGGGAATAGGGTGCCATTTATAGGGAATAGGGTGCCATTTATAGGAAGCCATTATTAGGGAATAGCATGCCATTTATAGGGAATAGCGTGCCATTTATAGGGAATAGGGTGCCATTTATAGGGAATAGCGTGCCATTTATAGGGAATAGCGTGCCATTTATAGGGAATAGCGTGCCATTTATAGGGAATAGGGTGCCATTTATAGGGAATAGGGTGCCATTTATAGGGAATAGCGCGCCATTTATAGGGAATAGCGTGCCATTTATAGGGAATAGGGTGCCATTTATAGGGAATAGCGTGCCATTTATAGGGAATAGCGTGCCATTTATAGGGAATAGCGTGCCATTTATAGGGAATAGGGTGCCATTTATAGGGAATAGGGTGCCATTTATAGGAAGCCATTATTAGGGAATAGCATGCCATTTATAGGGAATAGCGTGCCATTTATAGGGAATAGCGTGCCATTTATAGGGAATAGGGTGCCATTTATAGGGAATAGGGTGCCATTTATAGGGAATAGCGTGCCATTTATAGGGAATAGCGTGCCATTTATAGGGAATAGGGTGCCATTTATAGGGAATAGGGTGCCATTTATAGGAAGCCATTATTAGGGAATAGCATGCCATTTATAGGGAATAGCGTGCCATTTATAGGGAATAGCGTGCCATTTATAGGGAATAGGGTGCCATTTATAGGGAATAGCGTGCCATTTATAGGGAATAGCGTGCCATTTATAGGGAATAGCGTGCCATTTATAGGGAATAGGGTGCCATTTATAGGGAATAGGGTGCCATTTATAGGAAGCCATTATTAGGGAATAGCATGCCATTTATAGGGAATAGCGTGCCATTTATAGGGAATAGCGTGCCATTTATAGGGAATAGGGTGCCATTTATAGGGAATAGGGTGCCATTTATAGGGAATAGCGTGCCATTTATAGGGAATAGCGTGCCATTTATAGGGAATAGGGTGCCATTTATAGGGAATAGGGTGCCATTTATAGGAAGCCATTATTAGGGAATAGCATGCCATTTATAGGGAATAGCGTGCCATTTATAGGGAATAGCGTGCCATTTATAGGGAATAGGGTGCCATTTTAAAAATAAATTCACCTTTATTTAAACAGGTAGCCCAGTTGAGAACAAGTTCTCATTTATAACTGCTACCTGGCCGAGATGAAGCAAAGCAGTGTGACACAAACAACAACACAGAGTTGCACATAAACAAACGTACAGTCAATAACACAATAGAAGAATCTTTATACAGTGTGTGCAAAAGGCATTAAATAGGCCATAGTAGCGAAGTAATTACAATTTAGCAAATTAACACTGAAGAGACAGATTTGCAGATGATGATGTGCAAGTAGAAATACTGGTGTGCAAAAGAGCAGAAAAAGTACATAAAAACAATATGAGGTAGATAGTTGGATGGGCTACTATGAGGTAGGTAGATGGATGGGCTATTTACAGATGGGCTGTGTACAGGTGCAGCGATCAGTAAGCTGCTCAGATAACTGATGCTTAAAGTTAGTGAGAGAGATAGAAGTCTCAAACTTCAGCAATTCTTGCAATTTGTTCCAGTCATTGGCAAGAGAAATGGAAGGAAAGGCAGCCAAAGGAGGTGTTGGCTTTGGGGGTGACCAGTGAGATATCCCTACTGGAGCGCGTGCTACAGGTGGGTGCTGCTATGGTGACCAGTGAGCTGAGATAAGGCGGGGCTTTACCTAGCAAAGACTTATAGATGACCTGGAGCCAGTGGATCTGGCGACGAATATGTAGGGAGGGCCAACCAACGAGAGCATACAGGTCACAGTGGTGGGTGGTATATGGGGCTTTAGTGACAAAACGGATGGCACTGTGATAGACTCCATCCAGTTTGCTGAGTAGAGTGTTGGAGGCTATTTTGTAAATGACATCGCTGAGGTCGAGTATCGGTAGGTTGGTCAGTTTTACGAGGGTATGTTTGACAGCGTGAGTGAAGGAGGCTTGTTGCGAAATAGGAAGCCAATTCTAGTTTCTAGATCAAGGAATCACCAGCAGCAAGAGCGACATCATTGATATATACAGAGAAAAGAGTCGGCCCGAGAATTGAACCATGTGTTACCCCCATAGAGACTGCCAGAGGTCCATACAACAGGCCCTCCAAATTGACACACTGAACTCTATCTGAGAAGTAGTTGGTGAACCAGGCGAGGCAGTCATTTGAGAAACCAAGGCTATTGAGTCTGCCGATAAGAATACGGTGATTGACAGAGTCGAAAGCCTTGGCCAGGTCGATGAAGACGGCTGCACAGTACTGTCTTTTATCGATGGCGGTTATGATATTGTTTAGTACCTTAAGCATGGCTGAGGTGCACCCGTGACCGGCTCAGAAACCAGATTGCACAGCGGAGAGGTAAAATGAGATTCGAAATGGTCACTAGTTCCACTTTGGGAACCCCCCCCCACACCCCCTGAGCTGTAATGTGGTGCAGGGAACGCAAGAAATAATCCTACAAATATTTAACCTCCACAGATTAGCAAGAAAAATGGCTCAAATGAAAGATAAACAAGTTGTTTATCTACCCAGCAAGTCAGATTTCTAAAATGTTTTACGGCGAAAACATAGCACATATTTATGTCCAACCACCACTGCAGTCATACCTCATTAGCATAGCCAAGTAGGAAAAAATATGCAATCAACAAACGCAGGATTAAAAGAAAAATCATTTCACTAACCTTTTGAAATCTTCATCAGATGACAGTAATATAACATGTTACACAGTACATTCATTTTTTTTCAATAATATGCCATATATATCCATAAATCTCTGTTTACAATTATGCATCGTTCAAAAAATGCTACTGCAATGTCAGGAGAAATAAATAGCTCCGGCAGATAACGTCAGCTAACAAGGAATACACATCATAAACTTTGACTAAATATGCATGTTTTACATATGTATGGCAAGAAACACTTCTTCTAAATGCAATCGCTGTGTTACATTTATTTTTAACGTTACATTTGGCGTTCACTAGGCTATAATAGGGAGTCGGCGCTCCCATTTAGCATAATGACTCCTCTATCTTGGAGTCGACAGAAACCCAAAATTAACACATAAATATTCCCTTACCGTTGCTGTTCTTCCATCAGAAGACCTGGAAGGGTTAATACTCACCAAATTAGCGTTCAGTTTTCAAGTCTGTGTCTTTCGGTTCTCAAACTAGCCACATTTCGGTCGAAATGTAGGCAAATTACCAGTGGATGCGCACCAAAACGTCGAAAGTATATATTATATGTCGAGTAAACTTGTCAAACTATGTTCATAATTAAGCCTTAACATGTTATAAAGGTCTACAGCAATGGTGAGGGCGAACAGAGAAACACACGTTGTTCAGTCCATCCTGAGGAAAAGAGAGAAAAACTGCAGAGCGCGCATAGGGCACACTTTTTTTTGGCGTGACCGAGACGTTTCGGCACGCTGAACGTCTCGTGAGCGCGCGATTCTCACAGTTACACGCCTCTGCTTTACATAGAGACAAAATTTAAACGGTTTTAGAAGTTTTAGAGTGTTTTCTATTCGATAATATTTTTTATATGCATATATTAGCAACTTCTGACAAAAATGTATCATGTTTTATATGGGTACCGAATTCCTCCAGAAGGGGCAGTAATCAGGGGTAGCCTTAACAGGTTATTAAGCATGGCTGAGGTGCACCCGTGACCGGCTCAGAAACCAGATTGCACAGCGGAGAGGTAAAATGAGATTCGAAATGGTCAGTAATCTGTTTGTTAACTTGGCTTTCGAAGACTTTGGAAAGGCAGGGCAGGATGGATATAGGTCTGTAACAGTTTGGGTCTAGAGTGTCACACACCATTGAAGAGGGGGATGACCACCGCAGCTTTCCAATCTTTAGGAATCTCGGACAATTTGAAAGAGAGGTTGAACAGACTAGTAATAGGGGTTGCAATAATGGCAGCGGATCATTTTAGAAAGAGAGGGTCCAGATTGTCTGGCCCAGCTGATATGGGGTCCAGGTTGTGCAGCTCTTTCAGAACATCTGCTATCTGCATTTGGGTGAAGGAGGAGCTGGGGAGGCTCGGGCAAGTAGCTGCGGGGGGGGGGGGGGGGTGATTTATCTGTGGTGACAGTGTTACCTAGCCTCAGTACAGTGGTCAGCTGGGATGAGGTGCTCTTGTTCTCCATGGACTTTACAGTGTCCCAGAACTTTTTGGAGTTAGAGCTACAGGATGCAAATTTCTGTTTGAAAAAGATAGTCTTTGCTTTCATAAATGACTGTGTGTATTGGTTCCTGACTTGAAAAGTTTAATATCGCAGGGTCTATTCAATGCTAACGCCGTATGCCACAGGATGTTTTTGTGCTTGTCGAGGGCTTTCAGGTCTGGAGTGAACCATTGGCTATATCTGTTCTTCGTTCTACATTTTTTGAAATGGTCATGCTAATTTAAGATTGTGAGGAAATGACTTTTAAAGAACAACCAGGCATCCTCTACTGACCGGATGAGGTCAATATCGTTCCAGGATACCCGGGCCAGGTCGATTAGAAAGGCGTGCACTTTGAATAGGGTGCCATTTATAAGGAGTAGGGTGCCATTTATAAGGAATAGGGTGCCATTTATAAGGAATAGGAATAGGGTGCCATTTATAAGGAATAGGGTGCCATTTATTAAGAATAGGGTGCCATTTATAAGGAGTAGGGTGCCATTTATAAGGAGTAGGGTGCCATTTATAAGGAATAGGGTGCCATTTATAAGGAATAGGAATAGGGTGCCATTTATAAGGAGTAGGGTGCCATTTATAAAGAGTAGGGTGCCATTTATAAGGAATAGGGTGCCATTCATAAGGAATAGTGTGCTATTTGGTACGCAGTGACATTTCAAACTTGCTAGTGGGCTGGCGACACATGGAGCTGTGGAAACATGCAAATAGATCAACGTAGATTATAGATGGCATGTTTGTTATTTTGTGCTCATATTCGTTAATGTAAAGAGGAAGAGATTGATTATGTTAATAACTGCTAGTCTTGTCCCTTGGTATAATGCCCAGGAAGGGGTGCAACTTGACATGATGGTAAAGGGCCAAGGGCCACACCCTCTCATGCAATGTCATGCCAATTAGCCACTTTGTGGCGCTCTAACAAGCGATTGAAAATGCAACTTTAAAAGGTCATGCCCGTGCGACCTAGAGGGTGAAAATCTAGTACGTACGTCCCTCTCAAGGAACAAATTTGCCTCATGGACCGTTCAGGTCCTCCATTTAGAATTTTGTGAAAAACATTTAAACCAATACTCCTCTGGCACCGAATGACCGATCGGCACAAAAGTTGATAGATGTCATCTATGGACCAAGCTCTCACAATGTTTCCCAGGATAGCATGTCAAACAATGTGACCAATAAACATTCATGTGGGCGGGGTCTGGCACAGAAATGTGTTTTTGTAACAAAAACAAGGTAACACATGTTCCAAAAAAAACTGTCAAGACTCAACGTATCACATTCAGATCGACCACTTGGTGACGCTATAACGGGCATCTGTTTATCTCTCTTGATCTGTTTGACTCATAGTGACGAAATGTGGCGCACATGCTCAAAGGATATGCTTTTTTTTATTTTTATGTACTTGTATTTGTTGATCTTTTATAAACAATACAACTTATACACATACTAACGACAACGGGATATCTATCTAACTTTTACTGTATGGTTCAGTTTGGCCACATGTTGATGCTGATGGACAGAATAAAATAGTTCATAAAATGGCAACCATATTGTTTGAGCTTTTTGTGTCTGAAGTTCTAAAGATGTATCAAACTTGGCGCTGATTGGTCCAGCGGTTCTGGAGAAGAATGTTTTAACCTCTTAAAGTCAACGTCATAAAAACATTTCCAAAATTCTTGAAAAGCGTTTTGCATGATCTGTTTGATTTAGAATTCTGATATTTGGCAAGTGTGGTAAGGAGTAAAGAAATAGCTCATCCAATGTGTCAACTTCTTTCCCCCCGATGGTGGCAAATATGGCCCACAGCTTGAACCCCGTCATAGCTGCTTGTAGCTATTTATGTATTTGTAACTTGTAATGTTCACCCTACCAACACATGTATTATAGCTCTAACAGTAGGGCGTTTGCTTTTCGATCCCCAAATCGATTTGGCTTTATGGAATACCATGTACACAGTTCATTTGTCATCCTTGCCAGTATCTCAGGGGAACTCTGTGTACCTGCGTCCCAAACTGGTACCCTATTCCTTATGCAGTGCACTAAATAGACAACATGGGTGCCGTTTGGGACACAGCCTATGTCCCTGGCATGATTTCATCTCTCCCCGGTCTCCCCGGACACTAAGGATGAGTCACGGATGACTCCAGCTCCAGACTCCAAGGACGGGCCCCTTAGCTCCCCGTGAAAATGTCATCTCTGCATCATTATGCCCAGTGTGGGGAATAGGCTGTAGGGCTCAATGACTGAACCACTCGGACAAGGGGTGTTTGGGATTATGTGACTGGCAAAGACACAAAGTCAAATGAAGTCGCCTTAGTTTGTCATTTTGAGCTACTGGATGTATAGGTAGGGTTTTTACTGCTTAAGTTAAACAGCAGAGATCACGCTACATAGAACATGAACTGTTACTTTATCCATTTTGAATGCACACTTACAAGCCATCTACAGAGATAGAGAGATGAAGACAGAGTGTTCGTGAGAGCAAGAGAGTGTGAGAGAGGGAGAGAGAGAGAGAGAGAGAGAGAGAGAGAGAGAGAGAGATTGACTGACTGACAGACAGACAGACACAGAGAGAGAGAGGGAGATAGAGAGAGATAGAGAGAGAGAGAGAGATAGAGAGAGAGTGATAGAGAGATGAAGACAGAGTGTTCGTGAGAGCAATAGAGTGTGAGAGTGTGAGAGTGTGAGAGAGAGAGAGAGAGAGAGAGAGAGAGAGAGAGAGAGAGAGAGAGAGAGAGAGAGAGAGATTGACAGACAGACAGACACAGAGAGAGAGAGGGAGATAGAGAGAGATAGAGAGAGAGAGAGAGAGAGATAGAGCGAGAGTGATAGAGAGATGAAGACAGAGTGTTCGTGAGAGCAAGAGAGTGTGAGAGTATGAGAGTGTGAGAGAGAGAGAGAGTGAGAGAGAGAGAGAGAGAGAGAGAGAGAGAGAGAGAGAGAGAGAGAGAGACAGACAGACAGACAGACAGACAGACAGACAGACAGACAGACAGACAGGCAAGCAAGCTCTGAGATCAGCTTTCTCCATTCAAATATTACCTTAACGTTAGTATGATTTCACAATAGTGACAACAGATCAGCTCACAGAGAGATAATTCCACCTATTGCTGCGGCTTATTCTAATGCTTACCCAATACAAATGACTTAAATCACCGATTCGGCACATCAGGTCACATTTTAGGCTACATGTCACAAAATATAGGGACAAATTAAGTAGCAAAACTGATTGAATATCTAAGGTATTTAAATATGTTTTGATTTTAACGCAGTCATCTAGGTTTTCATTTGAAGCATATTTTATTTGTATTAATTGCAAAGACATAGGTCACTTTTTATTTGTAGTGAACTTTGTTCTGAAGTCATCGCAGGTCACAGAGATAAACAGGATAAATGTTTAACGGAGATCTAATGTGTATTGAGTGACACGTGAGGGCAAAAATACATAAATCATCTTTACGATCCACTTAGCTGTTCTACCAGTGATCTGAGGCAGGCGATTACCAGTGTTTTCAAGTGCAAAGTTAATAACAACGGTTTTGGGAAAACAGCTCAGAGATTTTAACAATGCTACTACAATAAGTTGTAACGATGAACTTAGCTTTAAGATGCTTTTGGGAACCCAGGCCCAAGTCTCACTGGGTTCTGATCAAATGTTGCATAGGGAGTACAGTGCCATTTCGGACACCAACTCAGCGATATTGGGTATAGGTAGAGATGGAAGGAGAGAGAGGCAGCAACTAACTGTAGTGAGTTTAATTTCTTCATGTTTCAAGCAGATCCAACCATTTAATAATTCATGGATGTTACACAATCTTCATTTGCCTGGGCTTAAATTAGCATTTTCTTAAAAAGAAAAAAAAAACTTTTTAGGCTTTTAAGCTGTCTAATGTCTCTCTGGTTTAAATGTACCTCAACTCTGACACTCAGTAGTTTTCAACACGGAGGGAATTTAACCCCAGTGCTCTAACAAGCATTGATACGATTTTTTTTCTCTCTTCAGTATGAATTAATAACTTGAGTATGTCTGATACTGTCACACTCTTCAGATCTGGAGAACTATTTCATGTTTGAGTGATACGATCATCTCTGTCATCTCTATTAGCAGCAATGATCTTTGATCTTGATCTCGTCTACTGGGATTCCTACAGAACATTCAGGCTCAGCTTGTTTCCCCACTCTTCCCTATATAATGCACTACTCCTGACCACCAGGGCCCATAGGGGTAATGCACTACTTCTGACCACCAGGGCCCATAGGGAAAATGCACTACTTCTGACCACCAGGGCCCATAGAGAAAATGCACTACTTCTGACCAGGGCCCATAGGGAAAATGCACTACTTCTGACCACCAGGGCCCATAGGGATAATGCACTACTTCTGACCACCAGGGCCCATAGGGAAAATGCACTACTTCTGACCACCAGGGCCCATAGGGGTAATGCACTACTTCTGACCACCAGGGCCCATAGGGGTAATGCACTACTTCTGACCACCAGGGCCCATAGGGATCATGCATTACTTCTGACCACCAGGGCCCATAGGGGTAATGCACTACTTCTGACCACCAGGGCCCATAGGGATAATGCATTACTTCTGACCACCAGGGCCCATAGGGAAAATGCACTACTTCTGACCACCAGGGCCCATAGGGATAATGCACTACTTCTGACCAGGGTCCATAGGGATAATGCACTACTTCTGACCAGGGCCCATAGGGATAATGCATTACTTCTGACCAGGGCCCATAGGGATAATGCACTACTTCTGACCAGGGCCCATAGGGATAATGCACTACTTCTGATCAGGGCCCATAGGGATAATTCACTACTTCTGACCAGGGCCTATAGGGATAATGCACTACTTCTGACCACCAGGGTCCATAGGGATAATGCACCACTTTTGATCACCAGGGCCCATAGGGATAATGCACTACTTCTGACCACCAGGGCCCATAGGGATAATGCACTACTTTTGATCACCAGGGCCCACCGGGATAACGCACTGCTTCTGACCACCAGGACCCATAGGGATAATGCACTACTTTTGACCACCAGGGCCAATAGGGATAATGCACTACATCTGACCACCAGGGTCCATAGGGATAATGCACTACTGCCGACCAGGGTCAATGGGGATAATGCACTACTTCTGACCAGGGCCCATGGGGGTAATGCACTAATTTCGACCAGGGCCCACAGGGATAATGCACCACATCTGACCAGGGCCCATAGAGATAATGCACTACTTCTGACCAGGGTCCGTAGGGATAATGCACTACTTATGACCAGGGCCCATAGGGATAATGTACCACTTCTGACCAGGGCCCATAGGGATAATGCACTACTTTTGACCAGGGCCCATAGGGATAATGCACTACTTCTGACCACCATGGCCCATAGGGATAATGCACTACTTATGACCACCAGGGCCCATAGGGATACTGCACTACTTATGACCAGGGCCCATAGGGATAATGCACTACTTCTGACCAGGGCCCATAGGGATAATGCACTACTTCTGACCACCAGGGCCCATAGAACTCTGTTTAAAAGTAGTTCACTATGTTTGGAATATAGAGTGCTGATTGGGAAACAGGTTCAAATGCATTGTAACAGACAAACTGTAATTTATACAGTAATCTTGGATATTATCAACAGTAAAATACTATGAAAAGTTTTAATGCACATTAGTGTAAATGATGTTGCATTGTGGGAACATTTTGTGAGTAGTGAAATAATTGCTATATTTCTAATGGAGTGTCAAAACCCTTTTGATCACTAGTGGGTGCACGACATTGTTTTCTCTGGCAATTTTTTTATTTAACTAGGCAAGTCAAGAAATTATTATTTACAATGACGGCCTAGGAACTATGGGTTAACTGCCTGTTCAGGGGCAGAATGACAGATTTTTATCTTGTCAGCTCGGGGATTTGATCTTGCAACCTCTCGGTGACTAGTCAATGCGCTAACCACTAGGCTACCTGCCATACATGTCTCCCGAACTAACGTATGTTAAGTCGTGCCTTATAAGAGGTTATATTTGTTGCACCTGTCAGTGAAAATGATGTACCAATTTAAAAAGTATGTGGTAGCATCATCAATTAACAATGTGTAGGGGACAGATTGGAGTGGCATCTAGTCTTAAACCTTTAAACCTTCTCCATGCCCTTCTGATCTGTATAGCCCTGTAGTCGCTGCCAGTTTGGAAGCCTTTGTCAAGGCCTCTAGAACTGTAAGTGTTATAAAAGCCAACCTGCTGGTACCAATCCCATCCAACCTGCTGGTACCAATCCCATCCAACCTGCTGGTACCAATCCCATCCAACCTGCTTGTACCAATCCCATCCAACCTGCTGGTACCAATCCCATCCAACCTGCTGGTACCAATCCCATCCAACCTGCTTGTACCAATCCCATCCAACCTGCTGGTACCAATCCCATCCAACCTGCTTGTACCAATCCCATCCAACCTGCTGGTACCAATCCCATCCAACCTGCTGGTACCAATCCCATCCAACCTGCATGTACCAATCCCATCCAACCTGCTGGTACCAATCCCATCCAACCTGCTGGTACCAATCCCATCCAACCTGCTGGTACCAATCCCATCCAACCTGCTGCTACCAATCACATCCAACCTGCTGCTACCAATCCCATCCAATAACAGTAAATACAGTGAAACACAAACCCCAATCCGCTCACTGAATTCCATCCATCCATCCATTCATTCATCCATTCATTACATTTACAGTAGCATTAACGTTTTACAGTATAATACAATAAATTATATGGAATTGTACCTTGTGTCATTACACAGTACTTGATTGGATACAGTATTTAGATTACAGTAGGTCTGCTGAGTTACCTGTAATTTACTGTCAAATTCACAGCATCCCCTTAAAACTGTGACTGAGGATGAGTCAAATGTTTGTTACCCTCGGGAGACAAGGACTTTGACTGCCAAAACTGTCTCCTGAATCAATCAATTTACTCCCAATTTTGTAATATCCAATAGTTACAGTCTTGTCCCATTGCTGCAACTCCCGTACGGTCTCGGGAGAGGTGAAGGTCGAGAGCCGTGTAACCTCTGAAACAAAACCCAGCCAAGCCGCACTTCTTCTTGACACATTAACACCAATGTGTCGGTGGAAACATCGTACATCCGGCGACCGTGTCAGTGTGCATGCGCCCGGCCCGCTACAAGGACTACTACTGCTAGAGCGCGATGGGACAAGGACATCCCGGGCCGGACAAACCCTCCCCTAACTCGGATGATGCTGGGCCAAACCCTCCCCTAACCCGGATGATGCTGGGCCAAACCCTCCCCTAACCCGGATGATGCTGGGCCAAACCCTCCCCTAACCCGGATGATGCTGGGCCAAACCCTCCCCTAACCCGGATGATACTGGGCCAAACCCTCCCCTAGCTCGGATGATGCTGGGCCAAACCCTCCCCTAACTCGGATGATGCTGGGCCAAACCCTCCCCTAACTCGGATGATGCTGGGCCAAACCCTCCCCTAACTCGGATGATGCTGGGCCAAACCCTCCCCTAACCCGGATGATGCTGGGCCAATTGTGCGTCGCCTCGTGGGTCTCCCGGGTTGCGGCCGGCTGCGACATAGGATCTGTAGTAATGCAGCTAGCACTGCAAAGCCTTAGACCGCTGCGCCACTCTGGAGGCTCACACGTGTCCTCTTAGTCTAGGAGAGGTTCCACCAGAGTTTGTCCTGTTATTGTTTTTTTGGGATCCCCATTAGCCGACGCCATTGGTGACAGCTAGTCTTACTGTGGGCTGGCATGTAACGAAAAAGACTTTACAGACAAAAGTCTGCAATTTACATATACAGTTGAAGTCGGATGTTTACATATACACCTTAGCCAAATGCACTTAAACTCAGCATTTCACAATTCCTGACATTTAATCGTAGTAAACATGTCCTGTCTTAGGTCAGTTACTTTAATTTAAGAATGTGAAATGTCTGAATAATAGTAGAGATAATTATGTTTTTCAGCTTTTGTTTCTTTCATCACATTCCCAGTGGGTCAGAAGTTTACATACACTCAATTAGTATTTGGCAGCATTACCTTTAAATTGTATAACTTGGGTCAAACGTATCAGGTAGACTTCCACAAGCTTCCCACAATAAGTTGGATGAATTTTGGCCCATTAATCCTCCTGACAGAGCTGGTGTAACTGATACAGGATTGGGGTCAGGGCTTTGTGATGGCCACTCCAATACCTTGACTTTGTTGTCCTTAAGCCATTTTGCCACAACTTTGGAAGTATGCTTGGCGTCATTGTCCATTTGGAAGACCCATTTGCGACCAAGCTTTAACTTCCTGACTGATGTCTTGAGATGTTGCTTCAATATATCCACATACCTCATAATGCAATCTATTTTGTGAAGGTCACCAGTCCCTCCTGACAACAAAGCAACCCCACAACATGATGCTGCCACCCCTGTGCTTCACGGTTGGGATGGTGTTCTTCGGCTTGCAAGCCTCCCCCTTTTTCCTCCAAACATAATAATGGTCATTATGGCCAAACAGTTCTATTTTTGTTTCATCAGACCAGAGGATATTTCTCCCAAAAGTACGATCTTTGTCCCGATATGCAGTTGCAAACCGAATTCTGGCTTTTTTTATGGTGGTTTTGGAACAGTGGCTTCTTCCTTGCTGAGCGGCCTTTCAGGTTATGTCGATATAGGACTTGTTTAACTGCGGATAAAGATATTTTTGTACCTGTTTCCTCCAGCATCTTCACAATGTTCTTTACTGTTGTTCTGGGATTGATTTGCACTTTTCGCACCAAGGTACGTTCATCTCTAGGAGACAGAACAAGTCTCCTTTCTGAGAGGTATGACAGCTGCATGGTACCATGGTGTTTATACTTGCATACTATTGTTTGTAGAGATGAACGTGGTACCTTCAGGCATTTGGAAATTGGCCCCAGGGATGAACCAGACGTGTGGAGGTCTGCAAAAACAATGTGAGGTCTTGGCTGATTTCTTTTGATGTTCCCATGATGTCAAGCAAAGAGGCAATGCCTCCAATTGAGGTCAATTAGCCTATCAGAAGCTTCTAAAGTCATGAAATAATTTTCTGGAATTTTCCAAGCTGTTTAAAGGCACAGTCTGAGTGTATGTAAACTTATGACCCACTGGAATTGTGAATTAATCTGTAAACAATAGTAGAAAAGTATAAACTGAGCAGTATAATAAGAGTCTGGTAGCATCAGTTACAGTATGGTGTGTGTGTGTGTGTGTGTGTGTGTGTGTGTGTGTGTGTGTGTGTGTGTGTGTGTGTGTGTGTGTGTGTGTGTGTGTGTGTGTGTGTGTGTGTGTGTGTGTGTGTGTGTGTGTGTGTGTGTGTGTGTGTGTGTACTGGGCATCTACACCACTCGCTGGAGGGCCTTGCGGTCGTGGATGGAAGCAATTATCATACCAGGCCGTGATACAACCAGTCACGCTCTCGGTGATGCAGTGTTTTCTCTCTACTGCAGTCCTATTGATGTGTACTGGTTTTCTCTCTACTGCAGTCCTATTGATGTGTACTGGTTTTCTCTCTACTGCAGTCCTATTGATGTGTACTGGTTTTCTCTCTACTGCAGTCCCATTGATGTGTACTGGTTTTCTCTCTACTGCAGTCCTATTGATGTGTACTGGTTTTCTCTCTACTGCAGTCCTATTGATGTGTACTGGTTTTCTCTCTACTGCAGTCCTATTGATGTGTACTGGTTTTCTCTCTACTGCAGTCCCATTGATGTGTACTGGTTTTCTCTCTACTGCAGTCCTATTGATGTGTACTGGTTTTCTCTCTACTGCAGTCCTATTGATGTGTACTGGTTTTCTCTCTACTGCAGTCCTATTGATGTGTACTGGTTTTCTCTCTACTGCAGTCCCATTGATGTGTACTGGTTTTCACTCTACTGCAGTCCTATTGAGGTGTACTGGTTTTCTCTCTACTGCAGTCCTATTGATGTGTACTGGTTTTCTCTCTACTGCAGTCCTACTGATGTGTACTGGTTTTCTCTCTACTGCAGTCCTATTGAGGTGTACTGGTTTTCTCTCTACTGCAGTCCTATTGATGTGTACTGGTTTTCTCTCTACTGCAGTCCTATTGATGTGTACTGGTTTTCTCTCTACTGCAGTCCTACTGATGTGTACTGGGTTGTGTGGCCTCCTTCTGCTTCCCGAAGTCAACAATCAAATCCTTTATTTTGCTGACATTGTGGGGGAGGTTGTTGTCATGACATCACAATGCCAGTTCACTTATCTCGTCCTTATAGGCTGTTGGTTATCAGGCCTACAATTGTGGCGTTGTCAGAAAACGTGATGATGGAGTTGGTGGAAAGCCAAGAAGTCGTGGGTGAACAGGGAGTCGAGCAGAGGACTGAGGAAACACCCCTGTGTTAAGATTCAGTGTGCAGGAGGTGCTGTTGCCAATCCTCACAGCCTGTGGTTTGCCCGTCAGGAAGTCCAGAGTCCCGTTGCAGAGGGTGATCAAGCACTCTGGATCCTCTTGTGGGGCCGGATGCTGAGCTTATTGAACTCATGAACTTATTTAGGATTGCCAAAAGAATGGAGGTGAATACTTGTTGACTCAAGACAACAACCTTGTCCTTGCACCTCCGAAGCATGACCACTATAGGCCTGGGCCTGTCATTTGGGCCAGTGGTTAGTTTTCCAGTCCCTCCTCAATCTTTCTGTGGTCCATCTTCAGTTGCTCATGAATCGTTTCCCTCACTTTGTCCTCAGACTACATCCAGGTCTCATCTGCAACTTTGGTCACAGTAATGTTGTTCCACCAGGATTGTCCCTCGAGTTTATTTCATTTATCCTTCATTGATATCGTGGATTCACACACAGAACAGATGTACTCTTTCAACAAACTGTTCTCTGGTCAGATCGTCCATTATTTTATTAGTTGACATACTTTTATTAGTATTTGGACGCAATTTCTTGTTGTTGTAACAACTGCTTGTGGAACTATTTGTGTTTGTTTAAAAGATCCTTAACCATAAATAGACACTATTGTCCTCAATGGTACTCCCGCTGGTTTTGGTCTTTATCACGATAGCAACGTAGGCTACACTGTTACTCCTTGCAGCAACAAACAGAAGGAATTCAAACAGTCACATTCCCGGGACAATCCAAGGTCCTAGTAGCAAGGTCTGTGGGCTATGTACAGCTGCTAAGTAAATCTGGCTAGCTTGATAGCTAGCTAACGTTATTTAGAAGCTAGGCTGGCGTCTGCGCCAATGAGGAAACAATCAGCCTCTTCTTCTCTGGAGCAAAATAGATCACACAGTGAACGTCCCACTACCTTAATGTGATGTTATATGTTGTTTGAACATACAGTAAATCTGTTAATTCATTGTTATTTTGCAAAAGAAAGCCATGCGTTTCAATGCATGCCGCCAGAACCAGCTTTTTAGTGATATCCAAATTGGTAGTTACAGTCTTGTGCTGCCATCACTTCAACTCCCCTATGGAATCGGGAGAGGCAAAAGTCGAGATCCATGCTACTTTTTGACATACTCCTCGTTTAACCCAGAAGCACCAATGTGTCAGAGGAAACTCCGTTTAGCTGGCGACCACAGTCAGCTTGCAGGCACCCGGCCGGCCACAAATGGTCGCTAGAGCACGATGGGACAATGAAATCCCGGGCGGCCAAACCCTCCCCTAACCCGGATGATGCTGGGCCAAACCCTCCCCTAACCCGGATGATGCTGGGCCAAACCCTCCCCTAACCCGGATGATGCTGGGCCAATTGTGCGTAGCCTCATGGATCTCCCGGTCATACGCCGGCTGTGACACAGCCTGGGATTGAACACGGGGCTGTAGTGATGCCTCAAGCGCTACAGTACCTCAGACTGCTGTGACACTCGGGAGACACCAGAAGGAATTCCAACGGTAGCATATCGGACCCTTCCTTGACGTAAAGCAGTTATGGTCATGTTTTTATGGTAAAGAAGCAACTAGAGCACAGTAAATAGGCTCTAGGGCCAGAGATTGTCCCTGCCAGAAACTTTGCTGCCCCAAAGGAGTTGCTTGTTTGAGAATAGTTTGTTCAACACCTTCAGTGATGTTTTCATATTCTGTGTTGTTTTGTTTGCATCATATCAAGTGTGCTGGCCTCTAGAATGGAATTTAACAGACCACAGACATTTGGTTTGGCTGTGTTTTATCCTTGATAAAATAACACATGCGGTTCGCAAGTAATTGGTCTTTCATCAAATTCATTCAACTTCTAAAAACAGCAACAGCAAAAAAAAGAAAGAAAAGAAAAAACCTTTCATTTCATACTTTTCCGTCTTGTTTTGGAATGTGACCCACCAATGGACTTTTTCCTTTGGTGCCTACGAAAACAGAATGTACAAAATACTTGTACTTTCTAAGTGAACTTTGAATGGAAAATAACTTCAGGCTACGCGTATTGAGTAAATGTGCATGAGCTGTTCTGTTGTCCACAGACCCAATACCTGACTCAACATTCCCTACACCACAATGTACTCTTCCACCTATTTAATCCCCTATCCTATCCTCTCAGGTCTACAGGACAGGTTTGGGAGTAGGAATTAGTAGTCGATATGGAATTCCGAAAAATCTTATCTTCCTTTCTTGCATCAACAGATTCCGCTGATCCTCCTCTTCCATGATCTCTTCCTCCTCCTCCTCCTCTTCCTCTTCCATGATCTCTTCCTCCTCCTCCTCCTCTTCCTTTTCCATGATCTCTTCCTCCTCCTCCTCCTCTTCCTCTTCCATGATCTCTTCCTCCTCCTCCTCCTCTTCCTTTTCCATGATCTCTTCCTCCTCCTCCTCCTCTTCCTCTTCCATGATCTCTTCCTCCTCCTCCTCCTCTTCCTCTTCCATGATCTCTTCCTCCTCCTCCTCCTCTTCCTTTTCCATGTTCTTTTCTTCCTCTTCCTCTTCCACATTATTTTCATCCTCCTCCTCCTCCTCCTCCGCCTCCTCCTCCTCCTCTTCCTCTACCATGTTATTGTCCTCCTCCTCCCTCCTCCTCCTCCTCCTCCTCCTCCTCCTCCTCCTCCTCCTCCTCCTCCTCCTCCGCCTCCCCCTCCTCCTCCTCCTCCAATGTTTTATTCCTCCTCCTCTTCTTCCTCCTCCTCCTCTTCCATGTTATTTTCCTCCTCCTCCTCCTCCTCCTCCTCCTCCTCCTCCTCTTCCATGTTATTTTCCTCCTCCTCCTCCTCCTCCTCCTCCTCCTCCTCCTCCTCTTCCATGTTATTTTCCTCCTCCTCCTCCTCCTCCTCCTCCTCCTCCTCCTCCTCCTCCTCCTCCGCCTCCTCCTCCTCCTCCTCCTCCCCCTCCTCCTCCTCCTCCAATGTTTTATTCCTCCTCCTCTTCTTCCTCCTCCTCCTCTTCCATGTTATTTTCCTCCTCCTCTTCCTCTTCCATGTTCTTTTCCTCCTCCTCTTCCTCCTCTTTTTTTATTCCTCCTCCTCTTCCTCCTCTTTCTCCTCCTCCGCTTCCATGTTCTTTTCCTCCTCCTCTTCCTCTTCCATGTTATTTTCCTCCTCCTCTTCCTCTTCCATGTTATTTTCCTCCTCCTCTTCCTCTTCCATGTTCTTTTCCTCCTCCTCCTCCTCCTCTTCCTCCTCTTTTTTTATTCCTCCTCCTCTTCCATGGTATTTTCCTCCTCCTCTTCCTCCTCCTCCTCTTCCATGGTATTTTCCTCCTCCTCTTCCTCCTCCTCCTCCTCCTCCTCCTCTTCCATGGTATTTTCCTCCTCCTCTTCCTCCTCCTCCTCTTCCATGTTCTTTTCCTCCTCCTCCTCTTCTAATTTGTATTCCTCCTCTTCCTGATGAAATGGAGGCTCAAAACAGATGAAAAATGCCTATTTTATATTTTTGATATAGTTTACCATGGTCTCCTTAACATTCTGTCCTCTTTGTAGAGAGGAAAAAAGGAAGAACAAGGAAGAACTCAAGGCCGAAAATATGGATCCTGTTCAGTATCCATAGCAACAGGGTTTGGTTATAATCACGTTAGATTTTCCTCTGCGGTGTCTTCAATGATTAGCGCCTGGAAAGGAAGGAGACCCCTAGAGTCCAAGTAATGAACTGCACTAATAGTACAAACACAGAGATCACAAACACCACAACAGTAGTTACACACATTGATACAGGAGGAGATGCGATCTGCTTTAGTTTTCGAGATGATCGAATTCATTTCTGTTTTTTTGGCAATGTCAACTATTGCACTTAAAAAAATATATATACTTTACTTTTATGTTCACTAGTTGGCCAGGCAAACACCACAGAGTACTAATCTGTACGCCAATCAAAGGTTGTGTACTATCCATGGTACTGTCTCTGCTGATCACGTCTGACCATCATGATATCTGTATCTAAGGTACCGTAGTAGACAGCTGGTGACAGCTAGAGAGAGATCTCTGTCTGACAAAACCGCTTTCAGGTAGCAGTATTTCTTGATTTGTAATCTAACTATTTAGTGATAGAAACATGATACAATAAATGCAAGCTGTAAAATGACTCCCAATTTAGAACACAGAAACCTTAGTAAATGTAGCTAGCTTGCTAGTTAGCTTGCTAGTTACAATTAGATATGTTGTCAGCTAGTATGAGCTAGTATGAGCAGATCGCTTTATCACTAACTAGCTAGATAACTAGCATGTCAGTACGGGACAAGGAGCGTTTTAGCTCTCGGTTTATTCAAAGTAATGATTTAAGAATATAACCATCTATAGGACAAATCTAGCACAGTCATCAAGGTAGTATCCACTCATTTCTGTCATACTGACAAATCAGAAATGCCACATTATCCCTGGAAATAGGTGGTGTAGGATGCCTGCTTCAGACCGTCAGGATGTTCATTTTCCAACAAGTTGCTGTGAAGATTTATTAATTAATTATTGTCTCTCAAAAAATGAAGTATCACATGATCTATTAATTGTATCCTGCTCCCTGAAAAAAAGTGCTATTCACCAAGCATGGGCTGTTTCACTCACCTGTGAGTTAGGTCTTATTCTAAAATTGATTAAATTGCTTTTTCCCTCATCAATACACACACAATACCCCATAATGACAAAGCAAAAACAGGTTTAAAATGTTTTAGAAAAAAATATCACATTTACATTTCAATTTAGACCCTTTGACTTTTTCCACATTTTGTTACGTTACAGCCTTATTCTAAAATTGATAAATTGCTTTTTACCTCACCATTCCACACACAATACCTCATAATGACAAAGCAAAAACTGTTTGTTTTTTTTGTTTAACAAATGTATTTAAAATATATATAAATATTACATTATTCAAACCCTTTAAATCTGAACTTTGTTGGTAGCGATTACTGCTTCGAGTTTGCTTGGGGATGACTCTATAAGCTTGGCACAGCTGTACAATGTACAGATTGCGAAAGTATTCACCCCCCTTGGCATTTGTCCTATGTTTTAGCCTTACAGCCTGGAATTAAAATATATTTTGGGGGCGTTTGTTTCATTAGATTTACACAACATGCCTACTGCTTTGAAGATGCAAAATATGTTTTACTATGAAACAAACTGGAAATACGAGAAAAAACAGAAATCTTGAGCGTGCATAACTACTCACCCTCCCAAACCCCCCTTTAGCACCAATTACATCTGCAAGTCTCATGGGGTATGTTTCTATAAGCTTGGCACATCTAGCCACTGGGATTTTTGCTCATTCTTCAAGGCAAAACTGCTCCAGCTCCTTCAAGTTGGATGGAGTCTATTGGTGTACAGCAATCTTTAAGTCATACCACAGATTCTCAATTGGATTGAGGTCTGGGCTTTGATTAGGCCATTCCAAGACATTTAAACGTTTCCCCTTAAAGCACAAAAGTTTGCTGGAAGACTGAAACAGGTTTCCCTCACTGATCACTGATCATCCCTAAAACCAACACCTCATTTGGCCGCCTTTCCTTCCAGTTCTCTGCTGCCTGTGACTGGAACAAATTGCAAAAATCGCTGAAGTTGGAGACTTTTATCTCCTTCACCAACTTTAAACATCTGCTATCTGAGCAGCTAACCGATCGTTGCAGCTGTACATAGTTCATCGGTAAATAGCCCACCCAATTTACCTACCTCATCCCCATACTGTTTTTATTTATTTACTTTTCTGCTCTTTTGCACACCAGTATCTCTACCTGCACATGACCGTCTGATCATTTATCACTCCAGTGTTAATCTGCTAAATTGTAATTATTTGCCTACCTTCTCATGCCTTTTGCACACAATGTATATAGACTATTTTTGTCTTTTTTTCTACTGTGTTATTGACTTGTTTAATGTTTACTCCATGTGTAACTCTGTGTTGTTGTCTGTTCACACTGCTATGCTTGGCCAGGTCGCAGTTGTAAATGAGAACTTGTTCTCAACTAGCCTACCTGGTTAAATAAAGGTGAAATAAATAAAAAATCAAATAAAAATAATTTCCCTGTATTTAGCGCCATCCATCATTCCTTGAATTCTGACCAGTTTCCCAGTCCCTGCCGATGAAAAATATCCCCACAGCATAATACTGCCACCACCATGCTTCACTGTGAGGATGGTCTTCTCGGGGTGATGAGAGGTGTTGAGTTTAAGCCAGACATAGTGTTTTCCTTGATAACCAAAAAGCTCAATTTGAGTCTCATCTGACCAGAGTACCTTTTTCCACATGTTTGGGGAGTCTCCCATATGCCTTTCGGCGAACACCAAATGTGTTTGCTCATTTTTTTCTTTACGCAATGGCTTTTTTCTGGCCATTCTTCCGTAAAGCCAAGCTCTGTGGAGTGTACGGTTTAAAGTGGTCCTATGGGCAGATACTCCAATCTCCGCTGTGGAGCTTTGCAGCTCCTCCAGGGTTATCTTTGGTCTCTTTGTTGCCTCTCTGATTAATGCCCTCCTTGCCTGGTCCTGTGAGTTTTGGTGGGCGGCCCTCTCTTAGCAGGTTTGTTGTGGTGCCATATTCTTTCCTTTTTTTAATGATGGATTTAATGGTGCTCCGTGTGATGTTCAAAGTTTCTGATATTTTTTTATAACCCAACCCTGATCTGTACTTCTACACATCTTTGTCCCTGACCTGTTTGGAAGGTTCTTGGTCTTCATGGTGACTCTTGCTTGGTGGTGCCCCCTGCTTAGTGGTGTTACAGACTCTGGGGCCTTTCAGAACTGGTGTTTATATACTGAGATCATGTGATGCTTAAATTGCACACAGGTGGACTTTATTTAACTAATTATGTGACTTCTGAAGGTAATTACAGTAGCTAGTCTACACCCACCATGGTTCCAAGTTCACCCCTACAGTAGCTAGTCTACAACCACCATGGTTCCAAGTTCACCCCTACAGTAGCTAGTCTACAACCACCATGGTTCCAAGTTCACCCCTACAGTAGCTAGTCTACAACCACCATGGTTCCAAGTTCACCCCTACAGTAGCTAGTCTACAACCACCATGGTTCCAAGTTCACCCCTACAGTAGCTAGTCTACAACCACCATGGTTCCAAGTTCACCCCTACAGTAGCTAGTCTACAACCACCATGGTTCCAAGTTCACCCCTACAGTAGCTAGTCTACACCCACCATGGTTCCAAGTTCACCCCTACAGTAGCTAGTCTACACCCACCATGGTTCCAAGTTCACCCCTACAGTAGCTAGTCTACAACCACCATGGTTCCAAGTTCACCCCTACAGTAGCTAGTCTTACACCCACCATGGCTCAATACAGATGAATGACTTGTGAGGATATCTAAGACCTCCTACCACAAGAACCCCAGATCTAAAGCCACAATAGAGACCCACTGGCACCGGTAAAAGAAATCACAAACAAAAATCTATTTTTATTTCTATGCAGGAGGAATTTAAGGGGTTCATGTATTTACCTTCTAAAAATGAACCTGAATCTCATGCATGAGAAGAGTTCCAACCGGCGGTTTGATAAAACCACATAACTTTGCCTGAGACCTGAAGAGACGATTTTCGCTGTACAGACGGGGTAAATACCTACTTCTTCCCCCGTTCTTTCCTTATAATACCTTACCTCTTATCTTCTAACACACACACACTTGTTTTTTCTGACTACCAATGGTATCTGTGGTAACTGCTTTTCACTTGTTATATATGTGGTCTTACCTATAACTTAGTTAGATGCACTGACTGAACTGACACACAAGATAACAGTTTATGCAAAATGACTCAAATATAAATGTCTGAACATAAAAGCATGAAGCTCATTCCATTAACATATGGGAAGAGCAGAAAGATGATTTACATGTAATTGTCTTTGTTGGCACAATCTAAACTGTGGCTAACGTTTTTGTAAAGGCAGGAGAGAGAGAGATAGAGGTGAGGGTCTGGCTGAGAGCGATAAGAGAGTGTACGCTGGAGGCACAATGACAGCAGATGAAGACTCCTCCTCTTCGCCTCTCCTGTTTGCCTCTCCTCTCCTGTTTGCCTCTCCTCTCCTGTTCGCCTCTCCTCTCCTGTTCTCCTCTCCTCTTTGCCTCTCCTCTCCTGTTCGCCTCTCCTCTCCTGTTTGCCTCTCCTCTCCTGTTTGCCTCTCCTCTCCTGTTCTCCTCTCCTGTTTGCCTCTCCTCTCCTGTTCTCCTCTCCTGTTTGCCTCTCCTCTCCTGTTTGCCTCTCCTCTCCTGTTTGCCTCTCCTCTCCTGTTTGCCTCTCCTCTCCTGTTCGCCTCTCCTCTCCTGTTTGCCTCTCCTCTCCTGTTCTCCTCTCCTCTCCTGTTTGCCTCTCCTCTCCTGTTTGCCTCTCCTCTCCTCTTTGCCTCTCCTCTCCTCTTTGCTTCTCCTCTCCTGTTTGCCTCTCCTCTCCTGTTCTCCTCTCCTGTTCTCCTCTCCTGTTTGCCTCTCCTCTCCTGTTTGCCTCTCCTCTTTGCTTCTCCTCTCCTGTTTGCCTCTCCTCTCCTGTTCTCCTCTCCTCTCCTGTTTGCCTCTCCTCTTTGCTTCTCCTCTCCTGTTTGCCTCTCCTCTCCTGTTCTCCTCTCCTCTCCTCTTTGCTTCTCCTCTCCTGTTCGCCTCTCCTCTCCTGTTCTCCTCTCCTCTCCTGTTTGCCTCTCCTCTCCTGTTCGCCTCTCCTCACCTGTTCTCCTCTGCTCTCCTGTTTGCCTCTCCTCTCCTCTTTGCTTCTCCTCTCCTGTTCGCCTCTACTCTCCTGTTCTCCTCTCCTCTCCTGTTTGCCTCTCCTCTCCTGTTTGCCTCTCCTCTTTGCTTCTCCTCTCCTGTTCGCCTCTCCTCTCCTGTTCTCCTCTCCTCTCCTGTTTGCCTCTCCTCTCCTCTTTGCTTCTCCTCTCCTGTTTGCCTCTCCTCTCCTGTTTGCCTCTCCTCTCCTGTTTGCCTCTCTTCTCCTGTTTGTTCTTTGCTCTCCTGTTTGCCTCTCCTCTCCTGTTTGCCTCTTCTCCTTTCCTCTTTGCTTCTCCTCTCCTGTTTGCCTCTCCTCTCCTCTCTGTTTGCCTCTCCTCTCCTGTTTGCCTCTCCTCTCCTCTCCTGTTTGCCTCTCCTCTCCTGTTTGCCTCTCCTCTCCTGTTTCTCTCTCTCCTGTTTGCCTCTGTTTCCTCTCCTCTTTGCTTCTCCTCTCCTCTTTGCCTCTCCTCTCCTGTTTGCCTCTCCTCTCCTGTTCTCCTCTCCTGTTTGCCTCTCCTCTCCTCTTTGCCTCTCCTCTCCTGTTTGCCTCTCCTCTCCTGTTCTCCTCTCCTGTTTGCCTCTCCTCTCCTGTTCTCCTCTCCTGTTTGCCTCTCCTCCCCTCTTTGCCTCTCCTCTCCTGTTTGCCTCTCCTCTCCTGTTCTCCTCTCCTGTTTGCCTCTCCTCTCCTGTTTGCCTCTCCTCTCCTGTTTGCCTCTCCTCTCCTGTTTGCCTCTCCTCTCCTGTTCGCCTCTCCTCTCCTGTTCTCCTCTCCTGTTCGCCTCTCCTCTCCTGTTTGCCTCTCCTCTCCTGTTTGCCTCTCCTGTTCTGTTCTCCTCTCCTCTCTCCTGTTCTCCTCTCCTGTTTGCCTCTCCTCTCCTGTTCTCCTCTCCTCTTTGCCTCTCCTCTCCTGTTCTCCTCTCCTCTTTGCCTCTCCTCTCCTGTTCTCCTCTCCTGTTTGCCTCTCCTCTCCTGTTCTCCTCTCCTGTTCGCCTCTCCTCTCCTGTTCTCCTCTCCTCTTTGCCTCTCCTCTCCTGTTCTCCTCTCCTGTTTGCCTCTCCTCTCCTGTTCTCCTCTCCTGTTTGCCTCTCCTCTCCTGTTTGCCTCTCCTCTCCTGTTCGCCTCTCCTGTTTGCCTCTCCTCTCCTGTTCTCCTCTCCTCTCCTGTTCGCCTCTCCTCTCCTGTTCTCCTCTCCTCTCCTGTTTGCCTCTCCTCTCCTGTTCTCCTCTCCTGTTCTCCTCTCCTCTCCTGTTTGCCTCTCCTCTCCTGTTCTCCTCGCCTCTCCTGTTCGCCTCTCCTCTCCTGTTCTCCTCTCCTCTCCTGTTTGCCTCTCCTCTCCTGTTTGCCTCTCCTCTCCTGTTCTCCTCTCCTCTCCTGTTCGCCTCTCCTCTCCTGTTCTCCTCGCCTCTCCTGTTCGCCTCTCCTCTCCTGTTCTCCTCGCCTCTCCTGTTCGCCTCTCCTCTCCTGTTCGCCTCTCCTCTCCTCTTTGCCTCTCCTCTCCTGTTTGCCTCTCCTCTCCTGTTTGCCTCTCCTCTCCTGTTTGCCTCTCCTCTCCTGTTCGCCTCTCCTCTCCTGTTTGCCTCTCCTCTCCTGTTCGCCTCTCCTCTCCTGTTTGCCTCTCCTCTCCTGTTCTCCTCTCCTGTTCGCCTCTCCTCTCCTGTTTGCCTCTCCTCTCCTGTTCTCCTCTCCTGTTCGCCTCTCCTCTCCTGTTCGCCTCTCCTCTCCTGTTCTCCTCTCCTGTTTGCCTCTCCTCTCCTGTTCGCCTCTCCTCTCCTGTTTGCCTCTCCTGTTTGCCTCTCCTCTCCTGTTCGCCTCTCCTCTCCTCTTTGCCTCTCCTCTCCTCTTTGCCTCTCCTCTCCTGTTCGCCTCTCCTCTCCTGTTTGCCTCTCCTCTCCTGTTCGCCTCTCCTCTCCTGTTCTCCTCTCCTGTTTGCCTCTCCTCTCCTGTTCGCCTCTCCTCTCCTCTTTGCCTCTCCTCTCCTGTTTGCCTCTCCTCTCCTGTTCTCCTCTCCCGTTTGCCTCTCCTCTCTTGTTCGCCTCTCCTCTCCTGTTTGCCTCTCCTGTTTGCCTCTCCTCTCCTGTTCGCCTCTCCTCTCCTGTTTGCCTCTCCTCTCCTGTTTGCCTCTCCTCTCCTCTTTGCTTCTCCTCTCCTGTTCGCCTCTCCTCTCCTGTTTGCCTTTCCTCTCCTGTTTGCCTCTCCTCTCCTGTTTGCCTCTCCTCTCCTCTTTGCTTCTCCTCTCCTGTTCGCCTCTCCTCTCCTGTTCTCCTCTCCTCTCCTGTTTGCCTCTCCTCTCCTGTTCTCCTCTCCTGTTCGCCTCTCCTGTTTGCCTCTCCTCTCCTCTTTGCTTCTCCTCTCCTCTTTGCCTCTCCTCTCCTGTTTGCCTCTCCTCTCCTGTTCTCCTCTCCTGTTTGCCTCTCCTCTCCTCTTTGCCTCTCCTCTCCTGTTTGCCTCTCCTCTCCTGTTCTCCTCTCCTGTTTGCCTCTCCTCTCCTGTTCTCCTCTCCTGTTTGCCTCTCCTCCCCTCTTTGCCTCTCCTCTCCTGTTTGCCTCTCCTCTCCTGTTCTCCTCTCCTGTTTGCCTCTCCTCTCCTGTTTGCCTCTCCTCTCCTGTTTGCCTCTCCTCTCCTGTTCGCCTCTCCTCTCCTGTTCTCCTCTCCTGTTCGCCTCTCCTCTCCTGTTTGCCTCTCCTGTTCGCCTCTCCTCTCCTGTTCTCCTCTCCTCTTTGCCTCTCCTCTCCTGTTCTCCTCTCCTGTTTGCCTCTCCTCTCCTGTTCTCCTCTCCTCTTTGCCTCTCCTCTCCTGTTCTCCTCTCCTCTTTGCCTCTCCTCTCCTGTTCTCCTCTCCTGTTTGCCTCTCCTCTCCTGTTCTCCTCTCCTGTTCACCTCTCCTCTCCTGTTCTCCTCTCCTCTTTGCCTCTCCTCTCCTGTTCTCCTCTCCTGTTTGCCTCTCCTCTCCTGTTCTCCTCTCCTGTTTGCCTCTCCTCTCCTGTTTGCCTCTCCTCTCCTGTTCGCCTGTCCTGTTTGCCTCTCCTCTCCTGTTTGCCTCTCCTCTCCTGTTTGCCTCTCCTCTCCTGTTCGCCTCTCCTCTCCTGTTTGCCTCTCCTCTCCTGTTCGCCTCTCCTCTCCTGTTTGCCTCTCCTCTCCTGTTTGCCTCTCCTCTCCTGTTCGCCTCTCCTCTCCTGTTTGCCTCTCCTCTCCTGTTCTCCTCTCCTGTTCGCCTCTCCTCTCCTGTTTGCCTCTCCTCTCCTGTTCTCCTCTCCTGTTCGCCTCTCCTCTCCTGTTCGCCTCTCCTCTCCTGATCTCCTCTCCTGTTTGCCTCTCCTCTCCTGTTCGCCTCTCCTCTCCTGTTTGCCTCTCCTGTTTGCCTCTCCTCTCCTGTTCGCCTCTCCTCTCCTCTTTGCCTCTCCTCTCCTCTTTGCCTCTCCTCTCCTGTTCGCCTCTCCTCTCCTGTTTGCCTCTCCTCTCCTGTTCGCCTCTCCTCTCCTGTTCTCCTCTCCTGTTTGCCTCTCCTCTCCTGTTCGCCTCTCCTCTCCTCTTTGCCTCTCCTCTCCTGTTTGCCTCTCCTCTCCTGTTCTCCTCTCCTGTTTGCCTCTCCTCTCCTGTTCGCCTCTCCTCTCCTGTTTGCCTCTCCTGTTCGCCTCTCCTCTCCTGTTCGCCTCTCCTCTCCTGTTTGCCTCTCCTCTCCTGTTTGCCTCTCCTCTCCTGTTCGCCTCTCCTCTCCTGTTTGCCTCTCCTCTCCTGTTTGCCTCTCCTCTCCTGTTTGCCTCTCCTCTCCTGTTTGCCTCTCCTCTCCTCTTTGCTTCTCCTCTCCTGTTCGCCTCTCCTCTCCTCTTTGCTTCTCCTCTCCTGTTCGCCTCTCCTCTCCTGTTTGCCTCTCCTCTCCTCTTTGCCTCTCCTCTCCTCTCCTGTTCGCCTCTCCTCTCCTGTTCTCCTCTCCTGTTTGCCTCTCCTCTCCTGTTCTCCTCTCCTGTTTGCCTCTCCTCTCCTGTTTGCTTCTCCTCTCCTGTTCGCCTCTCCTCTCCTGTTCTCCTCTCCTCTTTGCCTCTCCTCTCCTGTTCGCCTCTCCTCTCCTGTTTGCCTCTCCTCTCCTGTTCGCCTCTCCTCTCCTGTTCTCCTCTACTGTTTGCCTCTCCTCTCCTGTTCGCCTCTCCTCTCCTCTTTGCCTCTCCTCTCCTGTTTGCCTCTCCTCTCCTGTTCTCCTCTCCTGTTTGCCTCTCCTCTCCTGTTCGCCTCTCCTCTCCTGTTTGCCTCTCCTCTCCTGTTTGCCTCTCCTGTTTGCCTCTCCTCTCCTGTTCGCCTCTCCTCTCCTGTTTGCCTCTCCTCTCCTGTTTGCCTCTCTTCTCCTGTTCTCCTCTCCTCTCCTGTTCGCCTCTCCTCTCCTGTTTGCCTCTCCTCTCCTGTTTGCCTCTCCTCTCCTCTTTGCTTCTCCTCTCCTGTTCGCCTCTCCTCTCCTGTTTGCCTCTCCTCTCCTGTTTGCCTCTCCTCTCCTGTTTGCCTCTCCTCTCCTGTTTGCCTCTCCTCTCCTCTTTGCTTCTCCTCTCCTGTTCGCCTCTCCTCTCCTGTTTGCCTCTCCTCTCCTCTTTGCCTCTCCTCTCCTCTCCTGTTCGCCTCTCCTCTCCTGTTCTCCTCTCCTGTTTGCCTCTCCTCTCCTGTTCTCCTCTCCTGTTTGCCTCTCCTCTCCTGTTTGCTTCTCCTCTCCTGTTCGCCTCTCCTCTCCTGTTCTCCTCTCCTCTTTGCCTCTCCTCTCCTGTTCGCCTCTCCTCTCCTGTTTGCCTCTCCTCTCCTGTTCGCCTCTCCTCTCCTGTTCTCCTCTCCTGTTTGCCTCTCCTCTCCTGTTCGCCTCTCCTCTCCTCTTTGCCTCTCCTCTCCTGTTTGCCTCTCCTCTCCTGTTCTCCTCTCCTGTTTGCCTCTCCTCTCCTGTTCGCCTCTCCTCTCCTGTTTGCCTCTCCTCTCCTGTTTGCCTCTCCTCTTTGCCTCTCCTCTCCTGTTCGCCTCTCCTCTCCTGTTTGCCTCTCCTCTCCTGTTTGCCTCTCCTCTCCTCTTTGCTTCTCCTCTCCTGTTCGCCTCTCCTCTCCTGTTTGCCTCTCCTCTCCTGTTTGCCTCTCCTCTCCTGTTTGCCTCTCCTCTCCTCTTTGCTTCTCCTCTCCTGTTTGCCTCTCCTCTCCTGTTCTCCTCTCCTGTTCGCCTCTCCTCTCCTGTTCTCCTCTCCTCTTTGCCTCTCCTCTCCTGTTCTCCTCTCCTGTTTGCCTCTCCTCTCCTGTTCTCCTCTCCTCCTTTGCCTCTCCTCTCCTGTTCTCCTCTCCTGTTTGCCTCTCCTCCCTCTTTGCCTCTCCTCTCCTGTTTGCCTCCTCTCTGTTCTCCTCTCCTGTTTGCCTCTCCTCTCCTGTTTGCCTCTCCTCTCCTGTTTGCCTCTCCTCTCCTGTTTGCCTCTCCTCTCCTGTTCGCCTCTCCTCTCCTGTTCTCCTCTCCTGTTCGCCTCTCCTCTCCTGTTTGCCTCTCCTCTCCTGCCTCTCCTTTGCCTCTCCTCTCCTGTTTCCTCTCCTCTTTCCTCTTCTCCTGTTCTCCTCTCCTGTTTGCCTCTCCTCTCTGTTCTCCTCTCCTCTTTGCCTCTCCTCTCCTGTTCTCCTCTCCTCTTTGCCTCTCCTCTCCTGTTCTCCTCTCCTGTTTGCCTCTCCTCTCCTGTTCTCCTCTCCTGTTTGCCTCTCTCTCTGTTTCCTCTCCTCTTTGCCTCTTCTCCTGTTCTCCTCTCCTGTTTGCCTCTCCTCTCCTGTTCTCCTCTCCTGTTTGCCTCTCCTCTCCTGTTTGCCTCTCCTCTCCTGTTCGCCTCTCCTGTTTGCCTCTCCTCTCCTGTTCTCCTCTCCTCTCCTGTTCGCCTCTCCTCTCCTGTTTCCTCTCCTCTCCTGTTTGCCTCTCCTCTCCTGTTTCTCCTCTCCTGTTCTCCTCTCCTCTCCTGTTTGCCTCTCCTCTCCTGTTCTCCTCGCCTCTCCTGTTCGCCTCTCCTCTCCTGTTCGCCTCTCCTCTCCTGTTTGCCTCTCCTCTCCTGTTTGCCTCTCCTCTCCTGTTCTCCTCTCCTCTCCTGTTCGCCTCTCCTCTCCTGTTTCTCCTCGCCTCTCCTGTTCGCCTCTCCTCTCCTGTTTCCTCCTCTCCTGTTCGCCTCTCCTCTCCTGTTCGCCTCTCCTCTCTCTTTGCCTCTCCTCTCCTGTTTGCCTCTCCTCTCCTGTTTGCCTCTCCTCTCCTGTTTGCCTCTCCTCTCCTGTTTGCCTCTCCTCTCCTGTTCGCCTCTCCTCTCCTGTTTGCCTCTCCTCTCCTGTTGCCTCTCCTCTCCTGTTTGCCTCTCTCCTCTCCTGTTCTCCTCTCCTGTTCGCCTCTCCTCTCCTGTTTGCCTCTCCTCTCCTGTTCTCCTCTCCTGTTCTCCTCTCCTCTCCTGTTCGCCTCTCCTCTCCTGTTCTCCTCTCCTGTTTGCCTCTCCTCTCCTGTTCGCCTCTCCTCTCCTGTTTGCCTCTCCTGTTTGCCTCTCCTCTCCTGTTCGCCTCTCCTCTCCTCTTTGCCTCTCCTCTCCTCTTTGCCTCTCCTCTCCTGTTCGCCTCTCCTCTCCTGTTTGCCTCTCCTCTCCTGTTCGCCTCTCCTCTCCTGTTCTCCTCTCCTGTTTGCCTCTCCTCTCCTGTTCGCCTCTCCTCTCCTCTTTGCCTCTCCTCTCCTGTTTGCCTCTCCTCTCCTGTTCTCCTCTCCCGTTTGCCTCTCCTCTCTTGTTCGCCTCTCCTCTCCTGTTTGCCTCTCCTGTTCGCCTCTCCTCTCCTGTTCGCCTCTCCTCTCCTGTTTGCCTCTCCTCTCCTGTTTGCCTCTCCTCTCCTCTTTGCTTCTCCTCTCCTGTTCGCCTCTCCTCTCCTGTTTGCCTTTCCTCTCCTGTTTGCCTCTCCTCTCCTGTTTGCCTCCTCTCCTGTTTGCCTCTCCTCTCCTCTTTGCTTCTCCTCTCCTGTTCGCCTCTCCTCTCCTGTTGCCTCTCCTCTCCTGTTTGCCTCTCCTCTCCTGTTCTCCTCTCCTGTTTGCCTCCTGTTTGCCTCTCCTCTCCTCTTTGCCTCTCCTCTCCTCTTTGCCTCTCCTCTCCTGTTTGCCTCTCCTCTCCTGTTCTCCTCTCCTGTTTGCCTCTCCTCTCCTCTTTGCCTCTCCTCTCCTGTTTGCCTCTCTCTCTCCTGTTCTCCTCTCCTGTTTGCCTCTCCTCTCCTGTTCTCCTCTCCTGTTTGCCTCTCCTCCCCTCTTTGCCTCTCCTCTCCTGTTTGCCTCTCCTCTCCTGTTCTCCTCTCCTGTTTGCCTCTCCTCTCCTGTTTGCCTCTCCTCTCCTGTTTGCCTCTCCTCTCCTGTTTGCCTCTCCTCTCCTGTTCTCCTCTTGCGCTCTCCTCTCCTGTTTGCCTCTCCTGTTTGCCTCTCCTCTCCTGTTCTCCTCTCCTCTTTGCCTCTCCTCTCCTGTTCTCCTCTCCTGTTTGCCTCTCCTCTCCTGTTCTCCTCTCCTCTTTGCCTCCTCTCCTGTTCTCCTCTCCTCTTTGCCTCTCTCTCCTGTTCTCCTCTCCTGTTTGCCTCTCCTCTCCTGTTCTCCTCTCCTGTTCGCCTCTCCTCTCCTGTTCTCCTCTCCTCTTTGCCTCTCCTCTCCTGTTCTCCTCTCCTGTTTGCCTCTCCTCTCCTGTTCTCCTCTCCTGTTTGCCTCTCCTCTCCTGTTTGCCTCTCCTCTCCTGTTCGCCTGTCCTGTTTGCCTCTCCTCTCCTGTTTGCCTCTCCTCTCCTGTTTGCCTCTCCTCTCCTGTTTGCCTCTCCTCTCCTGTTTGCCTCTCCTCTCCTGTTCGCCTCTCCTCTCCTGTTTGCCTCTCCTCTCCTGTTTGCCTCTCCTCTCCTGTTCGCCTCTCCTCTCCTGTTTGCCTCTCCTCTCCTGTTCTCCTCTCCTGTTCGCCTCTCCTCTCCTGTTTGCCTCTCCTCTCCTGTTCTCCTCTCCTGTTCGCCTCTCCTCTCCTGTTCGCCTCTCCTCTCCTGTTCTCCTCTCCTGTTTGCCTCTCCTCTCCTGTTCGCCTCTCTCTCCTGTTTGCCTCTCCTGTTTGCCTCTCTCCTGTTCGCCTCTCCTCTCCTCTTTGCCTCTCCTCTCCTCTTTGCCTCTCCTCTCCTGTTCGCCTCTCCTCTCCTGTTTGCCTCTCCTCTCCTGTTCGCCTCTCCTCTCCTGTTCTCCTCTCCTGTTTGCCTCTCCTCTCCTGTTCGCCTCTCCTCTCCTCTTTGCCTCTCCTCTCCTGTTTGCCTCTCCTCTCCTGTTCTCCTCTCCTGTTTGCCTCTCCTCTCCTGTTCGCCTCTCCTCTCCTGTTTGCCTCTCCTGTTCGCCTCTCCTCTCCTGTTCGCCTCTCCTCTCCTGTTTGCCTCTCCTCTCCTGTTTGCCTCTCCTCTCCTGTTCGCCTCTCCTCTCCTGTTTGCCTCTCCTCTCCTGTTTGCCTCTCCTCTCCTGTTTGCCTCTCCTCTCTGTTTGCCTCTCCTCTCCTTTTCTCTCTCTCCTCTTCTCCTCTCCTGTTTGCTTCCTCTCCTGTTTGCCTCTCCTCTCCTGTTTGCCTCTCCTCTCCTGTTCGCCTCTCCTCTCCTGTTCTCCTGTTTGCCTCTCTCCTGTCCTCTCCTCTCCTCTTTGCCTCTCCTCTCCTGTTTGCCTCTCCTCTCCTGTTCTCCTCTCCTGTTTGCCTCTCCTCTCCTGTTCGCCTCTCTCTCCTGTTTGCCTCTCCTCTCCTGTTTGCCTCTCCTGTTTGCCTCTCTCTCCTGTTCGCCTCTCCTCTCCTGTTTGCCTCTCCTCTCCTGTTTGCCTCTCCTCTCCTGTTTCTCTCTCCTCTCCTGTTTGCCTCCTCTCCTGTTTGCCTCTCCTCTCCTGTTTGCCTCTCCTCTCCTCTTTGCTTCTCCTCTCCTGTTCGCCTCTCCTCTCCTGTTTGCCTCTCCTCTCCTGTTTGCCTCTCCTCTCCTGTTTGCCTCTCCTCTCTGTTTGCCTCTCCTCTCCTGTTCTCCTCTCCTGTTTGCCTCTCCCTCCTGTTTGCTTCTCCTCTCCTGTTCGCCTCTCCTCTCCTGTTCTCCTCTCCTCTTTGCCTCTCCTCTCCTGTTCGCCTCTCCTCCTCTCCTGTTTGCCTCTCCTCTCCTGTTGCCTCTCCTCTCCTGTTCTCCTCTCCTGTTTGCCTCTCCTCTCCTGTTGCCTCTCCTCTCCTCTTTGCCTCTCCTCTCCTGTTTGCCTCTCCTCTCTGTTCTCCTCTCCTGTTTGCCTCTCCTCTCTGTTCGCCTCCTCTCCTGTTTGCCTCTCCTCTCCTGTTTGCCTCTCCTCTTTGCCTCTCCTCCTGTTCGCCTCTCCTCTCCTGTTTGCCTCTCCTCTCCTGTTTGCCTCTCCTCTCCTCTTTGCTTCTCCTCTCCTGTTTGCCTCTCCTCTCCTGTTTGCCTCTCCTCTCCTGTTTGCCTCTCCTCTCCTGTTTGCCTCTCCTCTCCTCTTTGCTTCTCCTCTCCTGTTTGCCTCTCCTCTCCTGTTTGCCTCTCCTCTCCTCTTTGCCTCCTCTCCTCTCCTGTTCGCCTCTCCTCTCCTGTTCTCCTCTCTGTTTGCCTCTCCTCTCCTGTTCTCCTCTCCTGTTTGCCTCTCCTCTCCTGTTTGCTTCTCCTCTCCTGTTCGCCTCTCCTCTCCTGTTCTCCTCTCCTCTTTGCCTCTCCTCTCCTGTTTGCCTCTCCTCTCCTGTTTGCCTCTCCTCTCCTGTTTGCCTCTCCTCTCCTCTTTGCTTCTCCTCTCCTGTTCTCCTCTCCTCTCCTGTTCTCCTCTCCTGTTCGCCTCTCCTGTTTGCCTCTCCTCTCCTGTTCTCCTCTCCTCTTTGCCTCTCCTCTCCTGTTCACCTCTCCTCTTTGCCTCTCCTCTCCTGTTCTCCTCTCCTCTTTGCCTCTCCTCTCCTGTTCTCCTCTCCTCTTTGCCTCTCCTCTCCTGTTCTCCTCTCCTGTTTGCCTCTCCTCTCCTGTTTGCCTCTCCTCTCCTGTTTGCCTCTCCTCTCCTTTTTGCCTCTCCTCTCCTGTTTGCCTCTCCTCTCCTCTTTGCTTCTCCTCTCCTCTTTGCTTCTCCTCTCCTGTTCGCCTCTCCTCTCCTGTTTGCCTCTCCTCTCCTGTTTGCCTCTCCTCTCCTGTTTGCCTCTCCTCTCCTGTTTGCCTCTCCTCTCCTGTTCACCTCTCCTCTTTGCCTCTCCTCTCCTGTTCTCCTCTCCTCTTTGCCTCTCCTCTCCTGTTCTCCTCTCCTCTTTGCCTCTCCTCTCCTGTTCTCCTCTCCTCTTTGCCTCTCCTCTCCTGTTCTCCTCTCCTCTTTGCCTCTCCTCTCCTGTTTGCCTCTCCTCTCCTGTTTGCCTCTCCTCTCCTGTTCTCCTCTCCTCTTTGCCTCTCCTCTCCTGTTCTCCTCTCCTCTTTGCCTCTCCTCTCCTGTTCTCCTCTCCTGTTTGCCTCTCCTCTCCTGTTTGCCTCTCCTCTCCTGTTTGCCTCTCCTCTCCTGTTCTCCTGTCCTCTTTGCCTCTCCTCTCCTGTTTGCCTCTCCTCTCCTGTTTGCCTCTCCTCTCCTGTTTGCCTCTCCTCTCCTCTTTGCCTCTCCTCTCCTCTTTGCCTCTCCTCTCCTGTTCTCCTCTCCTGTTCTCCTCTCCTCTTTGCCTCTCCTCTCCTGTTTGCCTCTCCTCTCCTGTTCTCCTCTCCTCTTTGCCTCTCCTCTCCTGTTCTCCTCTCCTCTTTGCCTCTCCTCTCCTGTTTGCCTCTCCTCTCCTGTTTGCCTCTCCTCTCCTGTTCTCCTCTCCTCTTTGCCTCTCCTCTCCTGTTTGCCTCTCCTCTCCTGTTCTCCTCTCCTCTTTGCCTCTCCTCTCCTGTTTGCCTCTCCTCTCCTCTTTGCTTCTCCTCTCCTGTTCGCCTCTCCTCTCCTGTTTGCCTCTCCTCTCCTGTTTGCCTCTCCTCTCCTGTTTGCCTCTCCTCTCCTCTTTGCTTCTCCTCTCCTGTTCGCCTCTCCTCTCCTCTTTGCCTCTCCTCTCCTCTCCTGTTTGCCTCTCCTCTCCTGTTCTCCTCTCCTGTTTGCCTCTCCTCTCCTGTTCTCCTCTCCTGTTTGCCTCTCCTCTCCTGTTTGCTTCTCCTCTCCTGTTCGCCTCTCCTCTCCTGTTCTCCTCTCCTCTTTGCCTCTCCTCTCCTGTTTGCCTCTCCTCTCCTGTTTGCCTCTCCTCTCCTGTTTGCCTCTCCTCTCCTCTTTGCTTCTCCTCTCCTGTTCTCCTCTCCTCTCCTGTTCGCCTCTCCTCTCCTGTTCGCCTCTCCTCTCCTGTTTGCCTCTCCTCTCCTGTTTGCCTCTCCTCTCCTGTTCGCCTCTCCTGTTTGCCTCTCCTCTCCTGTTCTCCTCTCCTCTTTGCCTCTCCTCTCCTGTTCACCTCTCCTATTTGCCTCTCCTCTCCTGTTCTCCTCTCTCTTTGCCTCTCCTCTCCTGTTCTCCTCTCCTCTTTGCCTCTCCTCTCCTGTTCTCCTCTCCTGTTTGCCTCTCCTGTTTGCCTCTCCTCTCCTGTTTGCCTCTCCTCTCCTGTTTGCCTCTCCTCTCCTGTTCGCCTCTCCTCTCCTGTTCTCCTCTCCTGTTCGCCTCTCCTCTCCTGTTTGCCTCTCCTCTCCTGTTTGCCTCTCCTGTTCGCCTCTCCTCTCCTGTTCTCCTCTCCTCTTTGCCTCTCCTCTCCTGTTCTCCTCTCCTGTTTGCCTCTCCTCTCCTGTTCTCCTCTCCTCTTTGCCTCTCCTCTCCTGTTCTCCTCTCCTCTTTGCCTCTCCTCTCCTGTTCTCCTCTCCTGTTTGCCTCTCCTCTCCTGTTCTCCTCTCCTGTTCGCCTCTCCTCTCCTGTTCTCCTCTCCTCTTTGCCTCTCCTCTCCTGCTCTCCTCTCCTGTTCTCCTCTCCTGTTTGCCTCTCCTCTCCTGTTTGCCTCTCCTCTCCTGTTCGCCTCTCCTGTTTGCCTCTCCTCTCCTGTTCTCCTCTCCTCTCCTGTTCGCCTCTCCTCTCCTGTTCTCCTCTCCTCTCCTGTTCTCCTCTCCTCTCCTGTTCTCCTCTCCTCTCCTGTTCTCCTCTCCTCTCCTGTTTGCCTCTCCTCTCCTGTTCTCCTCGCCTCTCCTGTTCGCCTCTCTCTCTCCTGTTTGCCTCTCCTCTCCTGTTTGCCTCTCCCTCTCCTGTTTGCCTCTCCTCTCCTGTTCTCCTCTCTTTGCCTCTCCTCTCCTGTTTGCCTCTCCTCTCCTGTTCTCCTCTCTCTCCTTTCGCCTCTCCTCTCCTGTTCTGCCTCTCCTCTCCTGTTCGCCTTCTCCTCTCCTGTTCTCCCTCGCCTCTCCTGTTTGCCTCTCCTCTCCTGTTCGCCTCTCCTCTCCTCTTTGCCTCTCCTCTCCTGTTTGCCTCTCCTCTCCTGTTTGCCTCTCCTCTCCTGTTTGCCTCTCCTCTCCTGTTTGCCTCTCTCCTCTCCTGTTCGCCTCTCCTCTCCTGTTTGCCTCTCCTCTCCTGTTCGCCTCTCCTCTCCTGTTTGCCTCTCCTCTCCTGTTTGCCTCTCCTCTCCTGTTTGCCTCTCTCTCCTGTTCGCCTCTCCTCTCCTGTTTGCCTCTCCTCTCCTGTTCTCCTCTCCTGTTCGCCTCTCCTCTCCTGTTTTCCTCTCCTCTCCTGTTCTCCTCTCCTGTTCTCCTCTCCTCTCCTGTTCGCCTCTCCTCTCCTGTTCTCCTCTCCTGTTTGCCTCTCCTCTCCTGTTTGCCTCTCCTCTCCTGTTTGCCTCTCCTGTTTGCCTCTCTCTCCTGTTCTCTCTCTCCTCTTTGCCTCTCCTCTCCTCTTTGCCTCTCCTCTCCTGTTTGCCTCTCCTCTCCTGTTTGCCTCTCCTCTCCTGTTCGCCTCTCCTCTCCTGTTCTCCTCTCCTGTTTGCCTCTCCTCTCCTGTTTGCCTCTCCCTCCTCTTTGCCTCTCCTCTCCTGTTTGCCTCTCCTCTCCTGTTCTCCTCTCCTGTTTGCCTCTCCTCTCCTGCTTCTCCTCTCCTGTTCGCCTCTCCTCTCCTGTTTGCCTCTCCTCTCTCTTTGCCTCTCCTCTCCTGTTCGCCTCTCCTCTCCTGTTCTCCTCTCCTGTTTGCCTCTCTCCTGTTCTCCCTCTCCTGTTTGCCTCTCCTCTCCTGTTTGCTTCTCCTCTCTGTTTGCCTCTCCTCTCCTGTTCTCCTCTCCTCTTTGCCTCTCCTCTCCTGTTCGCCTCTCCTCTCCTGTTTGCCCTCTCCTCTCCTGTTCGCCTCTCCTCTCCTGTTCTCCTCTCTGTTTGCCTCTCCTCTCCTGTTCGCCTCTCCTCTCCTCTTTGCCTCTCCTCTCCTGTTTGCCTCTCCTCTCCTGTTCTCCTCTCCTGTTTGCCTCTCCTCTCCTGTTCGCCTCTCCTCTCCTGTTTGCCTCTCTCTCCTGTTTGCCTCTCCTGTTTGCCTCTCCTCTCCTGTTCGCCTCTCCTCTCCTGTTTGCCTCTCCTCTCCTGTTTGCCTCTCCTCTCCTCTTTGCTTCTCCTCTCCTGTTTGCCTCTCCTCTCTGTTTGCCTCTCCTCTCCTGTTTGCCTCTCCTCTCCTGTTTGCCTCTCCTCTCCTCTTTGCTTCTCCTCTCCTGTTCGCCTCTCCTCTCCTGTTTGCCTCTCCTCCTCCTCTTTGCCTCTCCTCTCCTCTCCTGTTTACCTCTCCTCTCCTGTTCTCCTCTCCTGTTTGCCTCTCTCTCTGTTCTCCTCTCCTGTTTGCCTCTCCTCTCCTGTTTGCTTCTCCTCTCCTGTTCGCCTCTCCTCTCCTGTTCTCCTCTCCTCTTTGCCTCTCTCCTGTTTGCCTCTCCTCTCCTGTTTGCCTCTCCTCTCCTGTTTGCCTCTCCTCTCCTCTTTGCTTCTCCTCTCCTGTTCTCCTCTCCTCTCCTGTTCTCCTCTCCTGTTCGCCTCTCCTCTCCTGTTTGCCTCTCCTCTCCTGTTTGCCTCTCCTCTCCTGTTCGCCTCTCCTGTTTGCCTCTCCTCTCCTGTTCTCTCTCTCCCTGTTGCCTCTCCTCCTGTTCACCTCTCCTCTTTGCCTCTCCTCTGTTCCTCTTTGCCTCTCCTCTCCTGTTCTCCTCTCCTCTTTGCCTCTCCTCTCCTGTTCTCCTCTCCTGTTTGCCTCTCCTGTTTGCCTCTCCTCTCCTGTTCGCCTCTCCTCTCCTGTTTGCCTCTCCTCTCCTGTTTGCCTCTCCTCTCCTGTTTGCCTCTCCTCTCCTCTTTGCTTCTCCTCTCCTCTTTTGCTCCTCTCCTCTCCTGTTTGCCTCTCCTCTCCTGTTTGCCTCTCCTCTCCTGTTTGCCTCTCCTCTCCTGTTCACCTCTCCTCTTTGCCTCTCCTCTCCTGTTCTCTCTCCTCTTTGCCTCTCCTCTCCTGTTCTCCTCTCCTCTTTGCCTCTCCTCTCCTGTTCTCCTCTCCTCTTTGCCTCTCCTCTCCTGTTCTCCTCTCCTCTTTGCCTCTCCTCTCCTGTTTGCCTCTCCTCTCCTGTTTGCCTCTCCTCTCCTGTTCACCTCTCCTCTTTGCCTCTCCTCTCCTGTTCTCCCTCCTCTTTCCTCCTCTCCTGTTTCTCCTCTCCTCTTTGCCTCTCCTCTCCTGTTCTCCTCTCCTGTTTGCCTCTCCTGTTTGCCTCTCCTCTCCTGTTCGCCTCTCCTCTCCTGTTTGCCTCTCCTCTCCTGTTTGCCTCTCCTCTCCTGTTTGCCTCTCCTCTCCTCTTTGCTTCTCCTCTCCTGTTCGCCTCTCCTCTCCTGTTCTCCTCTCCTGTTTGCCTCTCCTCTCCTGTTTGCCTCTCCTCTCCTGTTTGCCTCTCCTCTCCTGTTCACCTCTCCTCTTTGCCTCTCCTCTCCTGTTCTCCTCTCCTCTTTGCCTCTCCTCTCCTGTTCTCCTCTCCTCTTTGCCTCTCCTCTCCTGTTCTCCTCTCCTCTTTCTCCCTCTCCTCTCCTGTTCTCCTCTCCTCTTTGCCTCTCCTCTCCTGTTTGCCTCTCCTCTCCTGTTTGCCCTCCTCTCCTGTTCACCTCTCCTCTTTGCCTCTCTCTCCTGTTCTCCTCTCCTCTTTGCCTCTCCTCTCCTGTTCTCCTCTCCTCTTTGCCTCTCCTCTCCTGTTTGCCTCTCCTCTCCTGTTTGCCTCTCCTCTCCTGTTCTCCTCTCCTCTTGCCTCTCCTCTCCTGTTTGCCTCTCCTCTCCTGTTTGCCTCTCCTCTCCTCTTTGCCTCTCCTCTCCCTCTCCTGTTTACCTCTCCTCTCCTGTTCTCCTCTCCTGTTTGCCTCTCCTCTCCTGTTCTCCTCTCCTGTTTGCCTCTCCTCTCCTGTTTGCTTCTCTCCTGTTCGCCTCTCCTCTCCTGTTCTCCTCTCCTCTTTGCCTCTCCTCTCCTGTTTGCCTCTCCTCTCCTGTTTGCCTCTCCTCTCCTGTTTGCCTCCTCTCCTTTGCTTCTCCTCTCCTGTTCTCCTCTCCTCTCCTGTTCTCCTCTCCTGTTTGCCTCTCCTCTCCTGTTTGCCTCTCCTCTCTCTGCCTCTCTCCTGTTGCCGCCTCTCCTGTTTGCCTCTCCCTCCTGTTTTCTCCTCTCCTCTTTGCCTCTCCTCTCCTGTTCAACTCTCCTCTTTGTTCTCCTCTCCTGTTCTCCTCTCCTCTTTGCCTCTCCTCTCCTGTTCTCCTCTCCTCTTTGCCTCTCCTCTCCTGTTCTCCTCTCTGTTCCTCTCCTGTTTGCCTCTCCTGTTTGCCTCTCCTCTCCTGTTTGCCTCTCCTCTCCTGTTTGCCTCCTCTCCTCTTTGCTTCTCTCTCTGTTGCCTCTCCTCTCCTGTTCTCCTCTCCTGTTTGCCTCTCCTCTCCTGTTTGCCTCTCCTCTCCTGTTTGCCTCTCCTCTCCTGTTCACCTCTCCTCTTTGCCTCTCCTCTCCTGTTCTCCTCTCCTCTTTGCCTCTCCTCTCCTGTTCTCCTCTCCTCTTTGCCTCTCCTCTCCTGTTCTCCTCTCCTCTTTGCCTCTCCTCTCCTGTTCTCCTCTCCTCTTTGCCTCTCCTCTCCTGTTTGCCTCTCCTCTCCTGTTTGCCTCTCCTCTCCTGTTCACCTCTCCTCTTTGCCTCTCCTCTCCTGTTCTCCTCTCCTCTTTGCCTCTCCTCTCCTGTTCTCCTCTCCTCTTTGCCTCTCCTCTCCTGTTTGCCTCTCCTCTCCTGTTTGCCTCTCCTCTCCTGTTCTCCTCTCCTCTTTGCCTCTCCTCTCCTGTTTGCCTCTCCTCTCCTGTTTGCCTCTCCTCTCCTGTTTGCCTCTCCTCTCCTGTTTGCCTCTCCTCTCCTCTTTGCCTCTCCTCTCCTCTTTGCCTCTCCTCTCCTGTTCTCCTCTCCTGTTCTCCTCTCCTCTTTGCCTCTCCTCTCCTGTTTGCCTCTCCTCTCCTGTTTGCCTCTCCTCTCCTGTTCTCCTCTCCTCTTTGCCTCTCCTCTCCTGTTCTCCTCTCCTCTTTGCCTCTCCTCTCCTGTTTGCCTCTCCTCTCCTGTTTGCCTCTCCTCTCCTGTTCTCCTCTCCTCTTTGCCTCTCCTCTCCTGTTTGCCTCTCCTCTCCTGTTCTCCTCTCCTCTTTGCCTCTCCTCTCCTGTTTGCCTCTCCTCTCCTGTTTGCCTCTCCTCTCCTGTTTGCCTCTCCTCTTTGCCTCTCCTCTCCTCTTTGCCTCTCCTCTCCTGTTTGCCTCTCATCTTTGCCTCTCCTCTCCTCTTTGCCTCTCCTCTCCTCTTTGCCTCTCCTCTCCTGTTTGCCTCTCCTCTCCTGTTTGCCTCTCCTCTCCTGTTTGCCTCTCCTCTTTGCCTCTCCTCTCCTGTTTGCCTCTCCTCTCCTGTTCGCCTCTCCTCTCCTGTTTGCCTCTCCTCTCCTGTTTGCCTCTCCTCTCCTCTTTGCCTCTCCTCTCCTCTTTGCCTCTCCTCTCCTGTTTGCCTCTCCTCTCCTGTTTGCCTCTCCTCTCCTGTTTGCCTCTCCTCTTTGCCTCTCCTCTCCTGTTTGCCTCCTCTCTTTGCCTCTCCTCTCCTGTTTGCCTCTCCTCTCCTGTTTGCCTCTCCTCTCCTCTTTGCCTCTCCTCTCCTCTTTGCCTCTCCTCTCCTTTGCCTCTTCTCCTCTTTGCCTCTCCTCTCTGTTGCCTCTCCTCTCTCCTGTTTGCCTCTCCTCTCCTGTTTGCCTCTGTTTCCTCTCCTCTCTTTGCTCTCTCCTCTCCTGTTTCTCCTCCTCTCCTCTTTGCCTCTCCTCTCCTGTTTGCCTCTCCTCTCATGTTTGCCTCTCCTCTCCTGTTTGCCTCTCCTCTTTGCTTCTCCTCTCCTGTTTGCCTCTCCTCTTTGCTCTCCTCTCCTGTTTTCTCCTGTTCGCCTCTCTCTCTGTTTGCCTCTCCTCTCCTGTTTGCCTGTTCTCCCTCTCCTGTTTGCCTCTCCTCTCCTGTTTGCCTCCTCTCCTCTCCTGTTTTGCCTCTCCTCTCCTCTTTGCCTCTCCTCTCCTCTTTGCCTCTCCTCTCCTCTTTCTCCTCTCCTCTTTGCCTCTCCCTCTCCTGTTTCTCCTCTCCTTTGCCTCTCCTCTCCTGTTTCTCCTCTCCTGTTTGCCTCTCCTCTCCTGTTTGCCTCTCCTCTCCTGTTTGCCTCTCCTCTTTGCTTCTCCTCTCCTGTTTGCCTCTCCTCTTTGCTTCTCCTCTCCTGTTTGCCTCTCCTCTTTGCCTCTCCTCTCCTGTTTGCCTCTCCTCTCCTGTTTGCCTCTCCTCTCCTCTCCTTTGCCTCTCCTCTCCTGTTTGCCTCTCCTCTCCTGTTTGCCTCTCCTCTCCTCTTTGCTTCTCCTCTCCTGTTTGCCTCTCCTCTCTCTTTGCTTCTCCTCTCCTCTCCTGCCTCTCCTCTCCTGTTTGCCTCCCTCTCCTGTTTGCCTCTCCTCTTTGCCTCTCCTCTCCTGTTTGCCTCTCCTCTCCTGTTTGCCTCTCCTCTCCTGTTTGCCTCTCCTCTCCTGTTTGCCTCTCCTCTCCTCTTTGCCTCTCCTCTCCTCTTTGCCTCTCCTCTCCTCTTTGCCTCTCCTCTCCTCTTTGCCTCTCCTCTCCTGTTCGCCTCTCCTCTCCTGTTTGCCTCTCCTCTCCTGTTTGCCTCTCCTCTTTGCTTCTCCTCTCCTGTTCGCCTCTCCTCTCCTCTTTGCCTCTCCTCTCCTGTTTGCCTCTCCTCTCTGTTTGCCTCTCCTCTCCTGTTTGCCTCTCCTCTTTGCTTCTCCTCTCCTGTTTGCCTCTCCTCTTTGCTTCTCCTCTCCTGTTTGCCTCTCCTGTTCGCCTCTCCTCTCCTGTTTGCCTCTCCTCTCCTGTTTGCCTCTCCTCTCCTGTTCTCCTCTCCTGTTTGCCTCTCCTCTCCTGTTTGCCTCTCCTCTCCTGTTCTCCTCTCCTCTCGTCTTTGCCTCTCCTCTCCTCTTTGCCTCTCCTCTCCTCTTTGCCTCTCCTCTCCTCTTTGCCTCTCCTCTCCTCTTTGCCTCTCCTCTCCTGTTTGCCTCTCCTCTCCTCTTTGCCTCTCCTCTCCTGTTCTCCTCTCCTGTTCGCATCTCCTCTCCTGTTCGCCTCTCCTCTCCTGTTTGCCTCTCCTCTCCTGTTTGCCTCTCCTCTCCTGTTTGCCTCTCCTCTTTGCTTCTCCTCTCCTGTTTGCCTCTCCTCTTTGCTTCTCCTCTCCTGTTTGCCTCTCCTCTTTGCCTCTCCTCTCCTGTTTGCCTCTCCTCTCCTGTTTGCCTCTCCTCTTTGCTTTTCCTCTCCTGTTTGCCTCTCCTCTCCTGTTTGCCTCTCCTCTCCTGTTTGCCTCTCCTCTCCTCTTTGCTTCTCCTCTCCTGTTTGCCTCTCCTCTCCTCTTTGCTTCTCCTCTCCTGTTTGCCTCTCCTCTCCTGTTTGCCTCTCCTCTCCTGTTTGCCTCTCCTCTCCTGTTTGCCTCTCCTCTCCTGTTTGCCTCTCCTCTCCTCTTTGCTTCTCCTCTCCTGTTTGCCTCTCCTCTCCTCTTTGCTTCTCCTCTCCTGTTTGCCTCTCCTCTCCTGTTTGCCTCTCCTCTCCTGTTTGCCTCTCCTCTCTGTTTGCCTCTCCTCTCCTATTTTGCCTCTCCTCTCCTGTTTGCCTCTCCTGTTTGCCTCTCCTCTCCTGTTTCCCTCTCCTCTCCTGTTTGCCTCTCCTCTCCTGTTCTCCTCTCCTGTTTGCCTCTCCTCTCCTGTTTGCCTCTCCTCTCCTGTTCTCCTCTCCTCTCCTGTTGCCTCTCCTCTCCTGTTTGCCTCTCCTCTCCTGTTTGCCTCTCCTCTCCTGTTCTCCTCTCCTGTTTGCCTCTCCTCTCCTGTTTGCCTCTCCTCTCCTGTTTGCCTCTCCTCTCCTGTTCTCCTCTCCTGTTTGCCTCTCCTCTCCTGTTTGCCTCTCCTCTCCTGTTTGCCTCTCCTGTTTGCCTCTCCTCTCCTGTTTGCCTCTCCTCTCCTGTTTGCCTCTCCTCTCCTGTTCTCCTCTCCTGTTTGCCTCTCCTCTCCTGTTTGCCTCTCCTCTCCTGTTCTCCTCTCCTCTCCTGTTGCCTCTCCTCTCCTGTTTGCCTCTCCTCTCCTGTTTGCCCTCTCCTCTCCTGTTTGCCTCTCCTCTCCTGTTTGCCTCTCCTCTCCTGTTTGCCTCTCCTCTCCTGTTTGCCTCTCCTCTCCTGTTCTCCTCTCCTGTTCGCCTCTCCTCTCCTGTTTGCCTCTCCTCTCCTGTTCTCCTCTCCTGTTTGCCTCTCCTCTCCTGTTTGCCTCTCCTCTCCTGTTTGCCTCTCCTCTCCTGTTCTCCTCTCCTGTTTGCCTCTCCTCTCCTGTTTGCCTCTCCTCTCCTGTTTGCCTCTCCTCTCCTGTTTGCCTCTCCTCTGCTGTTCGCCTCTCCTCTCCTCTTGCCTTCTCCTCTCCTGTTCTCCTCTCCTGTTTGCCTCTCCTCTCCTGTTTGCCTCTCCTCTCCTGTTTGCCTCTCCTCTCCTGTTCTCCTCTCCTGTTTGCCTCTCCTCTCCTGTTTGCCTCTCCTCTCCTGTTTGCCTCTCCTCTCCTGTTTGCCTCTCCTCTCCTGTTTGCCTCTCCTCTCCTGTTCTCCTCTCCTGTTTGCCTCTCCTCTCCTGTTCTCCTCTCCTCTCCTCTTTGCCTCTCCTGTTTGCCTCTCCTCTCCTGTTTGCCTCTCCTCTCCTGTTTGCCTCTCCTGTTTGCCTCACCTCTCCTGTTTGCCTCTCCTGTTTGCCTCTCCTCTCCTGTTTGCCTCTCCTCTCCTGTTTGCCTCTCCTCTCCTGTTTGCCTCTCCTCTCCTGTTTGCCTCTCCTCTCCTGTTCTCCTCTCCTCTTTGCCTCTCCTGTTTGCCTCTCCTCTCCTGTTTGCCTCTCCTCTCCTGTTTGCCTCTCCTGTTTGCCTCTCCTCTCCTGTTTGCCTCTCCTGTTTGCCTCTCCTCTCCTGTTTGCCTCTCCTGTTTGCCTCTCCTCTCCTGTTCTCCTCTCCTCTTTGCCTCTCCTCTCCTGTTTGCCTCTCCTGTTCTCCTCTCCTCTTTGCCTCTCCTCTCCTGTTTGCCTCTCCTGTTTGCCTCTCCTCTCCTGTTTGCCTCTCCTGTTTGCCTCTCCTCTCCTGTTTGCCTCTCCTCTCCTGTTTGCCTCTCCTGTTTGCCATTCCTCTCCTGTTTGCCTCTCCTCTCCTGTTCGCCTCTCCTCTCCTGTTCGCCTCTCCTGTTTGCCTCTCCTCTCCTGTTCTCCTCTCCTCTTTGCCTCTCCTCTCCTGTTCGCCCTCCTGTTTGCCTCTCCTCTCCTGTTCTCCTCTCCTCTTTGCCTCTCTCTCCTGTTTGCCTCTCCTGTTTGCCTCTCCTCTCCTGTTCTCCTCTCCTGTTTGCCTCTCCTCTCCTGTTTGCCTCTCCTCTCCTGTTTGCCTCTCCTGTTTGCCTCTCCTCTCCTGTTTGCCTCTCCTCTCCTGTTTGCCTCTCCTCTCCTGTTCTCCTCTCCTCTCCTGTTGCCTCTCCTCTCCTGTTTGCCTCTCCTCTCCTGTTTGCCTCTCCTCTCCTGTTCTCCTCTCCTGTTTGCCTCTCCTCTCCTGTTTGCCTCTCCTCTCCTGTTTGCCTCTCCTCTCCTGTTCTCCTCTCCTGTTCGCCTCTCCTCTCCTGTTTGCCTCTCCTCTCCTGTTCTCCTCTCCTGTTTGCCTCTCCTCTCCTGTTTGCCTCTCCTCTCCTGTTTGCCTCTCCTCTCCTGTTCTCCTCTCCTGTTTGCCTCTCCTCTCCTGTTTGCCTCTCCTCTCCTGTTTGCCTCTCCTCTCCTGTTTGCCTCTCCTCTCCTGTTTGCCTCTCCTCTGCTGTTCGCCTCTCCTCTCCTCTTTGCTTCTCCTCTCCTGTTCTCCTCTCCTGTTTGCCTCTCCTCTCCTGTTTGCCTCTCCTGTTTGCCTCTCCTCTCCTGTTCTCCTCTCCTGTTTGCCTCTCCTCTCCTGTTTGCCTCTCCTCTCCTGTTTGCCTCTCCTCTCCTGTTTGCCTCTCCTCTCCTGTTTGCCTCTCCTGTTTGCCTCTCCTCTCCTGTTTGCCTCTCCTGTTTGCCTCTCCTCTCCTGTTCTCCTCTCCTCTTTGCCTCTCCTCTCCTGTTTGCCTCTCCTGTTCTCCTCTCCTCTTTGCCTCTCCTCTCCTGTTTGCCTCTCCTGTTTGCCTCTCCTCTCCTGTTTGCCTCTCCTGTTTGCCTCTCCTCTCCTGTTTGCCTCTCCTCTCCTGTTTGCCTCTCCTGTTTGCCATTCCTCTCCTGTTTGCCTCTCCTCTCCTGTTCGCCTCTCCTCTCCTGTTCGCCTCTCCTGTTTGCCTCTCCTCTCCTGTTCTCCTCTCCTCTTTGCCTCTCCTCTCCTGTTCGCCTCTCCTGTTTGCCTCTCCTCTCCTGTTCTCCTCTCCTCTTTGCCTCTCCTCTCCTGTTTGCCTCTCCTGTTTGCCTCTCCTCTCCTGTTCTCCTCTCCTGTTTGCCTCTCCTCTCCTGTTTGCCTCTCCTCTCCTGTTTGCCTCTCCTGTTTGCCTCTCCTCTCCTGTTTGCCTCTCCTCTCCTGTTTGCCTCTCCTCTCCTGTTCTCCTCTCCTCTCCTGTTGCCTCTCCTCTCCTGTTTGCCTCTCCTCTCCTGTTTGCCTCTCCTCTCCTGTTCTCCTCTCCTGTTTGCCTCTCCTCTCCTGTTTGCCTCTCCTCTCCTGTTTGCCTCTCCTCTCCTGTTTGCCCTCCTCCTGTTTGCCTCTCCTCTCCTCTTTGCTTCTCCTCTTTGTTCTCCTCTCCTGTTTGCCTCTCCTCTCCTGTTTGCCTCTCCTCTCCTGTTTGCCTCTCCTCTCCTGTTCTCCTCTCCTGTTTGCCTCTCCTCTCCTGTTTGCCTCTCCTCTCCTGTTTGCCTCTCTCCTCTCCTGTTTGCCTCTCCTCTCCTGTTTGCCTCTCCTGTTTGCCTCTCCTCTCCTGTTTCTCCTCTCCTGTTCTCCTCTTTGCCTCTCTCTCCTGTTTGCCTCTCTCTCCTTTGCCTCTCCTGTTTGCCTCTCCTCTCCTGTTTGCCTCTCCTCTCCTGTTTGCCTCTCCTGTTTGCCTCTCCTCTCCTGTTTGCCTCTCCTGTTTGCCTCTCCTCTCCTGTTTTCTCCTGTTTCTCTCCTCCTGTTTCCTCTCCTGTTTGCCTCCTCTCCTGTTTGCCTCTCCTGTTCTCCTCTCCTCTTTGCCTCTCCTCTCCTGTTTGCCTCTCCTGTTTGCCTCTCCTCTCCTGTTTGCCTTCTGTTTGCCTCTCTCTCCTGTTTGCCTCTCCTCTCCTGTTTGCCTCTCCTGTTTGCCATTCTCTCTGTTTGCCTCTCCTCTCCTGTTTGCCTCTCCTGTTTGCCTCTCCTCTTTGCCTCTCCTCTCCTGTTCTCCCTCTCCTGTTTGCCTCTCCTCTCCTTTGCCTCTCCTGTTTGCCATTCCTCTCCTGTTTGCCTCTCCTCTCCTGTTCTCCTCTCCTGTTTGCCTCTCCTCTCCTGTTTGCCTCTCCTCTCCTGTTTGCCTCTCCTGTTTGCCTCTCCTCTCCTGTTTGCCTCTCCTCTCCTGTTTGCCTCTCCTCTCCTGTTCTCCTCTCCTCTTTGCCTCTCCTCTCCTGTTCGCCTCTCCTGTTTGCCTCTCCTCTCCTGTTCTCCTCTCCTGTTTGCCTCTCCTCTCCTGTTTGCCTCTCCTCTCCTGTTTGCCTCTCCTGTTTGCCTCTCCTCTCCTGTTTGCCTCTCCTCTCCTGTTTGCCTCTCCTCTCCTGTTCTCCTCTCCTCTCCTGTTGCCTCTCCTCTCCTGTTTGCCTCTCCTCTCCTGTTTGCCTCTCCTCTCCTGTTCTCCTCTCCTGTTTGCCTCTCCTCTCCTGTTTGCCTCTCCTCTCCTGTTTGCCTCTCCTCTCCTGTTCTCCTCTCCTGTTCGCCTCTCCTCTCCTGTTTGCCTCTCCTCTCCTGTTCTCCTCTCCTCTCCTGTTTGCCTCTCCTCTCCTGTTTGCCTCTCCTCTCCTGTTCTCCTCTCCTGTTTGCCTCTCCTCTCCTGTTTGCCTCTCCTCTCCTGTTTGCCTCTCCTCTGCTGTTCGCCTCTCCTCTCCTCTTTGCTTCTCCTCTCCTGTTCTCCTCTCCTGTTTGCCTCTCCTCTCCTGTTTGCCTCTCCTCTCCTGTTCTCCTCTCCTGTTTGCCTCTCCTCTCCTGTTTGCCTCTCCTCTCCTGTTTGCCTCTCCTCTCCTGTTTGCCTCTCCTCTCCTGTTTGCCTCTCCTCTCCTGTTCTCCTCTCCTGTTTGCCTCTCCTCTCCTGTTCTCCTCTCCTCTCCTCTTTGCCTCTCCTGTTTGCCTCTCCTCTCCTGTTTGCCTCTCCTCTCCTGTTTGCCTCTCCTCTCCTGTTTGCCTCTCCTGTTTGCCTCTCCTCTCCTGTTTGCCTCTCCTCTCCTGTTTGCCTCTCCTCTCCTGTTTGCCTCTCCTCTCCTGTTTGCCTCTCCTCTCCTGTTCTCCTCTCCTCTTTGCCTCTCCTGTTTGCCTCTCCTCTCCTGTTTGCCTCTCCTCTCCTGTTTGCCTCTCCTGTTTGCCTCTCCTCTCCTGTTTGCCTCTCCTGTTTGCCTCTCCTCTCCTGTTTGCCTCTCCTGTTTGCCTCTCCTCTCCTGTTCTCCTCTCCTCTTTGCCTCTCCTCTCCTGTTTGCCTCTCCTGTTTGCCTCTCCTGTTCTCCTCTCCTCTTTGCCTCTCCTCTCCTGTTTGCCTCTCCTGTTTGCCTCTCCTCTCCTGTTTGCCTCTCCTGTTTGCCTCTCCTCTCCTGTTTGCCTCTCCTCTCCTGTTTGCCTCTCCTGTTTGCCATTCCTCTCCTGTTTGCCTCTCCTCTCCTGTTCGCCTCTCCTCTCCTGTTCTCCTCTCCTGTTTGCCTCTCCTCTCCTGTTCTCCTCTCCTCTTTGCCTCTCCTCTCCTGTTCGCCTCTCCTGTTTGCCTCTCCTCTCCTGTTTGCCTCTCCTCTCCTGTTCTCCTCTCCTGTTTGCCTCTCCTCTCCTGTTCTCCTCTCCTGTTTGCCTCTCCTCTCCTGTTTGCCTCTCCTCTCCTGTTTGCCTCTCCTCTCCTCTTTGCCTCTCCTCTCCTCTCCTGTTCTCCTCTCCTGTTCTCCTCTCCTCTTTGCCTCTCCTCTCCTGTTCGCCTCTCCTCTTTGCCTCTCCTCCTTGCCTCTCTTCCTATCAAATCAAACTTTATTAGTCACATGCGCCGAAGTTTAGACCGTGAAATGCTTACTTACTAGCCCTTAACCAACAGTGCCGTTGAAGAAGAGTCAAGAAAATATTTACCAAATAAACTAAAGTAAAAAAAATTAAAATAAAAGTAACCCATTAAAATAACAATAATGAGGCTATATACAGGGGGTACCGGTACAGAGTCAACGTGCGGGGGTACAGGTTAGTCGAGGTAATTTGTACATGTAGGTAGGGATGAAGTGACTATTCATAGATATTAAACAGTGAGTAGCAGCAGTGGAGGGGGGGTGGGGGGTGGGTGTTGTCAATGTAAATAGTCCGGTGGCCATTTTATTAGTTGTTCAACAGTGTTATGGATTGAGGGTAGAAGCTGTTAAGGAGCCTTTTGGTCCGATATCTTGGCGCTCCGGTAAGACTTGCCGTATTTATCTTCAGCTCTACTGGACCGTGGCATATTGTCATGGTCAATATGCAGTAAATGATGGGGAAAGTATATTGGAATTGTAAGAATATCCGCCATCTGACAGTGTATTCTGAATCCACGTAGGCCTACACTAGACATACCCTACTCATTGTAAATACAAGAAACTCAAGTAGTATGATATGTTATGATATGATATGATATGATATGATATGTTATGTGATATGATATGATATGATATGTTATGATATGATATGATATGTTATGATATGATATGTTATTATATTATAGTATATGATATGATATGTTATGTTATGATATGATATGATATGTTATGATATGATATGATATGATATGATATGTTATGATATGATATGTTATGATATGATATGTTACGATATGATATGATATGTTATTATATTATAGTATATGATATGATATGTTATGTTATGATATGATATGTTATGATATGATGTGATATGTTATGATATGATATGTTATGATATGATATGATATGATATGATATGATATGTTATGATATGTTATGATATGATATGTTATGATATGATATGATATGTTATGATATGATATGTTATGATATGATATGTTACGATATGATATGATATGTTATTATATTATAGTATATGATATGATATGTTATGTTATGATATGATATGATATGATATGATATGATATGATATGTTATGATATGATATGATATGATATGATATGATATGATATGTTATGATATGATATGTTATGATATGATATGATATGATATTATATGTTATGATATGATATGTTATGATATGATATGATATGTTATGATATGATATGATATGATATGTTATGATATGATATGTTATGATATGATATGTTATGATATGATGTGATATGTTATGATATGATATGTTATGATATGTTATGATATGTTATGATATGATATTATAGTATATGATATGATATGATATGATATTATAGTATATGATATGTTATGATATGTTATGATATGATATGTTATGATATGATATTATAGTATATGATATGATATGTTATGATATGATATGTTATGATATGATATGATATGATATGATATGTTATGATATGATATGTTATGATATGATATGATATGTTATGATATGTTATGATATGATATGATATGATATGATATGTTATGATATGATATGTTATGATATGATATGATATTATAGTATATGATATGTTATGATATGTTATGATATGCTATGATATTATATGATATGATGTGATATGTTATGATATGATGTGATATGATATGTTATGATATGATATTATAGTATATGATATGTTATGATATGATATGATATGTTATGATATGATATGTTATGATGTGATATGTTATGTTATGTTATGATATATGTTATGATATATGTTATGATATGATATGATATGTTATGATATGATATGTTATGTTTGGTATGGTTACATAGGACAGATGATTACTTAAGGCAAAAACTAAAGTCGGGTGGTTGGTCAGGCTGGATGAGTTGACATATATCGCGAACATCTAGCAACCCAATGGTTGCAAATTCTAATCTGATCAAGGACAACTTTAGCATTTGAGCTAATAGGCATCTTTTCAAAAACGTACTGCTTTTTAGCTACTTTGCAACTACTTAGCATGTTAGCTAACCCTTCCCCTAAACTTAACCCTAACCGTAATCATTTTAGCTAACCCTAACCTGACTCCTAAACGTAACCCTAACACCTGGCCTAGACAATGTTAGCCAGCTAACTAACATTAGCCACCTAGCTAACATTAGCCACCTAGCTAACATTAGCCACCTAGCTAGACTTGGTAACATATAATATGTTTTGCAAATTCACAACATAGAATATGAATTGTAATTTCTAACATATCACACAAAATGGGTGAAGGACATCAACAACTTGGTACATACCATACGAAACAGAACATATCATATTAAATGGAGTATCTTGGATTGACGTACAGAGACCAGGTTGCTCAAATTGGGTAATTTACAAACACTGATGTTTACTAGTTGTTAAACTTGTTGTAAATTTGTTGTTCTTCAAGTGTGATGCCAAAGCTTTCAAATATCCCTTCACATCTGACCCCTCAAGGAACTAAGTATGGTAGATAATTAGTAAATATTGATCTGCCATGTCCTCGAAAGTGTTGGAAATGTCAGCCAGTCTGTATATGTAGTGTAAGTAATGGACTGTAGATCAGCTATCCCTGGTCCCATTACTGACCGTAGATCAGATATCCCTGGTCCCATTACTGACCGTAGACCAGATATCCCTGGTCCCATTACTGACCGTAGACCAGATATCCCTGGTCCCATTACTGACCGTAGACCAGATATCCCTGGTCCCATTACTGACCGTAGACCAGATATCCCTGGTCCCATTACTGACCGTAGATCAGATATCCCTGGTCCCATTACTGACCGTAGACCAGATATCCCTGGTCCCATTACTGACCGTAGACCAGATATCCCTGGTCCCATTACTGACCGTAGACCAGATATCCCTGGTCCCATTACTGACCGTAGACCAGATATCCCTGGTCCCATTACTGACCGTAGACCAGATATCCCTGGTCCCATTACTGACCGTAGACCAGATATCCCTGGTCCCATTACTGACCGTAGACCAGATATCCCTGGTCCCATTATCCCTGGTGACCGTAGACCAGATATCCCTGGTCCCATTACTGACCGTAGACCAGATATCCCTGGTCCCATTACTGACCGTAGATCAGATATCCCTGGTCCCATTACTGACCGTAGACCAGATATCCCTGGTCCCATTACTGACCATAGATCAGATATCCCTGGTCCCGTTTACTGACCGCAGATCAGATATCCCTGGTCCCATTACTGACCATAGATCAGATATCCCTGGTCTCGTTACTGACCGTAGATCAGATATCCCTGGTCCCATTACTGACCGTAGATCAGATATCCCTGGTCTCGTTACTGACCGTAGATCAGATATCCCTGGTCCCATTACTGACCGCAGATCAGATATCCCTGGTCCCATTACTGACCGCAGATCAGATATCCCTGGTCTCGTTTCTGCACTAGTCACTGCCTCTCATTCAGTCCTACAGCACTGTTTCTAACTGAGATAAATTGGAAGGTGTGGAGCATCACTCCAATCACCTTAAAAATAAATAGATTATGTGTGTGTGCGTGTGCGTGTGCGCGTGCGTGTGTGTGCGTGTGCGTGTGTGTGTGTGTGTGTGCATGCGTGCGTGTGCGTGTGCGTGTGCGTGTGCGTGCGTGTGCGCGTGCGTGTGTGTGCATGCATGCATGTGTGTGCGTGTGCGCGTGCGTGTGTGTGCATGCATGCGTGTGTGTGTGTGTGTGCGTGTGCGTGTGTGTGCGTGTGCGCGTGTGTGTGTGTGTGCATGCATGCGTGTGTGTGCGTGTGCGCGTGTGTGTGTGTGCATGCGTGTGTGTGCGTGTGCGTGTGCGCGTGTGTGTGTGTGCATGCATGCGTGTGTGTGCGTGCGTGTGTGTGCGTGTGTGCGTGTGTGTGTGTGTGCATGCATGCGTGTGCGTGTGCGCGTGCGTGTGTGCGTGTGTGTGTGTGTGCATGCATGCGTGTGCGTGTGCGCGTGCGTGTGCGCGTGCGTGTGTGTGCGTGTGCGCGTGTGTGTGTGTGTGTTTATATCAGACAGTGGTATTTACAAGACTTGATGAGGGTCAATGTAATCATAATACCTTTTACATCAGTTCGGCACAATGCAGTTTCCTAGAGAGATTAGTACTAGATAAAATACTATATATCTCCACTGTAAGAGATTACCAGCTCAGAGTTGACATATTCAACATTTATTTCATCGTTTAAAAAAAAAAAGACCCTGTGGCTAAGTGACTAAACCCCTAGCACGCATCACAAATGGAACACTATCAACTACATAGTGCACACCTTTTGAGCAGAGCCCTATTTTCACTCTATAGGGAGCCATTGGACTCTGGTTTAAAGTAGTGCACTATGTAGGGAATAGGGTGCCATAGGGCTCTGGTCTACAGTAGTGTACTATGTAAGGAATAGGGTGCCATTTGTGATGCACTCCCGGTGAAAATTATATCATATTCATGGACGGTAAAACTAGGGACCTCATGCCCAGGTCTAGCTTTCAGAGGTGACATCACTTAAAACAAGTGTTGAATGATTTAAAAAGATGGCAGCATAGTTCCCTGTATTCTGTTCTATATGATATGGTGTTCCATGTAAATGATTGATTTAGTGACTTTTGCTCGCGGCTAGAAATAATTACATTAAATGACTACTTACCAATACTACAATGTATTGAAACACGACCAATCACTGCACCCAGAACCTACAGTTTTGTGTCACTACTGGAGGGAACAGGTTATAACGACTAATCATATTCACCCGAAGAAAACTAAAAACTTGCCCAGCGGGCCAATGAAAGCAGAGCCCGTCCTGCCTTCCTGGCTATAACCCCGGGGCTCGCATTCATTTCCTCAATTCAGTACTGCTCTTCAGCCAGCCCAAACCCCCTGACGGAGCAGGGTTGAAATACGTTATACCTCATTCCCTCCTCCAGGGAACAGTAGCTATATTCATAACTGTACGTTACCTTTCAGTCAGTCACTCTGGGGAGATACAATCACGCCCCCAAGCGAGCTCAGAGGGTACCAAACGAGGAAGCCCACGGAGAACCCCCCCCAAGAACACACTGTTCCCAACGGCTCCAAAAAAAAGCGGTTAACAGAAGGCTCCTTTTCCGCTAACACAACAACCCTGAGAAGAACTGTCAGAGCCCAATATAGGGAACCAGAACCTGCTGCAACTTGGCTATGCAGCAATTGACACGCTGCAACTACAACCCCCAAAGTCCGTAGACCCCCGGCACGGTACCAAGAACAGTATTTACCTTGCGAGCCTGAAAATGTCATACAAAGAACCGCAAGCCATAAAACAACAGACGTGCCTTGGTAAAGCAGACACGCTGCAACTACAACCCCCAAAGTCCGTAGACCCCCGGCACGGTACCAAGAACAGTATTTACCTTGCGAGCCTGAAAATGTCATACAAAGAACCGCAAGCCATAAAACAACAGACGTGCCTTGGTAAAGCAGACACGCTGCAAAGCATCAACCAGAGTCAATGAAAAACAGGAAGCCCGAGGCTCAAACCCCACAAAGAACCTGCAGTAACCTGGAAACTGTACATGGGCATCATTGCGTTTACTTGATAGCTACCTATACAAATAGCTAGCTAGAACAAAGTGTTAATAAGATCAATTCATTTAAAAAGATTAAAAGCAGTACAAATTAGTTCTCCAGTAGGCATCTGTCACAGCAGCACAAGTCTTAAACCCACAGGGAAACTGTGGTAATCGTTCAGAAATACACACTCTGCACACCGCCGTAGATCATGGCAGCCCAAGGCTCAAACCCACAGGGAAACTGTGGTTAGCCAGATAAATGTGCAACCTGCGTGGTCCTTAACACCCACTCCAGGAACCAGCCCTAAGCTGCCACACCCCTAATGGAATGAACACGCACAGTGCTAGGCAACCCTTGTACGTTGCTGTTGGAGACGGCCTCCACAGTCCAATGAGAAAGACTCTGTGTAGAAAGAACACTAAGAACACTATGAGCCACACTGGGTGCAGTTACATCCAAGCGATAAAACTTCACAAAAAGGTATGTAGGCAACCAACTCGCTGCAGCACAGATATCACCAATCGCCCCTGAACAACACCCAAGAAGCTGCCATACCCCTAATGGAATGAACACGCACAGTGCTAGGCAACCCTTGTCCGTTGCTGTTGGAGACGGCCTCCACAATCCAATGAGAAACACACTGCGTAGAAAGCGGCCTACTCCGAGCTGGATTAGCAAAACAGACAATAAGCTGGTCACAAACACAGATGTCCTCGTTCCTACAGTATCTATATAGAGTGCATTCAGAAAGTATTCAGACACCTTGTCTTTAAGCATAGTTTGTTACGCAACAGCCTGACATCTATCTATTGACACGCTACAACCCCTAAAATAAAAACCTGAAATATAACAATTTACATAACTATTCAGACTCTTTACTCAGGACCTTTGGCAGCGAATACATCCTCGATTCTTCTTGGGTATAACGCTACAGGCTTGTTCACCTCCCTGACCAAGGCCCTTCTTCCACAATTGCTCAGTCTGGCCAGAGGGCCAGCTCTAGGAAGAGTATTGGTGGTTCCAAACTTCTTCCATTTCAGAATGATGGGGGCCACTGTGTTTTTTTGGGACCTTCAATTCTGCAGAAATGTGTTGGCAACCTTCCCCAGATCTGTACCTCGACACAATCCTGTGTCAAAGCTCTAAGGACAATTTCTTGGACCTCATGGCTTGGTTTTTGCTCTGATATCCACTGTCAACTGTGGGCCCTTATATAGACAGGTGTGTGCCATTCCAAATCATGAATTTACCACAGGTGGACTCCAATCAAGTTGTAGAAACATCTCAAGGAGGATCAATGGAAACTAGATGCAGCTGAGCTAAATTTCAAGTCTCATAGCAAACTTATGTCTGTTATAAATGTGCCAAAAAAATCTTATGTCATTGTGGAGTATTGTGTGTAGATTGATGAGGAGGAAATATAATTTAATCCATTTTAGAATAAGGCTATAACATAACAAAATGTGGAAAAGGGGAAGGGGTCTGAATACATTCCGAATGCCCTGTACATGCGTAGGCCATGCACCCTCTGTTGTTTACTAGAGGCAAACAGCGGAGGTAAGAAAGAGAAAGCTGGAAAACCAGAGACCTGTCAAATATAGATATAACCTTGGGATCAAACTGTATTAGGATGTAACTTCACTTTGTAGTCGCCAGGCACAAACTCTAAACAGGAAGTGTGTACTGACAGCGTGTGGAGATCCCAACCGCACTTGGCTGATGCCAAGTCCATGAGCAGGGCGGTCTTTTAGAAAAGGACATTCAGGTCCTGAGACTCCAATGGTTCAAACGGAGGGTGACACAGAGTGTTCAGGACCAAGGCCAGGTCACAGGTCACAGGTCGGTGCCATAGGCTTAGACACTGGTCTAAGGAGGCGACGCTCTCCTTTCAGGAACCACACTACCAGAGGGTGAGACCCCGGGGTACAGCCGTCAATCCAAGTGTGACATGCCAAAATGCCATGCCATATAAACAAACCTGTGAAAAAATAAATGTTCTTATTAAATAAATAAAAAAACGCTTGCAAGAACATCAGAATGTCCAGCTATGAAACGGAGGAAGTCCTTCAACCTGCCACCAACCCTCAAACACCACTGATATGTTTTCAAAACCCCCTCATAGAGGGTGTCCTTGAAATGAAATCTCAGAAAATATTGTGGTGAGGATGTGGGGCAGCAGGTAGCCTAGTGGTTAGAGCGTTGGCAACCGAAAGGTTGCAAGATCAAATCCCTGAGCTGTCAAGGTAAAAAGCTGTCATTCTGTCCCTGAACAATGCACTGTTCCTAGGCTGTCGTTGAAAAAAATGATTTGTTCTTAACTGACTTGCCTATTTAAATAGAGGACATTTAAAAAAAAAAGTATAGACCACTTGAAAATATGCATCCTCAGATTGATATATATATAAATATCCTCAGATTGATGGACGCACCGAATGTATTAGACGCCATCAGCCACATTTCTTAAACTCGGTCCTCAGTACCCCAAGTTGGGCACGTTTTGGGTTTTTGCCTTAACACTACACAGATGAAAATGATCAAAGCTTCATGCTTAGTTGGTTATTTGAATCAGCTGTGAAATGCTAGGGCAAACACTTAAATGGGCAAGACAACGTTTTTGTTAACCCTGCCATAGGTCATAGGGTAAGAGCGTCCACCAAATGAACAAAATGTCACCGTTGAAGTGCATTTTCCCAGCAGGAAGGTCGTATTGCATGAGTTCCCAAAAGGACGTGAACACAGCAAGAAAGTACTGCCACTTCCTGCTTCCTGTTTTTGCTTAAGGCACTGCATGGATTCCAAAGCTGAGCCAAACACCCCTTCGGCGAAATTGACTCGCCCAATACACATTCCCCTTGCTTCGGTAGGCTATTTGTGACAAAGTCAACTAGAAATGACACTGGTTGCCTTCTCCAGTAACCCCAATCGTCCTAAGAAATCAGCGTACAACAAAGTCTTAATTCAGCCGGTGACACCGGTCACAAGAACACCCTTAGTCTGTTTCCACCCTGGGCAAACAGGACAACACGTGCCTTTAACTTTCACTGTGAAACCACAAGCCCTGGGCACAGTCGGAGGTTAAAACCCATATGGATAGCCTTTTGAACTTTACTCTTACCACTGGTGAGGAAGGACTTGCTGCACAAGCAGAGAAGAAGTGGTAGATGTTTAAGCACAAAAGAAACACCAAGACACCAAGACCCAAAACTCGCAACATCAAGGGGACAAGTATTCTCTCACCACTAACAGACACCTAAGTCAGAGCCGAATCTCGTAGTCTTGTAAATGTTTGTAAATTGTACGAGACGTTCTCCTTCAGGTGAGCTGAAGAGCAAAAAAAATGGAGGAAATGAATGTGAGCCACAGTGTTATATCCAGGAAGGCAGGGCTCTGCATTCATTGGCCCGTTGGCGTTTTTGGTTTTCTTCAGGTGTCTATGATTGGTTGTTAATACCGAGTGACAGACTGAAAGGGAACCAAGTCACCTGTGACTGAATCGTGTTTATGATAAGGTAATCTCTTGTGGACAGATGCATGTAGCAGCTGTCTACAGGATGTGGGATGAGACCACAAATGAGGAACTGATCATTGGACAAAAATCACGATTTGATGGTGCGAGAGATTTTCTGTTTAGAGGGGTGGAGACTTCATTAGTCGCATTAGTACATGTTATAAACACCCCCCCCACAGAACTTAATCGAGCATCTGATGCAATTACACAATATTTTAGTTGTGGGTGTATGAGATTAATGTTAAGGATGTCACGAGAGACTAAACAATAGTAAAGCTATTTAGAGTATTTCCAATCTTAGGTACTATGTTATACATCTGATTACGAATGCAGAACAGGGGACTTGCATTTACGTGCATATGGATATTTCACAACATGGAGAGATGTGCCATTGAGATGTGTTTCAAATTGTCAGATGTTCCCTGTAATGTCAATGTTTATCTACTGAGCAGGTGGATGGAGAGAATGAGTGAGTGGGAGGCAATGGAGGGATAAATGGATATGAGAGAGAGAGAGAGAGAGAGAGAGAGAGAGAGAGAGAGAGAGAGAGACCTTTGCCCATGAAAGGATGTTTGGCTAGCGAATAAGCATTTTAGACAACAAAAACAAAACTAAAAATGTGTATGACTGAAGGAGGATGGCATTTCTCTACAAGTAGGGTGAGTCAACATGTTTTTTTCTACTTGTAAACACACACACACACACACACACACACACACACACACGCACACACACACACACACACACACACATCAGTACCATGGACAGCCACATCATATTTAGTTGGCGTCGATTGAACTAAATTGTTTTTTTGGTAGCTTTTAGTTGTCACTGTATAATACTAATCCTAGGTGATTAGATTATGTTGAAATAGAGCCCCGCAGTGGAGGTGTCATAATACCCATAAAACCTAGCAGTCAAACAGGGAAATGGATCCAATCATTTTTTCCACCATTCATTCTTCCCATAGAACATTTTAGAAACACTTCAAATAAGGGCTGTGTTTAGTGTGGCTTTTTAAGTACCACGTACATCTCTCTTAGACATCTTTTATCAATATATTCAGCTCTATTTACTCGCACATTTGAAAAATGCTAATTAATCCCCAGGTGACAGACAGTGAGACCGTTTCCCCACTCAGAGTTGGAAAGGCATAGTTGTGTGTTTTTTTTTTTAAGGAAAACATAAAAGTTGTAAATAAAAAGTGTTACCGTGCTTTAACTAAAATATAATCTGCCTGGGTCTCAAAAAGTAAGAGCCAGGAATGTTTCCAGACTGAGCCCTAGTTAGATTTTAACTGTTAACTTTAACTGTATTGCAGTTAACGAGTGCCCAGAGTAATTCTAGGTCAGGTTATACAATATAAAAGAAAATACCCTGAGTTTATTTATAATGTTCATGACTGTTTCTGTAGTTCCCTTTTACAGGCAGATTTTACGGTATGTTACCTGTAAAAAAGAAAATATATATATATATATATATATATAAATATATATATATACACATTTCTTTTTTTAGAGCCCAATTCATCCAATTTGACCATATTCTAGCCGGGATAAGTCTTTCATATCTCCCTGCACATGGCAAGTGTAAGAGTGGGAGTAGACTGGGGGCGGATGTGGGTGGACGTCTATTTTTAGTAAATCCATTGAATATACACCAACACTGAGAATATCCATTATTTGTTTGTTTTAGGCAGGTCCTAAGAAACATTATAAGACTAATAAAATGTATTTTCAAAAGAATAGAATTACATATTTTTGAGTTTACTGGTCTGTGCATCCTAGATGGCTGTGCCATGCATCTGAAATCAATAGTTGTTTTGACAAGACACACTGTTAGGCTGACCTGTTCTGAGTCAACACACATGTTATAGAATTATAGCTAAGAACATAATGAAATATAACATAAAATACAAAATAATATTTTTCTCACGCAGCATGCCTCGTGTCAAAGTGTGGAATCGCTGTCATATATATATAAAAAGTTATATTTCAAAAACAGAGCCCAAGGCAAGGCCAATTATATATTTTTCATCCAGGTTTCTTCTCTTTCAAGCCCTCTCTCTGCTTTGTTAGGGAGCAGGCATATATTGTCATACCTTCACTCTGCTTTGTAAGGGAGCAGGCATATATTGTCATACCTTCACTCTGCTTTGTTAGGGATCAGGCATAGATTGTCATACCTTCACTCTGCTTTGTTAGGGAGCAGGTGTAAAGTGTCATATCTTCACTCTGCTTTGTTAGGGAGCAGGTGTAAAGTGTCATACCTTCACTCTGCTTTGTTAGGGAGCAGGCATAGATTGTCATACCTTCACTCTGCTTTGTTAGGGAGCAGGTGTAAAGTGTCATATCTTCACTCTGCATTGTTAGGGAGCAGGTGTAAAGTGTCATACCTTCACTCTGCTTTGTTAGGGAGCAGGCATATATTGTCATACCTTCACTCTGCTTTGTTAGGGAGCAGGCATAGATTGTCATACCTTCACCCTGCTTTGTTAGGGAGCAGGTGTAAAGTGTCATACCTTCACTCTGCTTTGTTAGGGAGCAGGTGTAAAGTGTCATACCTTCACTCTGCTTTGTTAGGGAGCAGGTGTAAAGTGTCATACCTTCACTCTGCTTTGTTAGGGAGCAGGCATATATTGTCATACCTTCACTCTGCTTTGTTAGGGAGCAGGCATAGATTGTCATACCTTCACTCTGCTTTGTTAGGGAGCAGGTGTAAAGTGTCATACGTTCACTCTGCTCTGTTAGTCAGCAGGCGTAAAGGGTCATACATTGAGAGTATTTTCATCATGATACCAATAGAAAATCTACCAGCAACTAGCTGTCTCTCACAGCCAGAATTAGACATTCATCCACGTTTTTCAAACGTCACATTTTCAAAGTCTTTCCAAACATTAAGACAAAATAATCTAAAATAACATTCTAACGCTGGATACAACCTTACAACCTTTGGAATCAGAGCTGTCTGAATTGCCGTGTCTCCAGCTCGCCCAGCTACTCACTGGACCCCTATGATCACTCGGCTACGCATGCCTCTCCCTAATGTCAATATGCCTTGTCCATTACTGTCCTGGTTAGGGATTAATGTCTTATTTCACTGTAGAGCCTCTAGCCCTGCTCAATATGCCTTAACCAATCATTTAGTTCCACCTCCCACACCAGGTGACATCACCTGGTGAAAACGTCTCTAGAGACAATATCTCTCATCATTACTCAATGCCTAGGTTTACCACCAATGTACTCAAATCCTACCATACCTTTGTCTGTACATTATGCCTTTAATCTATCGTGCCCAGAAACCTGCTACTTTTCTCTCTGTTCCGAACGTACTAGACGACCAGTTCTGTTAGCCTTTAGCCGTACCCTTATCCTACTCCTCCTCTGTTCATCTGGTGATGTAAAGGTTAATCCAGGCCCTGCAGTGCCTAGCTCCACTCCTATTCCCCAGGCGCTCTCTTTTGATGACTTCTGTAACCGTAAAAACCAAGATCTCAGCAATTACTGCCTCATTGCCTGCATCCGTAATGGGTCTGCTGTCAAACGACCACCCCTCATCACTGTATAACGCTCCCTAAAACACTTCAGCGAGCAGGCCTTTCTAATCGACCTAGCCAGTGTATCCTGGAAGGATATTGATCTCATTCCACCAGTAGAGGATGCCTGGTTATTCTTTAAAAATGCCTCCCTCACCATCTTAAATAAGCGTGCCCCATTCAAAAAATGTAGAACCAGGAACAAAAATATATATATAGTCTTTGGTTCTCTCCAGACCTGACTGCCCTTGACCAGCACAAAACATCCTGTGGCGTTCTGCATTAGCATCGAATAGTCCCCGTGATATGCAACTTTTCAGGGAAGTTAGGAACCAATATACAAAGGCAGTTAGGAAAGCTAAGGCTAGCTTTTTCAAGCAGAAATGTTCATCCTGTAGCACAAACACAAAAAGGTTCTGGGACACTGTAAAGTCCATGGAGAATAAGAACACCTCCTCCCAGGTGCCCACTGCACTGAGGCTTAGAAACACTGTCACCACTGATAAATCCACTATAATTGAGAATTTCAATAAGCATTTTTCTACAGCTAGCCATGCTTTCCACCTGGCTACCCCTACCCCGATCAACAGCCCTGCAGCCCCCACAGCAACTCGCCCAAGCCTGCCCATTTCTCCTTCACCCAAATCCAGATAGCTGATGTTCTGAAAGAGCTGCAAAATCTGGACCACGACAATTCAGCCGGGCCAGACAATCTGGACCCTGTCTTTCAAAAAATGATCTTCGAAATTGTTGCAACCCCTATTACCAGCCTGTTCAACCTCTCTTTCGTATCGTCTGAGATTCCCAAAGATTGGAAAGCTGCCACGGTCATCCCCCACTTCAAAAGGGGGAGACACTCTAGAAACAAACTGCTATAGACGTATATATCTATCCTACCCTGCCTTTCTAACGTTTTCGAAAGCCAAGTTAACAAACAGATTACCGAGCATTTCGAATCCCACCGTACCTTCTCGACTATGCAATCTGGTTTCCAAGCTGGTCATGGGTGCACCTCAGCCACACTCAAGGTCCTAAACGATATCATAACCGCTATCGACAAGAGACAATACTGTGTAGCCGTATTCATCGACCTGGCCAAGGCTTTCGACTCTGTCAATCACCACATACTTATCGGCAGACTCAACAGACTTGGTTTCTCAAATGATTGCTCAAATGATTGTGTCAAATCGGAGGGCCTGTTGTCCGAACCTCTGGCAGTCTCTATGGGGGTAACACAGGGTTCAATTCTCAGGCCGACTCTCTTTTCTGTATACATTAATGATGTCACTCTTCCTGCTGGTGATTCTCTGATCCACCTTTACGCAGATGACACCATTCTGTATACCTCTGGCCCTTCTTTGGAGACTGTGTTATTAACTAACCTCCAGACTAACCTGCCCGCCCGTCCAGCATCTCTACTCTGGATGGTTCTGACTTAGAATATGTAACTACAAATACTCAAGTGTCTGGTTAGACTGTAAACTCTCCTTCCAGACTCACATTAAGCATCTCCAATCCAAAATTAAATTTAGAATTGGCTTTCTATTTCGCAACAAAGCATCACTCGTGCTGCCAAACATACCCTAGTAAAACTGACCATCCTACCGATCCTCAACTTTGGCGATGTAATTTACAAAATAGCCTCCAAAACTCTACTCAAAAAATTGGATGCAGTCTATCACAGTGTCATTCGTTTTGCTACCAAAGCCCCATATACCACCCACCACTGCGACCTGTACGCTCTCGTTGGCTGGCTCTCGCTTCATATTTGTCGCCCATTCCACTGGCTCCAGGTCATCTGCAAGTCTCTGCTAGGTAAAGCCCCGCCTTATCTCAGCTCACTGGTCACCATAGCAGCACCCACCCGTAGAACGCGCTCCAGCAGGTATATCTCACTAGTCACCCCCAAAGCCAATTCCTCTTTTGGCCGCCTTTCCTTCCAGTTCTCTGATGCCAATGACTGGAACGAACTGCAAAAATCACTGAAGCTGGAGCCTCATATATCCCTCACTAGCTTTAAGAACCAGCTGTCTGAGCAGCTCACAGATCACTGCCCATCTGTAAATAGCCTATTCAACTGCGTCATCCCCATACTGTATTTATTTATTTGTCTTGCACCTTTGCACCCCAGTATCTATACTTGCACATTCCTATTCTGCACATCTACCATTCCAGTGTTTAATTACTATATTTGCAATTACTTCGCCACCATGGCCTATTTATTGCCTTACTTTCCTTATCCTACCTCATTTGCACACACAGTATATATACTTTACTTTATACTTTTTATACTGTGTTATTCACTGTGTTTGTTTATTCCATGTGTAACTCTGTGTTGTTGTATGTGTGTGTCTAACTGCTTTGCTTTATTTTGGCCAGGTCGCGGTTGTAAATGAGAACTTGTTCTCAACTAGCCTACCTGATTAATTAAAGGTGAAATATATAAAAAATTTAAATTAAAAAAATCATTGCATAGTGCAGAAAATACACGAGAGTTCAGGCGCCTTGCTTTAACATAGTTAACCATTTTCACTGTAGTGTCCAAAACGTCTTTCATGCTGTCAGGCATTCCCTTGGCGGCAAGAGCCTCTCGGTGGATGCTGTAGTGTACCCAAGAGCCTCTCGGTGGATGCTGCAGTGTACCCAAGAGCCTCTCGGTGGATGCTGCAGTCTACCCAAGAGCCTCTCGGTGGATGCTGCAGTGTACCCAAGAGCCTCTCGGTGGATGCTGCAATGTACCCAAGAGCCTCTCGGTGGATGCTGCAGTGTACCCAAGAGCCTCTCGGTGGATGCTGCAGTGTACCCAAGAGCCTCTCGGTGGATGCTGCAGTCTGCACCCAAGAGCCTCTCGGTGGATGCTGCAGTGTACCCAAGAGCCTCTCGGTGGATGCTGCAGTGTACCCAAGAGCCTCTCGGTGGATGCTGCAGTGTACCCAAGAGCCTCTCGGTGGATGCTGCAGTGTACCCAAGAGCCTCTCGGTGGATGCTGCAGTCTACCCAAGAGCCTCTCGGTGGATGCTGCAGTGTACCCAAGAGCCTCTCGGTGGATGCTGCAGTGTACCCAAGAGCCTCTCGGTGGATGCTGCAGTGTACCCAAGAGCCTCTCGGTGGATGCTGCAGTGTACCCAAGAGCCTCTCGGTGGATGCTGCAGTCTACCCAAGAGCCTCTCGGTGGATGCTGCAGTGTACCCAAGAGCCTCTCGGGGGATGCTGCAGTGTACCCAAGTGGAGTCGGGAGCAACTGCTTGCACGCGCGTTACCACTCCACTACGTCTCACTGTCATGGCTTTTGCACCATCAGTACAGAAACCAACATGAGCAGCAGCTACGTTTGGCTACATACGGACCGTTAGTGGAATTCCCGTGAGAGTAACGATTAATATAATTATTTGACTAGGCATCCTGTATTTGACATTGTGTTGTTTTTTCACTGAATACTAGATGGTTTAATTGATTTCTTACTCACGTATCAAAAAAAATCTCACCCAAATGTATAGCCCCTTGGAAAATATAAATGGAATGTTTGAAAATGAAAAACAAAATAAATTGGTAAAAGACAAGGCTATGAATACGTTCTGAAGGCATGTCAGCATCTCTCCTTATCCCTTCTGAGGGAATATTCTTGATTCTTTAGTTAATTTACATCACCCAGAGGGAATATATCCACTTGCTCAACCAATCATTATGGTCTAGAGTGATTGTTTTATTAATTTACATTTCGATGAAATACTGCTGGAATAAAATAGAGCCATGTTACTGTTTGTTTTTATCATCACTTATTGTGAAAGATGAAAGATATATCTATATATATAGAACAGTCAATCATCCCTTTCATACTGCTTGATATCAGTACATAAATTTGAAATATATCATTGTGTCCATTAGTTAATGAAGCTAACAACGTAAAAAATATCCCTTAACAATCATGAACATTACCAGAAAAAGGCTAAATTAAGACATTTAAAATGTATTTACTTGGATAAAGTTGTTTGCAGTTAGACAGTTAGGAAATAATGTGTGAATAGGCTAAAACTGTGATGCCAATGCAGAGTAATAATTTACGAGAACTTTGTTCATGAACAATATATAAATTCAGTTCTAAACTGTTATTTTGGATTGTTTTACTCCTAACCAGGGATGGAAACTAAGGATTATGGGCACTGGCCAGCCTGACTAGTAGACTGCATTTTTTTTTATATGTGTCATGCAATATTTGAAAAGACAAAATGTCCCTAACCATCAGTGTCGTGTGTTCCTGGATGTCTAGGGAAGCCACACTTCCACACATGGCTGCCAAGGGGAAGTCACCAAGAAAATAGATAACATGAAAAACAGAGAGGCAAAATATTTTGTCTCTCTGTTTTTCATAAATGTCCTACAATTTGCAGGAAGCTGAATGTATCTTACCAGAGAAAGTATCCAAGTGAACTCAACAGCTGCCTATGCTGTCTGGTCCAAAAAAAAGAGTATGACATTGTTGCTGCCCGTAGCATTAAATGCAAAGGAAGCCAGCGAGCATTTGGCCTCTCTTGATAAAACAAATATAAAATAATAGCTGTGAATGGTCCTGGCAGACCAAAAAAAAGTACAAAGGGAAGCCAGTTTGGATTTGGCTTCACACCAATCACATCACATTAGAAGCCAAACGTCATTGACAGAAAACTTGAATTGTTGCATCTCATTGTGTCGTTGTCCTCCAGTGGCTGGCTAGCTAGCTAACATTGTCCCTTTACTAAATTAGTCGTGGATGGATTTGGACTTTAAATCTGTAACGGCTTTCCTCCTCTTCGTCTGAGGAGGAGTAAGGATCGGACCAAAGCGCAGTGTGGTAAGTGTTCATGAGGATTTTTAATTCAAACTCAGAACACTAAACAGAAAATAACAACGTGAATTTTCAAAACCGAAACAGCACCGTGTGGCCAAAACACTCACACGGAAACAAACACCCACAAACCAAACAGTACCGTGTGGCCAAAACACTCACATGGAAACAAACACCCACAACCCAAACAGTACCGTGTGGCCAAAACACTTACATGGAAACAAACACCCTCAAACCAAACAGCACCGTGTGGCCCAAACACTCACACGGAAACAAACACCCACAACCCAAACAGTACCGTGTGGCCCAAACACTCACATGGAAACAAACACCCACAACCCAAACAGTATCGTGTGACCCAAACACTCACACGGAAACAAACACCCACAACCCAAACAGTACCGTGTGGCCAAAACACTCACATGGAAACAAACACCCTCAAACCAAACAGCACCGTGTGGCCCAAACACTCACACGGAAACAAACACCCACAACCCAAACAGTACCGTGTGGCCCAAACACTCACATGGAAACAAACACCCACAACCCAAACAGTATCGTGTGACCCAAACACTCACACGGAAACAAACACCCACAACCCAAATAGTATCGTGTGGCCAAAACACTCACACGGAAACAAACACCCACAAACCAAAAGTGAAACCCAGGCTACCTAAGTATGATTCTCAATCAGAGTCAACTAACGACACCTGCCTCTGAGAACCATACTAGGCCGAACCCAAAAACCAAAATAGAAAAACAAACAGACTGCCCAGCCCAACTCACGCCCTGACCATACTAAAACAAAGACAAAAATAACAGAACGTGACAATCAAATAAAATTGTATTAGTCACATGCGCCGAATACAACAGTGAAATGCTGAATACAACAGGTATTTCACCTTACAGTGAAATGTTACGAGGCCCTAACCAAAATACAGATAAGAATAAGAAATTAAAGTAACAAGTAATTAAAGGGCAGCAGTAAAATAACAATAGTGAGACGATATACAGGGGGCAACAGGAACAGAGTCAATGTGCAGAGGGCACCGGTTAGTTGAGGTAATATGTACATGTAGGTAGAGTTATTAAAGTGACTATGCATAGATGATAACAACAGAGAGTAGCAGCGGTGTAAAAGGGGGAGACAAGGCAAATAGTCTGGGCAGCCATTTCATTAGATGTTCAAGAGTCTTCGGGGTAGAAGCTGTTTAGAAGCCTCTTGGACCTAGACTTGGCGCTTGCCGTGCAGTATCAGAGAGAACAGTCTATGACTGGGGTGGCTGGAGTCTTTGACAATTTTTTGGGATCTTCCTCTGACACCGCCTGGTATAGAGGTCCTGGATGGCAGGAAGCTTGGCCCCAGTGATGTACTGGGCCGTACGCAGTACCCTCTGTAGTGCCTTGCGGTCGGCGGCTGAGCAGTTTCCATACCAGGCAGTGATGCAACCAGTCAGGATGCTCTCGATGGTGCAGCTGTAGAACCCTTTGACGATCTGAGGACCCATGACAAATCTTTTCAGTCTCCTGGGGTCTTATTACATTTTTCATACTGGCCAATGATTATAAACGGTGATTCTGATTCAACCAAAAGCTTAAATAAATAAATAAATAAATAAAATAAATAAATGTTACAAAAAGAATAATACATTTATAAAAATATATAAATATATAATATTAATATATTAAATATTATAAAATATAATATATAAATATATATAATATATATAATATATATAATAAATATAATATATAAATATATAATATTAATATATTAAATATTATAAAATATAATATATAAATATATATAATATATATAATATATATAATATATATAATATATATAATATATATAATATATATAATATATATAATATATATATATAATATATATAATATATATAATAAAATATAATATATATAATATATATAATAATATATATATATAATAAATATATATATAAATATATATAATATATATAAATATATATAATATATATATATATAATATATAATATATATAATATAATATAATATAATATATAATATATATAATATATAAATATATATAATATATATAATATATATAATAAATATAATATATTATAATATATAAAAATATTAATATAATAATATAAATAAATAAATATTGTGGCCCTGGCCTGGGGGGGGGATGGAAGTTCATTCATGTAGCTAGATGTAGTAACGTTAGGGTAATGTTAACTAGCTAGCCTGGTGCACCGTGACCCATGAAAGGAGGTTTGGCTAGCGAATAAGCGATTTAGCCAGGCAGCCTAGGACAACAAAAAAATAAGAGTCATGAAACCATTTAGTCAACATGAAAGGGATGGCATTGGCTTTTCTCTCTTCTGAGTCAACATGTTGTTCTACTTGCACAAACCCACACACACACACCAGTACCATGGACAGCCACATCATATTCAGATGACATTGATTGGACTAGGTCATTTTTTGTTATCTGTTTATCATTTATTGTCACTGTGTTAGACTAAGCATAGATGAGCCTCACAGTGGAGGTGTCATAATACCCACACAACCTAGCAGTCAAACAGGAAAATGGTTCCAATAGTTTTATAGAGCCCCACAGTGGAGGTGTCATAATACCCACACAACCTAGCAGTCAAACAGGAAAATGGTTCCAATAGTTTTATAGAGCCCCACAGTGGAGGTGTCATAATACCCACACAACCTAGCAGTCAAACAGGGAAATGGTTCCAATAGTTTTATAGAGCCCCACAGTGGAGGTGTCATAATACCCACACAACCTAGCAGTCAAACAGGAAAATGGTTCCAATAGTTTTATAGAGCCCCACAGTGGAGGTGTCATAATACCCACACAACCTAGCAGTCAAACAGGAAAATGGTTCCAATAGTTTTATAGAGCCCCACAGTGGAGGTGTCATAATACCCACACAACCTAGCAGTCAAACAGGGAAATGGTTCCAATAGTTTTATAGAGCCCCACAGTGGAGGTGTCATAATACCCACACAACCTAGCAGTCAAACAGGGAAATGGTTCCAATAGTTTTATAGAGCCCCACAGTGGAGGTGTCATAATACCCACACAACCTAGCAGTCAAACAGGAAAATGGTTCCAATAGTTTTATAGAGCCCCACAGTGGAGGTGTCATAATACCCACACAACCTAGCAGTCAAACAGGAAAATGGTTCCAATAGTTTTATAGAGCCCCACAGTGGAGGTGTCATAATACCCACACAACCTAGCAGTCAAACAGGGAAATGGTTCCAATCGTTTTTTTTTCCCCACCACTCATTTTTCCCAATAGAGAATTTTAGAATAAGAATAAGGGCTGTGTTTAGTGAAGTCTTACCCTGGTGCGTGACATTTTCATAACCATGGAAATCTCTCTTTGACAAGGTGACTTTTATCAATAAATCGGGTCTATTCATATCCAAAAATACTTATTACCATCAAAGTAGACATCATACAAAACTACAAATCCCTGCAAGCTCACGCCATCTCTAGCTGACACTTTTGCTAACAGTTATCGTGTCAAATTTAAACTTGCACAAAAAAACAGTTCACAAAATTGAATATAAATTTAAAGAGTTTACTGAATTTATCCATCACTAAATTGAGTTAATCTCTGGATGAACTATCTAATGTTCTTACCTTCGCCTCGATTCAGCCATCTCGTTCAGATCATCATGGCATTAGTTGTTCTTTATGACACATTAGTAACTAATTAGCATGACATTTTTGGTAAATACAACAACAGCACCTATTTTACTGGTTTCTAAAAATCCACCATGGGGAAAAAATGAATGGTGGAAAAACTATTGGAACCATTTCCTTGTTTGACCGCTAGGTTTTTGTGGTATTAAATCAAATCAAATAGTTTTTTTTTTGTCACATGTGTAGACCTAATGAACAACAAGCCATTAACAGTTCAAAATATAATACATGTACAAATAAATAAGTACAACATTTAAGACACATTTTTAAAGAGCAGCAGTAAAATAACAGAGGCGAGGCTATGTACAGAGGGTATGTGAGGAGACACTGGTTAGTCGAGGTAATTGAGGTAATATGTACATGAAGGTAGAGTTTAAGTGACTATATATAGATAATTAACAGAGAGAAGCATTAGCGTAAAAGAGGCAGGAAGGGTTGGGGGGGGGGGAGGGGGGGCGTATTGTCTGGGCAGCCATTTGATTAGCTGTTCAGGAGTCAAGAAAACTTTTTGGACCTCGACTTGGTACTCTGGTATTATGACTCATACGGTGGTACTCTATGGTGGTAGAATAGTGGAGGAAGCACCTGTTTTCTTTGCGACTTGCGGTAACTCTCCATGTTTCTAAATCAGTAGTTGTTTAGTAGTCTGAAAATATCGTTAACATTCACCTTATTTCACCATGCTCTAGGCCATGATTACAGTGCCTTGCAAAAGTATTCATCCCCCTTGGCATTTGTTCTATGTTGTTGGGTTACAACCTGTAATTTAAATGGACTTTTATTTGGATTTCATGGACATACACAAAATAGTCCAAATTGGTGAAGTGAAATTTTTAAAAATTACTGAAAAAGTGGTGAGTGTATATGTATTCACCCCCTTTACATATGTATTCACCCCCTTTACATATGTATTCACCCCCTTTACATATGTATTCACCCCCTTTACATATGTATTCACCCCCTATACATATGTATTCACCCCCTTTACATATGTATTCACCCCCTTTACATATGTATTAACCCCTATACATATGTATTCACCCCCTTTACATATATATTCACCCCCTTTACATATGTATTCACCCCTTTACATATGTATTCACCCCCTTTACATATGTATTCACCCCTTTACATATGTATTCACCCCTTTACATATATATTCACCCCTTTACATATGTATTCACCCCTTTACATATGTATTAACCCCTTTACATATGTATTCACCCCTTTACATATGTATTCACCCCTTTACATATGTATTCACCCCTTTACATATGTATTCACCCCCTTTACATATGTATTCACCCCTTTACATATGTATTCACCCCTTTACATATGTATTCACCCCCTTTACATATGTATTCACCCCCTTTACATATGTATTCACCCCTTTACATATGTATTAACCCCTATACATATGTATTCACCCCCTTTACATATGTATTCACCCCTTTACATATGTATTCACCCCTTTACATATGTATTCACCCCTTTACATATGTATTCACCCCTTTACATATGTATTCACCCCTTTACATATGTATTCACCCTTTACATATGTATTCACCCCTTTACATATGTATTCACCCCTTTACATATGTATTCACCCCTTTACATATGTATTCACCCCCTTTACATATGTATTCACCCCTTTACATATGTATTCACCCCCTTTACATATGTATTCACCCCTTTACATATGTATTCACCCCTTTACATATGTATTAACCCCCTATACATATGTATTCACCCCTTTACATATGTATTCACCCCCTTTACATATGTATTCACCCCTTTACATATGTATTCACCCCCTTTACATATGTATTCACCCCCTTTACATATGTATTCACCCCCTTTACATATGTATTCACTCCCTTTACATATGTATTCACTCCCTTTACATATGTATTCACCCCCTTTACATATGTATTCACCCCTTTACATATGTATTCACCCCCTTTACATATGTATTAACCCCCTATACATATGTATTCACTCCCTTTACATATGTATTCACCCCTATACATATGTATTAACCCCTATACATATGTATTCACCCTTTACACCCCTTTACATATGTATTCACCCCTTTACATATGTATTCATATGTATTCACCCCTTTACATATGTATTCACCCCTTTACATATGTATTCACCCCCTTTACATATGTATTCACCCCCTTTACATATGTATTCACTCCCTTTACATATGTATTCACCCCTTTACATATGTATTCACTCCCTTTACATATGTATTCACCCCCTTTACATATGTATTCACTCCCTTTACATATGTATTCACCCCCTTTACATATGTATTCACCCCTTTACATATGTATTCACCCCCTTTACATATGTATTCACCCCATTTACATATGTATTCACCCCCTTTACATATGTATTCACCCCCTTTACATATGTATTAACCCCTATACATATGTATTCACCCCTTTACATATGTATTCACCCCTTTACATATGTATTCACCCCCTTTACATATGTATTCACCCCCTTTACATATGTATTCACCCCTTTACATATGTATTCACCCTTTACATATGTATTCACCCCTTTACATATGTATTCACCCCCTTTACATATGTATTCACCCCCTTTACATATGTATTCACCCCTTTACATATGTATTCACCCCCTATACATATTATTCATATGTATTCACCCTTTACATATGTATTCACCCCCTTTACATATGTATTCACCCCTTTACATATGTATTCACCCCCTTTACATATGTATTCACCCCCTTTACATATGTATTCACCCCTTTACATATGTATTAACCCCCTTTACATATGTATTCACCCCCTTTACATATGTATTCACCCCTTTACATATGTATTCACCCCCTTACATATGTATTCACCCCCTTTACATATGTATTCACCCCTTTACATATGTATTCACCCCCTTTACATATGTATTCACCCCCTTTACATATGTATTCACCCCCTTTGCTGTGAAGCCCCTAAATAAGATCTGGTGCAACCAATTACCTTCAGAAGTCACAGAATTAGATCAATAATGTCCACCTGTGTGCAATCTAAGTGTCACATGATCTGTCACATGATCTCAGTATACACACACCTGTTCTGAAAGGCCCCAGAGTCTGCAACACCACTAAGCAAGAGGCACCACCAAGCAAGGCCACCAAACAAGCGACACCATGAAGACCAAGGAGCTCTCCAAACAGGTCAGGGACAAAGTTGTGGAGAAGTACAGATCAGGGTTGGGTTAATAAAAAAAATCTGAACCCCTGAACATCCCACTGAGCACCATTAAATCCATTATTAAAAAATGGAAAGAATATGGCACCACAACAAACCTGCCAAGAGAGGGCCGCCCAGCAAAACTCTTAGACCAGGCAATGAGAGCATTAATCAAAGAGGCAACAAAGAGACCAAAGATAACCCTGAAGGAGCTGTAAAGCTCCACAGCGGAGATTGGAGTATCTGTCCATAGGACCACTTTAAACAGTACACTCCACAGAGCTGGGCTTTACAGAAGAGTGGTCAGAAAAAAAACGCCATTGCTTAAAGGAAAAAATGAGCAAACACGTTTGGTGTTCGCCAAAACGTATGGGAGACTCCCCAAACATATGGAAGAAGGTATTCTGGTTAGATGAGACTAAATTGAGCTCTTTGGCCACCAAGGAAAACGCTTTGTCTGGCGCAAACCCAACACCTCTCATCACCCCGCCAACTTCAAACATACACTCTGACCTGTTCAATGAGTCAAACTGATTAAAGAATCCCGCAGTACCAAAAACACCCTCCCTCTCACACACACACACACACACAGTAATTTCACAGGCTTTTTCAACTTACCTGGGAATTATTTGTAAACCATGTTTAACTTTTTCACTCTGTATTTCACCTGTTATAATTTGTACAAATAAAACTAATTAGAATCTATAGATCAGCTTGAGGTGAAACAGTCTCCAGCTAAACCCACCTCTGTTCTCTCTGTAGAGCAGCTTGAGGTAAAACCGTCTCCTGTGTGTTCAACCCACCTCTGTTCTCTCTGTAGAGCAGCTTGAGGTAAAATAGTCTACTGTCTGTTCAACCCACCTCTGTTCTCTCTGTAGAGCAGCTTGAGGTAAAACCGTCTACTGTGTGTTCAACCCACCTCTGTTCTCTCTGTAGAGCAGCTTGAGGTTCAACCCACCTCTGTTCTCTCTGTAGAGCAGCTTGAGGTAAAACAGTCTACTGTGTGTTCAACCCACCGCTGTTCTCTCTGTAGAGCAGCTTGAGGTAAAACAGTCTACTGTGTGTTCAACCCACCGCTGTTCTCTCTGTAGAGCAGCTTGAGGTGAAACAGTCTCCAGCTAAACCCACCTCTGTTCTCTCTGTAGAGCAGCTTGAGGTAAAACAGTCTACTGTGTGTTCAACCCACCTCTGTTCTCTCTGTAGAGCAGCTTGAGGTAAAACAGTCTACTGTGTGTTCAACCCACCACCACCTTGAAATACATCACCATGTACACCTCCAATTGACTCAAAGGATGTCAATTAGCCTATCAGAAGCTTCTAAAGCCATGACATAATTTTCTGGAATTTTCCAAGTTGTTTAAAGGCACAGTCAACTTAGTGTATGTATGTAAACTGACACACTGGAATTGTGATACAGTGAATTATAAGTGAAATCATCTGTCTGTAAACAATTGTTGGAAAAATTACTTGTGTCGTGCACAAAGTAGATGTCCTTACCGACTTGCCACAACTATAATTTGTTAATAAGACATTTGTAGCGAGGTTGAAATACACTTAGGTTGGAGTCATTACAAATTGTATGTCAACTTTTGACAACAACTGTAATATTAACAGACATGGTTATATTTACCTGTAGAATGGGTAAACCTGTAGAATGGGTAAACCTGTGGCTAACATTGCTGCGGTTGGTGACTTTCAGTCTGTCCTGCCCTCTCCACCTCGTTCACTGCTACCTGTTCAACCTGTTCAACCTGCTTAACCTGCTCATCCTGTTCAACCTGCTTAACCTGCTCATCCTGTTCAACCTGCTTAACCTGCTCATCCTGTTCAACCTGCTTAACCTGCTCATCCTGTTCAACCTGCTTAACCTGCTCATCCTGTTCAACCTGCTTAACCTGCTCATCCTGTTCAACCTGCTTAACCTGCTCATCCTGTTCAACCTGCTTAACCTGCTCATCCTGTTCAACCTGCTTAACCTGCTCATCCTGTTCAACCTGCTTAACCTGCTAGTCCTGCTCCACCTGCTTAACCTGCTCATCCTGTTCAACCTGCTTAACCTGCTCATCCTGTTCAACCTGCTTAACCTGCTCATCCTGTTCAACCTGCTTAACCTGCTCATCCTGTTCAACCTGCTTAACCTGCTCATCCTGTTCAACCTGCTTAACCTGCTCATCCTGTTCAACCTGCTTAACCTGCTAGTCCTGCTCCACCTGCTTAACCTGCTCATCCTGTTCAACATGCTTAACCTGCTCATCCTGTTCAACCTGCTTAACCTGCTCATCCTGTTCAACCTGCTTAACCTGCTCATCCTGTTCAACCTGCTTAACCTGCTCATCCTTTTCAACCTGCTTAACCTGCTCATCCTGTTCAACCTGCTTAACCTGCTAGTCCTGCTCAACCTGCTTAACCTGCTCATCCTGTTCAACCTGCTTAACCTGCTTAACCTGCTTAACCTGCTCAACCTGCTTAACCTGCTAGTCCTGCTCAACCTGCTTAACCTGCTCATCCTGTTCAACCTGCTTAACCTGCTAGTCCTGTTCAACCTGCTTAACCTGCTCATCCTGTTCAACCTGCTTAACCTGCTTAACCTGCTTAACCTGCTCAACCTGCTTAACCTGCTTGTCCTGTTCAACCTGCTTAACCTGTTCAACCTGCTTAACCTGCTCGTCCTGTTTGACCTGTTCAACCTGCTCAACCTGCTTAACCTGCTCATCCTGTTCAACCTGCTTAACCTGCTTGTCCTGTTCAACCTGCTTAACCTGTTTAACCTGCTTAACCTGCTCATCCTGTTCAACCTGCTTAACCTGCTTAACCTGCTTGTCCTGTTCAATCTGCTTAACCTGCTCAACCTGCTTAACCTGCTTAACCTTTTCAACCTGCTTAACCTGCTCATCCTTTTCAACCTGCTTAACCTGCTCATCCTGTTCAACCTGCTTAACCTGCTAGTCCTGCTCAACCTGCTTAACCTGCTCATCCTGTTCAACCTGCTTAACCTGCTTAACCTGCTTAACCTGCTCAACCTGCTTAACCTGCTAGTCCTGCTCAACCTGCTTAACCTGCTCATCCTGTTCAACCTGCTTAACCTGCTCGTCCTGTTCAACCTGCTTTAACCTGCTAGTCCTGCTCAACCTGCTTAACCTGCTCATCCTGTTCAAGCTGCTTAACCTGCTTAACCTGCTCGTCCTGCTCAACCTGCTTAACCTGCTCGTCCTGCTCAACCTGCTTAACCTGCTAGTCCTGCTCAACCTGCTCGCTTTTCTGCCTCTCTTGGAGGATGTTGAGAATATCCATATTTTCTCTGAGTGACATGCTGAGTGATGACATTGACATCTAACCAGTGCTGTAGGGGTGGGGGAGGGATTAAGGGTCCACTGCATTGTGAAATCACAGCAGTCACTCCAGGGCTTCTTGCTGTGCCTGCTACTTCCTAGTGCAGGATATTGGATTGTTTATTTTTGTCTTAAAAATGTGTCAGTAAAACTTAAATGTTACACGGCATTGTGGGGTTATGTAATCTCAAATCCGACTGGATAAAATCAAATATAAAATACTTGTTCTTAAAAAGAAAGTAATTTTCATTGTTCTACTCCTGTCGAATCCGCATCCATCCTGTGTTCCAGATGGAGGATATGCAGTGGCCGGACGGACAGACAGAGATCCCCAGCTCTGTGTGCAGTCAGCCCTGCAAGACAGGACAGAGGAAGAAGGCAGTGAAAGGCATGCCGTGTTGCTGGCACTGTGAACCCTGTGATGGCTACCAGTACCAGTATGATGAAACATCCTGCAAGCTGTGCTCCTACAGCATGATGCCCAACCCCAACAGGTGACAGACAGGAACACTGTAGACATAACTTTAAGACTTGCCAAAATTACACACACATTCCCAAAATTCCCAGGGATTTCTGGAAGACCTGGGAATATTGGGAAAGTTTCAGGAATTGTTCAACCCTAGATAATTCTATAACGTTGATACAGTAGTATTATAAAAAAAAAAGTTTTACAGTACAATACTGCTTGACGTCTTGTCGTCTGTATGTGTATTTTCTAAATTGTCAAATTAAATTAAACTTAATAAATCAATCAATCTATTAAAAGGACGGCATGTCAGCCCATCCCCATCGTGAAGCTGGAGTGGCACTCCCCTTGGGCAGTGATCCCCGTCTTCCTCGCCATGCTGGGCATCATCGCCACCATCTTCGTCATGGCAACCTTCATCCGCTACAATGACACGCCCATTGTCCGTGCGTCGGGCCGTGAACTGAGCTATGTCCTCCTCACCGGGATCTTCCTCTGTTACATTATCACCTTCGTCATGATCGCCAAGCCCGACGTCGCCATATGCTCGTTCCGCCGGATCTTCCTGGGTCTGGGCATGTGCATCAGCTACGCCGCGTTACTCACCAAGACCAACCGGATCTACCGAATCTTTGAAGAAGGTAAGACGTCTGTGACGGCACCCAGGCTGATCAGCCCGACCTCTCAGCTGGCCATCACCTCTTCCCTAATTTCCGCTCAGCTACTGGGTGTGTTCGTCTGGTTCGGTGTGGATCCCCCTAACACCATCATCGACTACGACGAACAGAAGACATTCAACTCAGACCAGGCTAGAGGAGTGTTGAAATGTGACATCACGGATCTGCAGATTATCTGCTCGCTGGGTTATAGCATCCTACTCATGGTCACGTGCACGGTGTACGCCATCAAGACGCGGGGCGTCCCGGAGAACTTTAACGAGGCCAAGCCCATTGGATTCACGATGTATACCACCTGTATCGTCTGGCTAGCCTTCATTCCCATCTTCTTCGGGACAGCTCAGTCTGCAGAAAAGGTAAGGTTGATTTCAGATTGTTTCCTATTGATTCATTATTATAATAATAATGGGCCTAAGTCTAGTCCTGGAATAAAAAACGTAATATTCTCCATTGAAAGTGTTTCTTTGTCCAAGACTAGGTTTAAACTGTGTCTGGGTAACCAGCCAATTAAGTCATATTGGATAACTTTCATTTTAGCACTGAGTGGAAGTTACCCGGTGGCAGATGGCCTATTTACTTGCACACTTTAATATTGGTTGCACCAATGTGCCAACCCACAACTTGGAAAATTAGACAGAACCTTTGATTTTATATTAGACCGGTGACAGGAACTAAGCCATTAGACGTGACTTCCTACTTCACAGTAGGGCCATTATTTTTTTAGTATTTTTTTGGCAGAAATGTCTTCTTGAACATGTTGCTTAAATTACAAACTTGTATGGGGTCATTAATAAATATGAATACAATTTTTTAAATGATGAGTTTAGCCAAGGAAAAAGCACTGAGCTATACAGGGAGAAAGACAGAATCCATCCTGGCTAGTCCTGATTGGCTGAGATAATGGAGTTGTTGGACATGCCGTGAGCATTCCTGATTGGTCTGTGATGTCACAGGGTTCTTTCTATAATAGATTGGGGGGGGGGGGGTTCCCTTGGTCATAACATAGATCATCTTTGCAACCGCAGATATTTGGAAAGATATAGTTTTGTACAACTGGAGAAGTGTTGCTCTCAAAAACATTGTTGCCCTGAATTTAGCGGACTACTTTCTGACTCACACGCGTTGACGTGTGGTTGGTTTAAAAGACAGATGGGTCTAAGACTTAAGAATGATGAATCGGGCTCTCCCGGGTGGCGCAGTGGTTAAGGGCGCTGTACTGCAGCGCCAGCTGTGCAATCAGAGTCCCTGGGTTCGCGCCCAGGCTCTGTCGTAACCGGCCGCGACCGGGAGGTCTGTGGGGTGACGCACAATTGGCCTAGCGTCGCCCGGGTTAGGGAGGGCTTGGTTGGTAGGGGTGTCCTTGTCTCATCGCGCACCAGCGACTCCTGTGGTGGGCTGGGCGCAGTGTGCGCTAGCCAAGGTGGCCCGGTGCACGGTGTTTCCTCCGGCTGGATTCCGGGTTGGATGCTCACTGTGTTAAGAAGCAGTGCGGCTTGGTTGGGTTGTGTATCGGAGGACGCATGACTTTCAACCTTCGTCTCTAACTGAGCCCGTACGGGAGTTGTAGCGATGAGACAAGATAGTAGCTACTAAACAATTGGATACCACGAAATTGGGGTGAAAAAGGGGTAAAATTCAAAAATAAATAAATAAAAATGATGAAACGTAAACGTAAATAACATCTTTCAAAGGGTATTTTATTGTCTCTTAACTAAAGCTAAAGCAAGTTTATCAACTTTTAAAGCAGCACGGCATAACCATATTTCCCTCAACTACAGTGGATAAGAAATTAACTTACATTTGCTATTAGCCTCAATAGAGACATTCAGACATATGGCATATTGCTGTTTGTGTCAGTTTGATCTCAAATTCCATGTCCAGGCCATGAACAGTCTGATGTTGCTATAATTGGTCTGTTCGCTAGCTGAAGGCAATCTAGACTCTCTTTAACCTCTGTAGCTATAAGAGGATCAGCTGTGGCTTATCCAAGGTTGCGTCCAAAACGTTCACCCCGTTCCCTTTATAGTGCACTACTTTGAACCAGGGCACATAGTGCTTTTTGGGATACAGATTGTTTCTGAAATGAATGAAATCATCAGAAATAATAAGCTATAATATGGCTGCATGGCGATGGTACATTTTTTTTTATTTTTATTAATTGCTGGTGTAAGTTCATTTCTATATAAACCATGTTTGATTATCTGACTTTTTGTCATCATCGTGGTTGTTTGTCTTTCTTGACCACTGGCTGTGTTGTTTCCGTCTTGTCTTGCTAGTTGGCCTTAAAACCAATTACGTCTGAGGAAATGGAAAACTACAACACCTGGTATGTGGAATACAGGTGTAGTGAAGCTGGCTGTGAGATTGCCTTTGTTCAATCCAATCACAGTGTAGTCAGAGACTCAGTTTAATTTAACCATCTGTTTTATCAGTGGTACAATAGATCATATTATTATCAGTGGTGGACTGGCCTTCTGGCATTTCGGGCAAATGTATTGCCTTTCCTCTCTTATCCTACCTCATTTCCACATGCTGTATATAGATTTTCTACTGTGTAATTGATTGTATGTTTGTTTATTTCCATGTGTAACTCTGTGTTGTTGTATGTGTCGAACTGCTTTGCTTTATTCTTGGCCAGGTTGCAGTTGTAAATGAGATATTGTTCTCAACCAGCCTACCTGCTTAAATAAAGGTGAAATAAATAACCATTTTAAAAACAATGTGCCAGATGGGCTAGTCCAGTTTTAACCTAGTGAGCCTGTTTAACTTGTCATTTTTTTGCATAGAAATGATCATTATCTGGCTTATAATGGGTTCCTCAAAGAATAAAAAAAATGGGCCAGTGCCTTAAAAATACCAGAGCCAATTTCTGGTCTTAGACCGCCCCTGTTTTCTATTGGATTTAGCATTTCCCAAATTCTTTTGGTGTACAAACGGCTTAAGTGCTCCCGAAAATAGGTGTTAGAAATGTACCCCGAAGCGCAACAGAAAAGGGTTCAGAAACTGAAACGATTGTGCCTTTACAAATTCCACCGGCAAACCAAAAAGGATTTGCAATGCAGCTGAAGGGCTGGCTGAGTCTAGTGAAAATGCATTTTGTTTTGTACAATAGGGTACTGTAACTGAACTACCTGCTTAATCTGTATCCGACTGGCACGCTATATCATACACTGAATATACAACACATTAGATAGACCATGTGAATCCAGTTGAAGCTATGATCCCACTTCAATCAGTGTAGATGAAGGAGAGGAGACAGGTGGTAGAAGGATTTCTAAGCCTTGAGACATTTGAGACGTGGGTTGTTACACGTGTGCCATGCAGAAAGTGAAGACAAAAAATGGTAAGTGTTTTTGGAAGTAGGTGCCAGGCGCACCGGTTTGTGTCAAGAACTACAAACAGCAGCATGGGGTTTCTTTTCTCACACTCAGTTTCCTGTGTGTATCAAGAATGGTCTACCACCTCAAAAGGGACATCCAGCCAACTTCACACAACTGTGTCAACATGGTCCAGCATCCCTGTGGAATACTTTCGACACCTTGTAGAGTCCATGCCCTGACAAATTGAGGCTGTTCTGAGGGCATAAGGGTGGAGGGGAGGGGAGGGGAGGGGAGGGGGCAACTCAATATTAGGGAGGTGTTTGGTATACTCAGTGTAGTGCACTACATTTGACCAAGGCCCTGTGGGTTCTGGTCAAAAGTAGAGCACTATATAGGGAATAGGGTGTTGATTTGGGAGCTGTATACTAAAGGTGATATGCAGCCCTGGGAAGAGAACAGAGAGGCTCATTAGGTCGACAGTTTCATATGTCCAGGGGAGCTGTGTGTGTGTGTGTGTGTGTGTGTGTGTGTGTGTGTGTGTGTGTGTGTGTCTAAGCTTGTGTGTGCGTGCATATGTCTGTGTGTGTGCTGCCTCGTGCTGTGTGAAGGCCTGACGTCAGCAGCCAGGCAGAGCCTAGGCAGGCAGGCAAGCAGGCAGGCAGGCAGCAAGCAGGCAGCAAGCAGGCAGGCACCCCAGCCCCAGCAGAGTGGAATTGTAACACCCTGGCCTTTACTGCTTGTCATTACTTACCTGGCTGAGGTCGGGCAGAAATGCTGATGACGATAGAGCAGTATTCACAAGGCCTGAAGAAAAGGGCTACCACACTCCCGCCTCTCAACCCAGCTTTCAAATTGCCTCCAGCACACAAGCACTGATGGGGCGAGTGACTGAGTGACAAGTCGTTATTATTGTCTTTCTTGTGCTATTTTTCTATTCGCTTCACGACTCCTGCATGCTTTGTTGACTATATTTGTTTCCACACTCGGGACTCTGACTCTCTATTAGTTAGACAGACTTTACATAGATTTTTTCGGGCCTCCCGTCCTATTCTAACCACCTCTTGCCAGCTTTAAAGGCGTCCGAAATGTTACCCAGCCGAAGCCGTTCGGAAAAGTTCTGCTAATATTATGCAGAAATTTTGTGACGTTTTTGTTCATTTTTGTTCCCCGTCTACTCCCCCGTCAACCAGGTTACTAACCTCCTGTCCTGGCACCCCATCATTACACACACCTGGCAACCCATCATTATGCACACCTGGCAACCCATCATTATGCACACCTGGCAACCTATCATTACGCACACCTGGCACCCATCATTACGCACACCTGGCAACCCATCATTACGCACACCTGGCAACCATTCTTTATGCACACCTGGCAACCCATCATTACGCACGCCTGGCAACCCATCATTACGCACATCTGGCAACCCATCATTACGCACACCTGGCAACCCATCATTACGCACACCTGCAACACTCATTACACACACCTGCAACACTCATTACACACACCTGGCACCACTCATTACACACACCTGCAACAGTCATTACGCACACCTGGCAACCCATCATTACGCACACCTGGCAACACTCATTACACACACCTGCAACACTCATTACACACACCTGGCAACACTCATTGAGGTTTAGGTTTTAGTGAATGATTTGTCACAAATACTCTTCATTTAAATCTCTTCATTCAAAGATTCAATCATGGACACTCTTACTGACAGTTGTGGCTGCTTTGTGTGATGTATTGTTGTCTCTACCTTCCTGCTCTTTACTGTGGTCTGTGCCCAACAATGTTTGTACCCTGTTTTGTGCTGCTGCCATGTTGTTGTCTTGTTGTGTTGCTACCATGCTGTGTTGTCACGTGATGCTATGTTCTTGTCTTAGGTCTCTCTTTATGTAGTGTTGTGTTGTCTCTCTTGTAGTGATGTGTGTTTTGTCCTATATTTATATTTCATTTATTTTTATTTTTAATCCCTGTCCCATCCATGCAGGAGGACGTTTCCCTTTCGGTAGGCGGTCATTGTAAATAAAAATTTGTTTTTAACTGACTTGCCTAGTTAAATATACATGTATTTTTTTCAATGCTTTTAGCTTTTTCTATATTTAGGATTACTTATTTATTTTATTTATTTAATAAAATGCAAATGAATTACTTAAAAATCATACAATGTGATTTTCTGGATTTTTGTTTTAGATTCCGTCCTTCACAGTTGAAGTGTACCTATGATACAAATTACAGACCTCTACATGCTTTGTAAGTAGGAAAACCTGCAAAATTGGCAGTGTATCAAATACTTGTTCTCCCCACTGTATGTAGCAGCAGACAATGATTGATAATGTCAAGAGCTGCACTGAACTCTAACAAAACATCTCCCACAATCATCTTATTATCAGTTTCTTTCAGCCAATCATCAGTCTTTTTTGTCAGTGCCGGAAATGTTGAATTTCCTATAAGGGAAGGAAATGAAAGTCAGTTGTTAATTTGTTTACTGTGAAATAGCATTGTATCCGGTCAAACACAATTATTTCCAAACGTTTACTAAGGGTCGGTAGAAAGCTGATTGGTCGGCTGTTTAAACCAGTAAAGGGTGCTTTGCTAATATTGGTTTCTGGAATTACTTTTGCTTTCCATAGATTACAGAAATGGCAAACAGGAGTGGCAATATAGTCTGAAACCCTCCTCAGTAATGTCCATCCATGTTTCAGTACCAGGTGGTTTGCCATTATTGATAGACAATAATATTTTTGTTCACCTCTTCCACATTCACTTTACCGAATTCAAAATGACATTGTCTTGTCTTTCATAATTTAGGTAAGGAAGATTGAGAGTTTGTTGTTGTAAATGAGCTAATCTTTCCAATGACAAATGTGTTAAATTAGTTGGCAATATCAGAGGGTTTCATGATGAGTGACCCATCTGATTCAATGAAGGATGGAGCGGAGTTGACCTTTTTTGCATAACGTTTCATTTAAGGTCCAAAGCTTTTATATCTTTTATATTTATTTATGCTTTATAGTCGAGTTTTGTTTAGTCACATTCTTTCACAATTTAGGTTACTTATTTAACTTATATATTAATTTAACTTATATTGACCATACTACCATTTATTCGGGAGATTATATTATTTCCATGTCCTCTCTTGCTATTTATGACAAGTAGGACAGGAGCACTAATAGACCCAGGCCGTCAGGGCCGAAAACAGTTGGCAATGTTGCTGGAGCCCCTGTGGTTAGGGTGAATCATGTCTCTTTTAAAGAGTGCTGGTTGCTCCCAGAGCAAGACAAAATTGTCACAAAAGGAGAAATTATTGTTGTTGCAAAGTTCCTTTAAAGTAAATATTTAGGCCAATGAGGCGGCTGAAACATTCCGAATCCCTTTGATATCACAGGATGGGCGGCAGCATAGCCTAGTGGTTAGAGTGTAGGGGCGGCAGCGTAGCCTAGTGGTTAGAGCGTAGGGGCGGCAGCGTAGCCTAGTGGTTAGAGCGTAGGGGCGGCAGCGTAGCCTAGTGGTTAGAGTGTAGGGGAGGCAGCGTAGCCTAGTGGTTAGAGTGTAGGGGCGGCAGCGTACCCTAGTGGTTAGAGCGTAGGGGCGGCAGCGTAGCCTAGTGGTTAGAGCGTAGGGGCGGCAGCATAGCCTAGTGGTTAGAGCGTAGGGGCGGCAGCGTAGCCTAGTGGTTAGAGCGTAGGGGCGGCAGCGTAGCCTAGTGGTTAGAGCGTAGGAGCGGCAGCGTAGCCTAGTGGTTAGAGCGTAGGAGCGGCAGCGTAGCCTAGTGGTTAGAGCGTAGGGGCGGCAGCGTAGCCTAGTGGTTAGAGCGTAGGGGCGGCAGCGTAGCCTAGTGGTTAGAGCGTTGGACTAGTAACCGGAAAGTTGCTAGTTCAAACCCCCGCACTGACAAGGTACAAAATCTGTCATTCTGCCCCTGAACAGGCAGTTAACCCACTGTTCCCAGGCCGTCATTGAGTATTCCCTTCCCTGTGCTAACCAGGGTGTTAAAAATAATGTATGTTCGAAGGTCGTTGAGAACCACTGTGAGTAATGGTGCCAATATTAGTGTAGTTGTCCAGAATTGCTGTTTCAGACACCTGGGTGACACTGGACCTTAGTTGGTCCGCAGACCACGCTTGAGTCATCGACCTGCCGAACAGTGGAAGCCGTGGGGGGAGGGTACAGTGGTCAGCTGTCGGTTCACTCTCAGGATCAGCGCTGACTCCCGGGGTCCAGAAGGTCCGTCACCAGCAGAGAAAGGCTATTTGATCGCTGGGTCGGTCTTCTAGGATATGTGGAGGCCGGCCAGACTGCCTCCCTCCTGACCTACGCCTTGCCAGAGTCCAGTCTCCCACGGGCTGAGCTGAGCATCTTACCATCTGTCCAGTGGATTGGTACAGATCCACACCATCTGGCAAATTCAAATGTGTTTTCCCTGAGCTACAGCAATGTTGGTGTATTTAGAAGACATGTTCTGCTTTTCCCGCAACCGGTATGCTAGCACTGCTAACGTTAGCCTGCTCAGTTAGCATATCGGCTAGCAGCTAACTATTAGGCTGTTTTAGCGGAATACCGGGAGACAAACTTGCGTTCCCAACAGTAAAAGCTAACTACGTAGCAGAATTCGTAGCTATCGAAAACTTCACTTTGATTAAAACTTTAGATTAAAACAATTTCATAAAAATAACTAAAAAGGGTGTAACAAGCAATCGTTGTTCAGCTGCATTCTCTGAATACTTTGTAACACTGGAATAAATGTTTCTGATTAATATCGATGAAACGTATGTCATTTTCAACCAGAGAAGTTGGTTCTCAAGTTCAGTTTGACTTTATTCTGATGATTAATAATAATTGCATTGTGAAGTTTTTAGATTTTAGCCCTTTTTATTCTCCAATATAAGCGCTTTTGAAGATTGAAGAGTGTTGTTGAAACCAGCAATGACTCATATGTAAGAGTAATACAGTAATACATTTCATTTTCAAGTCTTAAATACAGCATGCAATGTCAAAACACAAACAACTACTCTGCTTTCTATGATTCCCTTTAACAAGAAGAAACTACACTGAACTAAATAAATCTAAATAAATGCAACGTGTAAAGTGTTGGTCCAATGTTTCATGAGCTGAAATAAAAGATCCCAGAAATGTTCTATTACGCCCAAAATGCTTATTTCTCTCAAATGTGGTGCACAAATTTGTTATCATCCC
>NC_088410.1:99624144-99681644 GCF_034236695.1 Oncorhynchus nerka | reverse complement strand
GACCTACCTACTTACAGGTACATCTTAGATGGACCTACCTACTTACAGGTACATCTTAGATGGACCTACCTACTTACAGGTACATCTTAGATGGACCTACCTACTTACAGGTACATCTTAGATGGACCTACCTACTTACAGGTACATCTTAGATGGACCTACCTACTTACAGGTACATCTTAGATGGACCTACCTACTTACAGGTACATCTTAGATGGACCTACCTACTTACAGGTACATCTTAGATGGACCTACCTACTTACAGGTACATCTTAGATGGACCTACCTACTTACAGGTACATCTTAGATGGACCTACCTACTTACAGGTACATCTTAGATGGACCTACCTACTTACAGGTACATCTTAGATGGACCTACCTACTTACAGGTACATCTTAGATGGACCTACCTACTTACAGGTACATCTTAGATGGACCTACCTACTTACAGGTACATCTTAGATGGACCTACCTACTTACAGGTACATCTTAGATAGACCTACCTACTTACAGGTACATCTTAGATGGACCTACCTACTTACAGGTACATCTTAGATGGACCTACCTACTTACAGGTACATCTTAGATGGACCTACCTACTTACAGGTACATCTTAGATGGACCTACCTACTTACAGGTACATCTTAGATGGACCTACCTACTTACAGGTACATCTTAGATGGACCTACCTACTTACAGGTACATCTTAGATGGACCTACCTACTTACAGGTACATCTTAGATGGACCTACCTACTTACAGGTACATCTTAGATGGACCTACCTACTTACAGGTACATCTTAGATGGACCTACCTACTTACAGGTACATCTTAGATGGACCTACCTACTTACAGGTACATCTTAGATGGACCTACCTACTTACAGGTACATCTTAGATGGACCTACCTACTTACAGGTACATCCCAGATGACCCTACCTACTGACCATCCCAGATGGACCTACCTACTTACCATCCCAGATGGATCTACCTACTTACCATCCCAGATGATCCTACCTACTTACCATCCCAGATGATTCTACCTACTTACCATTCCAGATGGACCTACCTACTGACCATCCCAGATGGACCTACCTACTTACCATCCCAGATGGACCTACCTACTTACCATCCCAGATGATCCTACCTACTTACCATCCCAGATGACCCTACCTACTTACCATCCCAGATGGACCTACCTACTTACCATCCCAGACATCCCAGATGATCCTACCTACTTACCATCCCAGATGACCGTACCTACTTACCATCCCAGACATCCCAGATGGACCTACCTACTTACCATCCCAAATGATCCTACCTACTTACCATCCCAGATGAACCTACCTACTTACCATCCCAGATGGACCTACCTACTTACCATCCCAGATGGACCTACCTACTTACCATCCCAGATGGACCTACCTACTTACCATCCCAGATGGACCTACCTACTTACCATCCCAGATGATCCTACCTACTGACCATCCCAGATGGACCTACCAACTTACCATCCCAGATGGACCTACCTACTTACCATCCCAGATGGACCTACCTACTTACCATCCCAGATGGACCTACCTACTTACCATCCCAGATGGACCTACCTACTTACCATCCCAGATGGATCTACCTACTTACCACTGCATTGCTTCTTTTTATTATCATAAATTGATAAGTACAGTAGATATGATGTTTTTAGACCTTAAATCACCTACAGGTCAAAATAAATAGCTTTTAAAAATATAAAAAATATCACCTCTCATCTGCTGAATTCTGTGTATTAAGTTTTTAAGTTTTTCCCTAGTCCTCTCATCTGTCGGACTCTAGGGAATAACCTCAATAGGTAATACACAGAATCCAACAGATGAGAGGACTAGGTAATAACCTCAATAGGTAATACACAGAGTCCAACAGATGAGAGGACTAGGGAATAACCTCAATAGGTAATACACAGTCTTCTCATCTGTTGATCTCTGTGTATTACCTATTGAGGTTATTACCTAGTCCTCTCAGCAGTTGATCTCTGTGTATTACCTATTGAGGTTATTCCCTAGTCCTCTCAGCTGTTGATCTCTGTGTATTACCTATTGAGGTTATTACCTAGTCCTCTCAGCTGGTTTTCTCTGTGTATTACCTATTGAGGTTATTCCCTAGTCCTCTCAGCTGTTGATCTCTGTGTATTACCTATTGAGGTTATTACCTAGTCCTCTCAGCTGGTGATCTCTGTGTATTACCTATTGAGGTTATTCCCGAGTCCTCTCAGCTTTTGGACTCTGTGTATTACCTATTGAGGTTATTCCCTAGTCCTCTCAGCTGGTTTTCTCTGTGTATTACCTATTGAGGTTATTACCTAGTCCTCTCAGCTGGTTTTCTCTGTGTATTACCTATTGAGGTTATTCCCTAGTCCTCTCAGCTGTTGATCTCTGTGTATTACCTATTGAGGTTATTACCTAGTCCTCTCAGCTGGTGATCTCTGTGTATTACCTATTGAGGTTATTCCCGAGTCCTCTCAGCTTTTGGACTCTGTGTATTACCTATTGAGGTTATTCCCTAGTCCTCTCAGCTGGTTTTCTCTGTGTATTACCTATTGAGGTTATTCCCGAGTCCTCTCAGCTTTTGGACTCTGTGTATTACCTATTGAGGTTATTACCTAGTCCTCTCAGCTGGTGATCTCTGTGTATTACCTATTGAGGTTATTACCTAGTCCTCTCAGCTGGTGATCTCTGTGTATTACCTATTGAGGTTATTCCCTAGTCCTCTCAGCTGGTTTTCTCTGTGTATTACCTATTGAGGTTATTACCTAGTCCTCTCAGCTGGTTTTCTCTGTGTATTACCTATTGAGGTTATTACCTAGTCCTCTCAGCTGTTGATCTCTGTGTATTACCTATTGAGGTTATTCCCTAGTCCTCTCATCTGTTGATCTCTGTGTATTACCTATTGAGGTTATTACCTAGTCCTCTCAGCTGGTTTTCTCTGTGTATTACCTATTGAGGTTATTCCCTAGTCCTCTCAGCTGTTGATCTCTGTGTATTACCTATTGAGGTTATTACCTAGTCCTCTCAGCTGGTGATCTCTGTGTATTACCTATTGAGGTTATTCCCGAGTCCTCTCAGCTTTTGGACTCTGTGTATTACCTATTGAGGTTATTCCCTAGTCCTCTCAGCTGGTTTTCTCTGTGTATTACCTATTGAGGTTATTACCTAGTCCTCTCAGCTGGTTTTCTCTGTGTATTACCTATTGAGGTTATTCCCTAGTCCTCTCAGCTGTTGATCTCTGTGTATTACCTATTGAGGTTATTACCTAGTCCTCTCAGCTGGTGATCTCTGTGTATTACCTATTGAGGTTATTCCCGAGTCCTCTCAGCTTTTGGACTCTGTGTATTACCTATTGAGGTTATTCCCTAGTCCTCTCAGCTGGTTTTCTCTGTGTATTACCTATTGAGGTTATTACCTAGTCCTCTCAGCTGGTTTTCTCTGTGTATTACCTATTGAGGTTATTCCCTAGTCCTCTCAGCTGGTTTTCTCTGTGTATTACCTATTGAGGTTATTCCCTAGTCCTCTCAGCTGTTGATCTCTGTGTATTACCTATTGAGGTTATTCCCTAGTCCTCTCATCTGTTGATCTCTGTGTATTACCTATTGAGGTTATTACCTAGTCCTCTCAGCTGTTGATCTCTGTGTATTACCTATTGAGGTTATTCCCTAGTCCTCTCAGCTGTTGATCTCTGTGTATTACCTATTGAGGTTATTACCTAGTCCTCTCAGCTGGTGATCTCTGTGTATTACCTATTGAGGTTATTCCCGAGTCCTCTCAGCTTTTGGACACTGTGTATTACCTATTGAGGTTATTCCCTAGTCCTCTCAGCTGGTTTTCTCTGTGTATTACCTATTGAGGTTATTACCTAGTCCTCTCAGCTGGTTTTCTCTGTGTATTACCTATTGAGGTTATTCCCTAGTCCTCTCAGCTGGTTTTCTCTGTGTATTACCTATTGAGGTTATTCCCTAGTCCTCTCAGCTGGTTTTCTCTGTGTATTACCTATTGAGGTTATTACCTAGTCCTCTCAGCTGGTTTTCTCTGTGTATTACCTATTGAGGTTATTACCTAGTCCTCTCAGCTGTTGATCTCTGTGTATTACCTATTGAGGTTATTACCTAGTCCTCTCAGCTGTTGATCTCTGTGTATTACCTATTGAGGTTATTACCTAGTCCTCTCAGCTGTTGATCTCTGTGTATTACCTATTGAGGTTATTCCCTAGTCCTCTCAGCTGGTTTTCTCTGTGTATTACCTATTGAGGTTATTCCCTAGTCCTCTCAGCTGTTGATCTCTGTGTATTACCTATTGAGGTTATTCCCTAGTCCTCTCAGCTGGTTATCTCTGTGTTACAACAAGTCACACTAGAGAGAAATGAGTTTACCCCAATACTCCATAGCCTGTGCTTAATTGAAATACATTATACATAAATGATGGCGACTATAGTAAGATAATGATGGTGAGACAATTCTCCTACAAATGTTCTCCGTACTGTGGGATGGGTCATATTCATGAGGGCACACCTTAACATTCTTTTTAAAATTATTATTATTTAAAATGTTTTTCAATGGAAAACAAAAATCAAGGGATTCTGATTGGATGAGTCTAGGTAGTACACTAATAAAAAAGGTTCTAAGTAGAACCTGGTTTGTCCCCATGGGAGAACCCATTTTGGTGCTGGATAGAACCCTTTGTAGAGGGTCCTAGAACCCTCTATGTAGATCTCTTCGTAAAACCATTTACAGGGGGCCATATCTAGAACCCTCTATGAAGGGTTCTGCCTAGAACCCTTTTATCTTCTAACGTTTTTTTTCTAGAAACCTCTATTTATTAACAGTTCTACCAGAAATAAAACATGTTTAGTTTGTGATGGGTTCCACCAGCCTTATCAGCCTCTAAATGTAATTCTTTATGACAATAGTTATACACACGGTGCCTTCCAAAAGTACACATCCAGCTTGGTATTTTTCCTATTTTGTTGCATTGCAACCTGTATTTTAAATTGATTTTTTTTTATAAGGATTTCATGTAATGAACATACACAAAATAGTCCACATTGGTGAAGGGAAATGGAAAAATGAGATCTGGTCTAAATGAGATCTGGTCTAAATGAGATCTGGTCTAAATGAGATCAACCAATTACCTTCAGAAGTCACATCATTAGTTAAATAAAGTCCACCGGTGTGCAATCTAAGTGTCACATGATCTGTCACATGATCTCAGTAGATATATATACACACACACACACTTGTTCTGAAAGACCCCAGAGTTTGCAACACCACTAAGCAAGGGGCACCACCAAGCAAGCGGCACCATGAAGACCGAGGAGCTGGCCAAACAGGTCAGAGACAAAGTTGTGGAGAAGTACAGATCAGGGTTGGGTTATAAAGATATATCAGAAACTTTGAACATCCCACGGAGCACCATTAAATCCTTTATTAAAATACGGAAAGAATATGGCACCAAACACACCTGCCAAGAGAGGGCCGCCCACCAAAACTCATGGATCAGGCAACGAGGGCATTAATCAGAGAGGCAACAAAGAGACCAAAGATAACCCTGTAGGAGCTGCAAAGCTCCACAGCGGAGATTGGAGTATCTGTCCATAGGACCACTTTAAGCCCTACACTCCACAGAGCTGGGCTTTACAGAAGAGTGGCCAGAAAAAAGCCATTGCTTAAAGGAAAAAATTAGCAAACACGTTTGGTGTTCGCAAAAAAAGGCAAGTGGGAGACTCCCCAAACATTTAGAAGGAGGTTCTCTGGTCAGATGAGACTAAAAATGAGCTTTTTGGTCATCAAGGAAAACGCTATGTCTGGCGCAAACCCAACACCTCTCATCACTCCGAGAACACCATCCCCTCAGTGAAGCATGGTGGTCACAGCATCATGCTGTGGGAATGTTTTCCATCGGCAGGGACTGGGAAACTGTTCAGAATTGAAGGAATGATGTCTGGCGCTAAACACAGGGAAATTCTTTAGGGAAACCTGTTTAAGTCTTCTAGAGATTTGAGACTGGGACAGAGGTTCACATTCCAGCAGGACAATGACCCTAAGCATACTGCTAAAGCAACACTTGAGTGGTTTAAGGGGAAACATTTAAATGTCTTGGAATTGCCTAGTCAAAGCCCAGACCTCAATCCAATTGAGAATTTGTTGTGTGACTTAAAGATTGCTGTACACCAGTGGAACCCATCCAACTTGAAGGATCTGGAGCAGTTTTGCTTTGAAGAATGGGCAAAAATCCCAGTAGTTAGATGTGCTAAGCTTATAGAGACATACCCCGAGAGACATGCAGCTGTAATTGCTGCAAAAGGTGACTTTACAAAGCATTGACTTTGGGGGATGAATAGTTATGCATGCTGAAGTTCAGTTTGTTTGTAATTGCTTGTTTGTTTCACAATAAAACATATTTTTCACCTTCAAAGTGGTAGGCATGTTATGTAAATCAATTGACTCGAACCCCCAAATAATTTTAATTCCAGGATGTCAGGCAACAAAATAGGAAAAATGCCAAGAGGGTGAATACTTTGGCAAGCCACTGGATCATAAGGCCTTTCTGTTAGGTCCCAGTTATGCCCTAACACAGTGGTAATAGGAATGTCCCCATGTCAAATACATGCACAAATATTCCCATATTGGTACAGTTTAAAACATTATCACAACTGTCTTTTTACATGCATGAGATTACTCAAACTCCTGATGTTAAGAAACACTGAGGTAACGCTTATACTCAGGCACTATTTAAAAGAATATTAATCAGATTCAGAAGGGTTCTATGTTGAACCCCTCTTGCCTCCCAAAGAGTCAGCAAAGAACCCTTTCTTCCTAAAATGTTTCTTAAGATGTCAAAGGTTCTAAGTAGAACCCTTTGTCTTACAAAGAACCCTCGTCTTCCAAATAAGGGTTCCTCAGATGAAAGCGACTCTTGATAGAACCCTATCCCTCCACAAAGAACCCTTTTGGAATCATTTTGGAACCCTTTTGAAAGCATTTTGGAACCATTTTGGAACCCCTTTGAAAGCCTTTTGGAACGCTTTTGGAACTTTTTGAAAGTCTTTTGGAACCCTTTTGGAACGCTTTTGGAACTTTTTGAAAGCCTTTTGGAACCCGTTTGGATCGCTTTTGGAATCCTTTTGGAACCCTTTTGGAATCATTTTGGAATCATTTTGGAATCCTTTTGGAACCCTTTTGAAACCCTTTTGGAACCTTTTTGGAACCCTTTTGAAAGCCTTTTGGAACCCTTTTGAAAGCATTTTGGAACCATTTTGGAACCCCTTTGAAAGCCTTTTGGAACTTTTTGAAAGCCTTTTGGAACACTTTTGGAACTTTTTGAAAGCCTTTTGGAACCCTTTTGGAACGCTTTTGGAACTTTTTGAAAGCCTTTTGGAACCCTTTTGGAACGCTTTTGGAATCCTTTTGGAACCCTTTTGGAATCATTTTGGAATCCTTTTGGAATCATTTTGGAATCCTTTTGGAATCCTTTTGGAACCCTTTTGGAATCCTTTTGGAACCCTTTTGGAATCATTTTGGAATTCCTTTGAAATAATTTTGTAACCCTTTGTTCCCAACAGTGTACCTTCTGGTTTTGGTCTTTTTTGGTTTTCATTTGTTTGGTCCCTGTTGAACAAAACCCTGCCTCTTGTATCAGATTGTGTTGTGTCACATGCAGACGTACTGTATGACCTCATTACTTCCCCGTTCTGCTGTAGGTTGTACAGTCAATCAGGAAGTGGCAATCAGGAAGTGCCTTGAGGAACGCAGTTGTTACAGAGCAGAATAGAAGAACATGACTGAGAAATGGTTGCAGTATATTTTAGCATACACACAGAGGAAAATGCTATGTTACTGTTGCAAAAACACTTCACTTCTAAAATTCCAAATCATGAATGACGCCTTAAAAAAACCTTTATAATGCCTAATACACTGAGTGCACAAAACATTAGGAACACCTGCTCTTTCCATGGCAGACTGACCAGGTGAGTCCAGATGAAAGCTATGATTACTTTTCAATACACTTTAATCGGTGTAAATGAAGAGGAGGAGACGGATTTAAGAAGGATTTCTTAAGCCTTGAGACGTGTATTGTGTATATTAAAGAAATATACCGTATATTAAAGGGAACTTCATGCATTTACATTCCCTCTCTCCCACCCCCGGACATTGCGTGCTGAAAGCCTGTACAGAGACTATGGGGATTAATTAATAACCTGGCTATATGTGATAAGCTGCGTGTTAGTCATGACTCTCTCTGTCTGTTATACCTGCCTGGGTTCAAATACTATTCAAAACATTTCAGATACTTTGCCTGTTTGTTTAAACCTGGCTGGAGGTCCATATTATCTTATCTGGCTGGAGGTTCATATGATCTTATCTGGCTGGAGGTCCATATTATCTTATCTGGCTGGAGGTCCATATTATCTTATCTGGCTGGAGGTCCATATTATCTTATCTGGCTGGAGGTCCATATTATCTTATCTGTCTGGAGGTCCATATTATCTTATCTGGCTGGAGGTCCATATTATCTTATCTGGCTGGAGGACCAGATGATGTTTTCTGGCTGGAGGACAATATTATTTTATCTGTCTGGAGGTCAATATTATCTTATCTGGCTGGAGGTCCATATTATCTTATCTGGCTGGAGGACCAGATTGTTTTATCTGGCTGGAGGACCAGATGATGTTTTCTGGCTGGAGGACCAGATGATGTTTTCTGGCTGGAGGACCAGATTGTTTTATCTGGCTGGAAGGCCAGATTATTTTATCTGGCTGGAGGACCAGATGATGTTTTCTGGCTGGAGGACCAGATTATTTTATCTGGCTGGAGGGCCAGATTATTTTATCTGGCTGGAGGACCAGATGATGTTTTCTGGCTGGAGGACCAGATGATGTTTTCTGGCTGGAAGACCAGATTATTTTATCTTTCTGGAGGGCAGCTACTGTAATATATAGTAGATATCACCCAAACTGGACGAGGTAATGACCTGCTGTGTAGACATCACCCAAACTGGACGAGGTAATGACCTGCTGTGGAGACATCACCCAAACTGGACGAGGTAATGACCTGCTGTGGAGACATCACCCAAACTGGACGAGGTAATGACCTGCTGTGGAGACATCACCCAAACTGGACGAGGTAATGACCCGCTGTGGAGACATCACCCAAACTGGACGAGGTAATGACCTGCTGTGGAGACATCACCCAAACTGGACGAGGTAATGACCTGCTGTGTAGAAATCACCCACACTGGACGAGGTAATGACCTGCTGTGTAGACATCACCCAAACTGGACGAGGTAATGACCTGCTGTGTAGACATCACCCAAACTGGACGAGGTAATGACCTGCTGTGTAGAAATCACCCAAACTGGACGAGGTAATGACCTGCTGTGTAGACATCACCCAAACTGGACGAGGTAATGACCTGCTGTGTAGACATCACCCAAACTGGACTAGGTAAAGCTGTTGCCAAATAATTCAATGTTCATTTCTCTACCATAAACCGCCTCCAACATAATTTTAGAGAATTTGGAAGTACCTCCAACCGGCCTCACAATTGCAGACCACGTGTAATGGCTTCGTGTCTCTTTTTTGTTTTCTTACGTGAAAATATCAACTCAACATGTGAAAAAAGTTATTTCACATGTGAAACTACAAATTTTACTCTTTTTTTTTGTAAAGGACGGAACAACTCAACATTAGGAAGGTGTTCCTAATGTTTTGTCCACTCAGTGTATATTTCCACACTATAAGGTCGGAATAAGGTTTGAAAAGTCCGCTTGAAATATCTGCCTGCTGTGGCAGGATGGAGTTTCGACCTGCCTGGCGACATCAACTATTTAGAAAGTACGACGATCAGATGATTTATTTAGATAAAGTATTTTAACATTTGCATAATTTAAACATTTTTCATTTAAATGTGCAGTAGCTGTGTTTCAGCCCCTGGTATCAAAGCTTGAAAAAAACCGTAAGAGGACATGTCAACACAATGAGATGTGACACGATTCACACAGCTCTAACATTTTACATGTATGACAAACAAACACAACAGCATGTTGTCATCATGCATGACGGACTGGACAGAAAGGTCGCAAGGATTGAAATCTGTCCCACCCCCCCAAAAAAATAAAAAAAATGCATTCACGCTTGGTCTCCCTTCCAGTGCCATGCAAAATGTCTATCTTTTTCTTGAAGTGGCCTACTTTTCAGCGTACTTGTCTGTGGAATAGGAGTGAATAAGAGTGCAATGTGTGTCTGCGCCACTGCACAGGGATATGCTGCTGCCACCGAGGGGTTCTGACAGCCAGGATGCGTCACAAATGACACTCTGTTCCCTAAGTAGTGCACTACATTTCACTTGGGCCCATAGGGTTCCGGTCAAAAGTAGTGCACTGAATAAGGAATAGGGTGCCATTTGGGACGCCGGCCCCGGGCTTTAGCTCGGGGAGACCTTTAGGTCGTTTTTCATTAGCTGTTGCAGGCAGAGAGACTCGGGGACACAGATAATAACATCAGAAATATCACTGGTAGCGGTTCTGTAGCAGTTCATGAATCCTAGAATGCATCCCACATGGTACCCTATTCCATATATAGTGCACTACTTTTAACATGGGCCCCATCTGGTGAAAAGTAGTGCGCACTATAGTGACTTACGTGCCACTTGGGAGGAAGCCTACAGTCTAGAGTCTACGCTTCCCTTCCTTTGTCCTGTAAACTTCTACATGTGGTGATGATGAGAGGGATTCTGATGATATTTCTCTCACTTCCATCTCTTCTCTTTGTCATCGATCAGTGGAACTCTCATCTTTCTAGTTCTTTCTCTTTTATCACTCTTCTACCTTTTCTAAACTGCCTCTTTCATCCATCTCTCTTACTGATCTCTTTTACCCATCTCTCCCACTCTGTCTAACCCATCTCTCACACATCCCATTTCTCTCTCTCTCTCTCTCTCTCTCTCTCTCTCTCTCTCTCTCTCTCTCTCTCTCTCTCTCTTCAAAGGGCTTTATTGGCATGGGAAATATATGTTTACATTGCCAAAACAAGTTAAATATATAATAAACAAAAGTTAAATAAATAATTAAAATGAACAGTAAACATTACACTCACGGAATTTCCAAAAGAATAAAGACATTTCTATTGTCATATTAAGTCTATATACTGTGTTGTAATGATGTGCAAGTAGTTCATGTACACAAGTTCAAGTAATGTTTTTTGTTCTTCACTGGTTGCTCTTTTCTTGTGGCAACAGGTCACAAATATTGCTGCTGTGATGGCACCCTGTGGTATTTCACCCAATAGATATAGAAGTTTATCAAAATTGTCTTTGATTTCAAATTCTTTGTGGGTCTGTGTTACCTGAGGTAAATATGTGTCTCTAATGTGGTCATACATTTGTCAGGAGGTTAGTAAGCGCAGCTCAGTTTCCACGTCGTTTTGTGGGCAGTGTTCTCTTGAGAGCCAGGTCCGCCTTCGGCGGCCTTTCTCAATAGCAAAGCTATGTTCACTGAGACTTAATTTCCTTAAGTTTGGGTCAGTCACAGTGGTCAGGTATTCTGCCACTGTGTACTCTCTGTTAATGGCCAAATTGCATTGTAGTTTGCTCTGTTTTTTTTGTAAATTATTTTACAATGTGTCAAGTAATTATCTGATTAGTTGTTCATTGTTGTTAATTTTCTTAGGTTGTCTGCTTTCATTTTTTGGGGGATTTGATAGGGAAGCTAAGAGGTCAAATATACTGTTTAGGTTTTCTGAGTCCAGGTTTATACATCATTATTACAGTGAAACCTTTTGTCAAGGAAATTGTCAAGAAAGGAATGAATGTTGTGCTGCAGGAGTTGTGACCAGTTTTTGTTAGTTATGTTGTCGTAGTTTTTTTTTATTTTAAATTTAAAAATATATGCTTTTTTACATTTTTAAATGTAACCTTTATTTAACTTAGCAAGTCAGTCAAATTCTTATTTACGCTGACTGCCCACCACAGCAAAACATGGACGACGCTGGGCCAATTGTGCGCCGCCACATGGGACTCCCAATCACGGCCGGATGTTATACAGCCTGGAATTGAACCAGAGACTGTATTGACGCCTCTTGCACTGAGATGCAGTGCCTTTGGCCTCTGTGCCACTCTGGAGCCCCAAGTTGTGTCTAGGATGGCATATGGGGTAGGGACTGCTGTGGTAGGTGTTTGTCCCCCTGTGTGCTGAGGGTGTCGGGTTCTTGTCCATTTCTGGCATCCATTCAGCATCAATACAAGGCTAAGATTGAATCGTACTACACCGGCTCAGATGCTTGTCTTATGTGGCAGGGCTTGCAAACTATTACAGACATCAAAGGGAAGCACAGCCACGAGCTGCCCAGTGACACAAACCTACCAGACGAGCTAAATTATTTCTATGCTCGTTTCGTGGCAAGCAACACTGAGGCATGCATGAGAGCATCAGCTGTTCTGGACAACTGTGTGAAAACGCTCTCCGTAGCCGATGTGAGTAAGACCTTTAAACAGGTCAACATTCACAAGGCTACAGGGCCAGACGGATTACCAGGACGTGTGCTCCGGGCATGTGCTGACCAACTGGCAGGTGTCTTCACTGACATTTTCAACATGTTCCTGATTTAGTCTGTAATACCAACATATTTCAAGCAGAGCACCATAGTCCCTGTGCCCAAGAACACGAAGGCAACCCACCTAAAAGCAACTTGCCTAAATGACTACAGACCCGTAGCAGACCCGTAGCACTCACGTCCGTAGCAATGAAGTGCTTTGAAAGGCTGGTAATGGCTCACATCAACACCATCATCCCAGAAACCCTAGACCCACTCCAATTTGCATACCACCCAAACAGATCCACAGATGATGCAATCTCTATTGCACTCCACACTGCCCTTTCCCACCAGGACAAAAGGAACACCATTGTGAGAATGCTATTCATTGACTACAGCTCAGCGTTCAACACCATAGTACCCTCAAAGCTCATCACTAAGCTAAGGATCCTGGGACTAAACACCTCTCTCTGCAACAAGATTCTGGACTTCCTGACGGGGCGCTCCCAGGTGTTGAGGGTAGGAAGCAACACATCTGCCACGCTGATCCTCAACACTGGAGCCCCCCAGGGGTGCGTGCTCAGTCCTCTCCTGTACTCCATGTTCACCCACGACTGCATGGCCAGACACGACTCCAACATCATCATTAAGTTTGCAGACGACACAACAGTGGTAGGCCTATTCAACGACAATGACGAGACAGCCTACAGGGAGGAGGTCAGAGACCTGGCCAGGTGGTGCCAGAATAACAACCTATCCCTCAACGTAACCAAGACTAAGGAGATGATTGTGGACTACAGGAAAAGGAGGACCGAGCACACCACCATTCTCATCGACAGGGCTGTAGTGGAGTAGGTTGAGAGCTTGAAGTTCCCTGGTGTTCACATCACCAACAAACTGAAATGGTCAAAACACACCAAGACAGTTGTGAAGAGGGCACAACAAAGCCTATTCCCCCTCAGGAAACTAAAAAGATTTAGCATGGGTCTTCAGATCTTCAAAAGGTTCTACAGCTGCAACATCGAGAGCATCCTCACTGGTTGAATCACTGCCTGGTACGGCAATTGCTCGGCCTCCGACCGCAAGGCACTACAGAGGCTAGTGCGGACGGACCAGTACATCACTGGGGCTAAGCTGCCTGCCATCCAGGACCTCTACACCAGGCGGTGTCAGAGGAAGGCCCTAAAAATTGTCAAAGACCCCAGCCACCCCAGTCATAGACTGTTCTCTCTGCTACCGCATGGCAAGTGGTACTGGAGTGCCAAGTCTAGGACAAAAAGGCTTCTCAATATTTTTTACCCCCAGGCCATAATATTCCTGAACAGGTAATCAAATGGCTACCTGGACTATTTGCATCGTGCCCTCCCCCGCCCCAACCCCTCTTTTACACTGCTGCTACTCTCTGTTTATAATATATGCAAAGTCACTTTAACTATATATTCATGTACATACTACCTCAATCAGCCCGACTAACCGGTGCCTGTATGTAGCCTCGCTACTGTTATTTTTCACAGTCTTTTTACTGTTGTTTTATTTCTTTACTTACCTATTGTTCACCTAATACATTATTTACCTAGTTTGTTAGAGCCTGTGAGTAAGCATTTCACTGTAAGGTCTACACCTGTTGTATTCGGCGCACGTGACAAATAAAGTTTGATTTGATTTAATTTGAGGCCTTTGTGATGGCCACTCCAATACCTACTTTGGAAGTATGCTTGGGGTCATTTAGGTCGCCACAGATTAGTACATGTCCCTGATCCTGGAAATTGTTGATCTCTCCCTTTAGGATGGAGAAGAAGCTGTCATCGTTAAAGTTTGGGGATTCTATTGGGGGGGGGGGGGGTTTGGTAGCAGAAATGAGGAATTTAGGATAATTAGGATAATTTCCTTAATAATTTATAGCCCGATGTAAAATGTCCTGTTTTGTCTAATTTAAATGACTGGGTTAGGTCTGCTCTATACCAAATTACCATACCCCCTGAGTCTCTTCCCTGTTTCACACCTGGTAGTTTGGTGGATGGAACTACCAGCTCTCTGTAGCCTAGAGGGTCACTAGTGGATCCATCTCCTCTATATCATGTTTCTTGTAGGATGACAATATAGGTCACGCCCTGACCTTAGAGAGCCATTTTATTTCTCTATTTGGTTAGGTCAGGGTGTGATGCGGGGTGGGCATTCTATGTTTTGTTTTCTATGTTTCTTTATTTCTGTGTTTTGGCCGCGTATGGTTCTCAATCATCTCAATCAGGGACAGCGGTCTATCGTTGTCTATGATTGGGAATCATACTAAGGTAGCCCTTTTTTCCTCTTTCTTCGGTGGGTAGTTAACTTTGTTTGTGACACATAGCCCTTCTTTCCATTAACGGGATGATATGACAACAGCCAGTGAAAGTGCAGAGTGCCAAATTCAAAATAACAGAAATCTCATAATTAAAATTCCTCAAACATACATGTATCTGAAACCGCAATAAAAACAGCCATTTTTCCAGCCAAAGAGAGGAGTCACAAAAAGCACAAATAGAGATAAAATTAATCACTAACCTTTGATGATCTTCATCAGATGACACTCATAGGACTTCATGTTACACAATACATGTATGTTTTGTTTGATAAAGTTCATATTTATATAAAAAAATCAGAGTTTACATTGGCGCATTACATTCACTAGTTCACTAGTTCCCAAAAAATCCAGTGATTTTGCATTGCCAGAACGATTCAACAGAAATACACATCATAAATGGCGCTCAGAAATATAATACATTTAGCCGCCATTTTGGAGTAAAAATCAACCAGAAATGACATGCTAAATATTCCCTTACCTTTGATGATCTTCATCAGAATGCACTTCCAGGAATCCCAGGTCCACAATAAATGCTTGATATGTTCGATAATGTCCTTTATCCTTTATGTCTAATTAGCTACTTTTGTTAGCGCGTTTGGTACGCCTATCCAAACGCTGGTGCTGGTTGACCATTTTTTCGGACAAAAACTTTAAAAAGTTATATTACAGTTCGAAGAAACAGTTCAAACTAAGTACAGAATCAATCATTAGGATGTTTTTATCATAAATCTTCAATAAATTTCCAACCGGAAATCCTTTGTGTCTTGAGGAGGAACGGAACGCAGGAAGATATCATGTGGTATGCGCATGACCGGGAAATGGCTGACTGCCAGTAGTCTGATTCATTCCCCTCTTATTCAGTCCCACAACACAGCGGAAGCCCTAGGAAGTGAATCTTCATTCATATCGCAATGGGATTTCAATAGGGAATGGTTTGAAAATATACCAACCTCAGATTTGTCACTTCCTGTTTGGATTTCTTCTCAGGTTCTTGCCTGCCATATGAGTTCTGTTATACTCACAGACATCATTCAAACAGTTACAGAAACTTCAGAGTGTTTTCTATCCAATACTAATAATACTATGCATATATTAGCAACTGGGACTGAGGAGCAGGCCGTTTACTCTGGGCACCTTTCATCCAAGCTACTCAATACTGCGCCTGCAGCCAAAGTTTTAAGCTTCACGGTTGTTTTCATCCTAATAAAAAGGAACGCTCACTACACGACGGCCGTGACAATATCTGCATTTCCAATTTATCTGATGAAGTCTGGGTCCCTGCCCTCTCTCTCTCTCTCTATCTCTCTCTCACACACTCTCATCTCCACAGCCACAGGCAGCCCACTACTTCCCTCCATCGCTCTATCTCTCACAAATTCAATTTAAGGGGCTTTATTGACATGGGAAACATTTGTTTACACGGCCAAAGCAAGTGAAGTAGATAATATACCAAAGTGAAATAAACAATAGAAAATGAACAGTAAACATTACACTCGCAAAAGTTCCAAAGGAATAGAGACATTTCAAATGTCATATTATGGCAATATAGGGTATTGTAATGATGTGCAAGTAATTATCTTTTTGTTTTCTCATGATTTGGTTGGGTCTAATTGTGTTGCTGTGCTGGGGCTCTGTGGGGTGTGTTTGTGAACATAGCCCCAGGACCAGCTTGCTTAGGGGACTCTTCTCCAGGTTAATCTCTCTGTAGGTGATGGCTTTGTTATGGAAGTTTTGGGAATCACTTCCTTTTAGGTGACTGTAGAATTTAACATCTCTTTTCTGGATTTTGATCATTAGCAGGTACCGGCCTAATTCTGCTCTGCATGCATTATTTGGTGTCTTATGTTGTACATGGAGGATATTTTTGCAGAATTCTGCATGCAGAGACCTCACAACCCTAAAGGGCAATGGGTTCTAAAAGTGATTCAAGTATTTTTAGCCAGATCCTAATTGGAATGTCTAATTTTATTTTCCTTTTGATAGTGTAGATGGGTGGGGCTCAAGCTGAATCCTCGTCTCACACCACAGCCCTGTGGAAAGAAATGTTTTTTCCCAATTTTAACCGCACAGTTGTTTGTGTACATGGATTTTATAATGTCGTATGTTTTTCCCCCAACACCTATTTGTATAGCAGACCCTCATGCCAAATTGAGTCAAAGGCTTTTTTGAAATCAACAAAGCATGAGAAGCCTTTTCCTTTGTTTTGATTTGTTTGTTTGTCAATTAGGGTGTGCAGGGCGAAAATGGGGCCTGTCGTATGGTAATATGGTAAAAAGCCAATTTGACATTTGCTCAGTACATTGTTTTCCCTGAGGAAATATACGAGTCTGCTGTTAATGATAATGCAGAGGATTTTCCCAAGGTTGCTGTTGACGCATATCCCACGGTAGTTAATGGGGTCAAATTTGTCTCCACTTTTGTGGATTGGGGTAATAAGTCCTTGGTTCCAAATATTGGGGAAGATACCAGAGCTGAGGAGAATGTTAAAGAGTTTCAGTATAGCCAATTGGAATTTGTTGTCTGTATATTTTATTATGTCATTTAGGATACCATCAACTCCACAGGCCTTTTGGGTTGGGTTGTTTGTATTTATCCTGTAGTTCATTCAATATAATTGGAGTATCCAGTGGGTTCTGGTAGTCTTTAATATTTGATTCTAAAATGTGTATTTGATCATGTATATGTTTTTGCAGTTTATTCTTTGATATAGAGACAAAAAGATTGGAGAAGTGGTTCATCCATCTCCGTTTTGGATAGATCATTTTTTGTTTTGCTGTTTGGCAATTTTCCCCGAATTGGTTTGATTCTATGAATTCTTCAATTACATTGAGAGGATTTAAAAAATATATAACCTTTATTTAACTTATGAACAAATTCTTATTTATGGTCTACTCCAGCCAAACCCGGATGACACTGGGCCAATTGAATGGCGCCCTATGGGACTACCAATCACAGTCGGTTGTGATACAGCCTGGAATCGAAACAGGGTTTGTAGTGATGCCTCTAACACTGAGATGCAGTGCATTAGATCGCTGGGCCATTCAGGAGCCCTACTGTAGTTGTAACAATAGTAGTTGTATCTACAGTAACTATAATAGTTGTAACGATAGTAACTATAATAGTTGTAATGATAGTAGTTCTAACGATAGTAGTTGTAACTATAATAGTAGTAACTTTAGTAGCTGTAACTATAGTAACTATAGTAGTTGTAACTATAGTAGATGTAACGATAATAGTTGTAACTACAGTAGTTGTAACTATAGGAGTTGTAACTATAGTAGTTGTAACTACAGTAGTTGTAACTATAGGAGTTGTAACTATAGTAGTTGTAACTACAGTAGTTGTAACTATAGGAGTTGTAACGATAGTAGTTGTAACAATAGTAGTTGTAACTATAGTAGTTGTAACGATAGTAACTATAGTAGTTGTAACTATAATAGTTGTAACTATAGTAGTTGTAACTATAGTAGTTGTAACGATAGTAACTATAGTAGTTGTAACTATAATAGTTGTAACTATAGTAGTTGTAACTATAATAGTTGTAACTATAGTAGTTGTAACTACAGTAGTTGTAACGATAATAGTTGTAACTATAATAGTTGTAACTATAATAGTTGTAACTATAGTAGTTGTAACTACAGTAGTTGTAACGATAATAGTTGTAACTACAGTAGTTGTAACTATAGTAGTTGTAACTATAATAGTTGTAACTATAGTAGTTGTAACTACAGTAGTTGTAACTACAGTAGTTGTAACTATAGGAGTTGTATAGTAGTTGTAACCGTATTAATTGTAACTATAGTAGTTGTAACTTTAGTAGTTGTAACTATAGAAGTTGTAACTAGTCGTTGTAACTATAGTAGTTGTAACTATAGTAGTTGTAACTAGTCGTTGTAACTATAACAATAGTAGTTGTAACGATAGTAACTATAGTAGTTGTAACGATAGTAGTTGTAACGATAGTAACTATAGTAACTATAGTAGTTGTAACTATAGTAACTATAGTAGTTGTAACTACAGTAGTTGTAACTATAGTAGTTGTAACTAGTCGTTGTAACTATAGTAGTTGTAACTAGTCGTTGTAACTATAACAATAGTAGTTGTAACGACGGTAGTTGTAACGATAGTAACTATAGTAGTTGTAACGATAGTAACTATAGTAGTTGTAACGATAGTAACTATAGTAGTTGTAACGATAGTAACTATAGTAGTTGTAACGATAGTAACTATAGTAGTTGTAACGATAGTAACTATAGTAGTTGTAACGATAGTAGTTGTAACTATAACAGTAGTAGCTGTAATTATAACAGTAGTAGTTGTAACTATAACAGTAGTAGCTGTAATTATAACAGTAGTAGTTGTAACTATAATAGTTGAAACTGTAGCAACTATAGTAGTTGTAGCTATAGTAGTCGTAATGATAATAGTTGTAACTATAGTAGTTGTAACGATAATAGTTGAAACTGTAGCAACTATAGTAGTTGTAACTATAGTAGTTGTAACTGTAACTACTGCAGTTGTAACTATAGTAGTTGTAACTGTAACGATAGTGGTAACTATAGTAGTTGTAACTAACTACTGCAGTTGTAACTATAGTAGTTGTAACTGTAACGATAGTGGTAACTATAGTAGTTGTAACCATTGTAGTGGTAACTATTGTAGTGTTAACTGTAGTAGTGGTAACTACAGTAGTTGTAACTATAGCAGTTGTAACAATAGCAGTTGTAACTATACTATTTTTTTTTTATTTAACCTTTATTTAACCAGGTAGGCCAGTTGAGAACACGTTCTAATTTACAACTGTGACCTGGACCAAGAAAAAGCAAAGAAGTGCAACAAAATACAATAACACAGAGTTACACATGGGAAAAACAAAAGTACAGTATATAACACAAAATAAAAATCTATATACAGTGTGTGCAAATGGAGTGAGGAGGTAAGACAGTAAGTATACCATTGTAGCGAAGTAATTACAATTTAGCAAATTAACACTGGCGTGATAGATGTGCAGATAATGATGTGCAAGTAGAAATACTGGTGTGCAAAAGAGCAAAACAAATGAGGTAGTTGGATGTGGCTGTTCCACTGGATGTCATAAGGTGAACGCACCAATTTGTAAGTCGCTCTGGATAAGAGCGTCTGCTAAATGACCTAAATGTAAATGTAAATGTGCTACTATGAGGTAGGTAGTTGGATGGGTTATTTACAGATGGCCTGTGTGTGTACAGCTGCAGCGATCGGTTAGCTGCTCAGACTAGCTGATGCTTAAAGTTAGTGAGGGAGATATAAGTCTCCATCGTCAGCGATTTTTACAATTTGTTTCAGTCATTGACAGCAGAGAACTGGAAGGAAAGGCAGTCAAAGGAGGTGTTGGGCTGATGACCAGTGAGATATATATGATGGAGTGCGTGCTACGGGTGGGTGTTCTTATCGTGACCAGTGAGTTGAAATAAGGCGGAGCTTTACCTAGCAAAGACTTATAGATGGCCTGGAGCCAGTGGATCTGGCGACGAATATGTGGCGAGGACCAGCCGAGGAGAGCATATAGATCGAAGTGGTGGGTGGTATATGGATCTAAGGTGACAGACTGCATCCAGTTTGCTGAGTATAGAGTGTTGGAGGCTATTTTGTAAATGACACCGCCAAAGTTGAGTATCGGTAGGATAGTCAGTTTTAAGAGGGTATGTTCGGCAGCGTGAGCGAAGATGGCTTTGTGGCAAAATAAGAAGCCGATTCTTGATTTAATTTTGGATTGGAGATGTTTAATATGAGTCTGGTAGGAGAGTTTACAGTCTAGCCAGACTCCTACGTATTTGTTGTTGTCCACATATTCTAAGTCAGAACCGTCCAGAGTAGTGATGCTATTCGGGCGGACGTGTGCGGGCAGCAATCGGTTGAAAAGCATGCATTTAGTATTACTTGCGTTTAATAGCAGTTGGAGGCCAAGGAAGGATAGTTGTATGGCATTGAAGATTGTTTGGAGGTTTGTTAACACAGTGCCCAAAGAATGGCCAGATGTATACAGAATGGTGTCGTCTGGTGGATCAAGGAATTACCCTCAACAAGAGCGACATCGCTGATATATACAGAGAAAAGAGTCAGCCTGAGAATTGAACCCTCTGGTACACCCATAGAGGTTGATGAAGACAACTGCACAGTGCTGTCTTTTATCAATGGTGGTTATGATATATGTTTAGTACCTTGAGCGTGACCAGCTAGGAAACCGGAATGCACAGCGGAGAAGGTACGGTGGGATTCGAAATGGTCAATGATCTGTTTGTTAACTTTGCTTTCGAAGACTTTAGAAAGGCAGGGCAGGATGGATATAGGTCTGTAACAGTTTGGTTCTGTGGTATCACCCCCTTTGAAAAGGGGGATGCCGCGGAAACTTTCCAATCTCTGGAAATCTCGGACGATACGAAAGACGTTGAACAGACTGGTAGGATTGCAACAATGGCGGCAGAGAGTTTTAGAAAGAGAGGGTCCAGATTGTCTAGCCCAGCTGATTTGTACAGGTCCAGGTTTTGCAGCTCTTTCACAACATCTGCTATCTGGATTTGGGTGAAGGAGATGCTGGGGAGGCTTGGGCAAGTAGCTGTGGGGGGTGAGGTGCGGTTGGCCCGGGGTTGGGGTAGCCAGAAGGAAAGCTTGGCCAACCGTAGAGAAATGCTTATAGAAATTCTCGATTATCGTGGTTTTATCGATGGTGACAGTGTTTCCTAGCCTCAGTGCAGTGGGCAGCTGGGAGGAGGTGCTCTAGTTCTCCATGGACTTTACAGTTTCCCAAAACGATTTGGAGTTAGATCTACAGGATGCACATTTCTGTTTGAAAAACCTTGCCTTTGATTTCCTAACTGACTGCGTGTATTGGTTCCTGACATCCCTGAAAAGTTGTATATTGCGGATGTTTTTGTGCTGGTCAAGGGCAGTCAGGTCTGGAGTGAACCAAGGGCTATATCTGTTCTTAGTTCTACATTACTTCAAAGGGGCATGCTTATTTAAGATGGTCAGGAAATTACTTTTAAAGAACAACCAGGCATCCTCTACTGACGGGATGAGGTCAATATCCTTCCAGGATACCCGGGTCAGGTCGATTAGAATGGAGTGTGTGACAGTGATGAGGGGTGGTAGTTTGACCGCAGCCCCATAGCGGATGCAGGCAATGAGGCAGTGATCGCTGAGATCCTGCTTGAAAACAGCAGAGGTGTATTTGGAGGGCAAGTTGGTCAGATAATATCTATGAGGGTGCCCATGTTTACGGATTTAGGGTTGTACCTGGTGGGTTCCTTGATGATTTGTGTTAGACTGAGGCCATCAAGCTTAGATTGTAGGACTGCCGGGGTGTTAATAAGCATTTCACAGTTTAGGTCACCTAGCAGAACGAACTCTGAAGATAGATGAGGGGCAATCAATTCACATATGGTGTCCAGGGCACAGCTGGGAGCTGATGGGGGTCTATCTCTCAACAGAGACTTATTTCTGGGGAGATTTTATTTATTTATTAGAAGCTCAAAATGTTTTGGCATAGACCTGGAAAGTATGACAGAACTTTGCAGGCTATCTCTGCAGTAGATTGCAACTCCTCCCCCTTTGGCAGTTTTGTCTTGATGGGAAACGTTGTAGTTGGGGATGAAAATGTCAGAATTTTTGGTGGCCTTCCTAAGCCAGGATTCAGACACGGCAAAGACATCAGGGTTGGCGGAGTGTGCAAAAGCAGTGAGTAAAACAAACTTAGGGAGAAGGCTTGATAACATGGTTGAAACTAAGGCTTTTACGGTTACAGAGGTCAACAAATGAGAGCGCCTGGGGGCATACGGGGTTAACCTCTGCATCACCCGAGGAACAGAGGAGGAGTAGGATGAGGGTGCGGCTAAAGGCTATCAAAACTGGTCGCCTAATGTGTTGGGGACAGAGAAAAAAAGGAGCAGATTTCTGGGCATGGTAGGATAGATTCAGGGCATAATGTACAGACATGAGTATGGTAGGGTGTGAGTACAGTGGAGGTAAGCCCAGGCATTGAGTGACGATAAGAGCGGTTGCATCTCTGGATGCACTAGTTATGCTGGGTGAGGTCACCGCATGTGTGGGAGGTGGGACAAAAGAGGTATCTGAGGTATGTTGAATGAGACTAGGGCCTCTGCAGTAAACTAAAACAATGATAACTATCCTAAAAAAAAATACCAAAATGGAAATGATTAATGAACAGTCCAGCAGGCATCAGCTATGTAGCCAAGTGATCATAGTGTCCAGTGAACAGCAATAGATGAAACAGGGAAGCCGCTAAGTTGTCGTTAATTCGCTAGCAAGCGGTAGACCCAGCGTTCAAGAAAAGTTAGCAGGTCGGGGCTAGTAGAAGCTTCTGCATCGACATCCGACAAAAAACGATTGAGGGCACAACGGATGGAATTACGTCAGCAGACCAGTCGTGGTGGATCTTCGGGGCTCCGTGTTGACAAAGGGTCCAGGCCAGTTGGCAAAATAGGTATTGTAGCTGGAGTAATTTTGTTTGCTAGCCAGGAGATGCGTCTGGCTCGAGGCTAACTGGTGGTAGCTTCGGGACAGGAGCGTTAGCCACTGTTGCCACTCGGTAGCAGCTAGCTAGCAGCGATGATCCGATGCAAAGGTCCAGAGCTTACAGCGAGAATCCGGTGGTGTAGTGGATTCTAGTCGTGTTAGTGAAGAGTTCAGGAGGCATGAGCTGTGTAGCCGAGCAATCATAGGGTCCACTGAGCAGGCCGGGGGATGGGCGTGGCTCAAGGCTAGCTTCAGTGTTGAGTAGTGCTGCTACTCAGTAGCAGCTAACTAGCTGAGATGATCCGGAGTAATGGTCCAGGGCTTACAGCAGGAATCCGGTGTTGTAGTGGAGAAAAAAAGTCTGGTGAGGTCTAAAAATAGCAGATCCATATCACATTGGGTGAGGCGGATTGCCGGAAGGTATATTTAATTTAAAAATGGAAAAAGAGATTGAAATATATTGCAATATATACAAAAAAAGACACACAAAAAAAAATATTTATACAGGAGAACGAAAAACAACGTCTGCACTGCTACGACATCTTGGACTATGTAGGTCTGTTCTCTAAATGTCTCTATTGGTCTCTAAAAGTCTGGTCTCTATAGGTCCGGTCTCTATAGGTCTGGTCTCTATTGGTCTGGTCTCTATAGGTCTGGGCTCAATTGGTCTGGTCTCTATAGGTCTGGTCTCTATTGGTCTGGTCTCTATAGGTCTGGTTCTCTATAGGTCTCTATTGGTATGGTCTCCTTCTATAGGTCTGGTCTCTATAGGTCTGGTCTCTATAGGTCTCGGTTGGTCTCTATAGGTCTCTATAGGTCTCTAAACGTCTGGTCTCTATAGGTCTGGTCTCTATAGGTCTGGTCCCTATAGGTCTACTCTCTATAGGTCTCTATAGGTCTAGTCTCTATAGGTCTGGTCTCTATAGGTCTGGTCCCTATAGGTCTGGTCTCGATAGGTCTCTATAGGTCTGGTCCCTATAGGTCTGGTCTCGATAGGTCTCTATAGGTCTGGTCTCTATTGGTCTGGTCTCTATAGGTCTACTCTCTATAGGTCTCTATAGGTCTGGTCTCTATTGGTCTGGTCTCTATAGGTCTGGTCTCTATTGGGCTGGTCTCTATAGGTCTGGTCTCTATTGGTCTCTATAGGTCTCTAAAGGTCTGGTCTCTATAGGTCTGGTCTCTATAGGTCTGGTCCCTATAGGTCTACTCTCTATAGGTCTCTATAGGTCTAGTCTATATGGGTCTGGTCTCTATAGATCTAGTCTCTATAGGTCTAGTCTCTATGGGTCTGGTCTCTATAGATCTAGTCTCTATAGGTCTAGTCTCTATAGGTCTGGTCTCTATAGGTCTAGTCTCTATAGGTCTAGTCTCTATAGGTCTGGTATCTATAGGTCTAGTCTATATAGGTCTAGTCTCTATAGGTCTCTATAGGTCTAGCCTCTATAGGTCTGGTCTCTATTGGGCTGGTCTCTATAGGTCTGGTCTCTATTGGGCTCTATAGGTCTACTCTCTATAGGTCTCTATAGGTCTGGTCTCTATAGGTCTAGTCTCTATAGGTCTCTATAGGTCTGGTCTCTATAGGTCTGGTCCCTATAGGTCTACTCTCTATAGGTCTCTATAGGTCTGGTCTCTATAGGTCTAGTCTCTATAGGTCTAGTCTCTATAAGTCTGGTCTCTATAGGTCTCTATAGGTCTGGTCTCTATAGGTCTAGTCTCTATAGGTCTAGTCTCTATAGGTCTAGTCTCTATAAGTCTGGTCTCTATAGGTCTCTATAGGTCTGGTCTCTATAGGTCTAGTCTCTATAGGTCTAGTCTCTATAGATCTAGTCTCTATAGGTCTCTATAGGTCTCTATAGGTCTAGTCTCTACTGGTCTAGTCTCTATAGGTCTGGTCTCTATAGGTCTAGTCTCTATAGGTCTAGTCTCTATAGGTCTGGTCTCTATAGGTCTGGTCTCTATAGGTCTAGTCTCTATAGGTCTGGTCTCTATAGGTCTAGTCTCTATAGGTCTAGTCTCTATAGGTCTAGTCTCTATAGGTCTACTCTCTATAGGTCTATTCTCTATAGGTCTAGTCTCTATAGGTCTAGTCTCTATATGTCTCTATAGGTCTAGTCTCTATAGGTCTAGTCTCTATAGGTCTAGTCTCTATAGGTCTAGTCTCTATAGGTCTAGTCTCTATATGTCTCTATAGGTCTAGTCTCTATAGGTCTAGTCTCTATAGGTCTAGTCTCTATAGGTCTGGTCTCTATATGTCTCTATAGGTCTAGTCTCTATAGGTCTAGTCTCTATAGGTCTAGTCTCTATAGGTCTGGTCTCTATAGGTCTGGTCTCTATAGGTCTGGTCTCTATAGGTCTAGTCTCTATAGGTCTCTATAGGTCTAGTCTCTATAGGTCTAGTCTCTATAAGTCTGGTCTCTATAGGTCTCTATAGGTCTGGTCTCTATAGGTCTAGTCTCTATAGGTCTAGTCTCTATAGATCTAGTCTCTATAGGTCTCTATAGGTCTCTATAGGTCTAGTCTCTATAGGTCTAGTCTCTATAGGTCTAGTCTCTATAGGTCTGGTCTCTATAGGTCTAGTCTCTATAGGTCTAGTCTCTATAGGTCTGGTCTCTATAGGTCTGGTCTCTATAGGTCTAGTCTCTATAGGTCTGGTCTCTATAGATCTAGTCTCTATAGGTCTAGTCTCTATAGGTCTAGTCTCTATAGGTCTACTCTCTATAGGTCTAGTCTCTATAGGTCTACTCTCTATAGGTCTAGTCTCTATATGTCTCTATAGGTCTCTATAGGTCTAGTCTCTATAGGTCTAGTCTCTATAGGTCTGGTCTCTATAGGTCTAGTCTCTATAGGCCTAGTCTCTATAGGTCTAGTCTCTATAGGTCTAGTCTCTATATGTCTCTATAGGTCTAGTCTCTATAGGTCTAGTCTCTATAGGTCTAGTCTCTATAGGTCTGGTCTCTATATGTCTGGTCTCTATAGGTCTGGTCTCTATAGGTCTAGTCTCTATAGGTCTAGTCTCTATAGGTCTCTATAGGTCTAGTCTCTATAGGGCTAGTCTCTATATGTCTCTATAGGTCTAGTCTCTATAGGTCTAGTCTCTATAGGTCTAGTCTCTATAGGTCTAGTCTCCATAGGTCTAGTCTCTATATGTCTAGTCTCTATAGGTCTCTATAGGTCTAGTCTCTATAGGTCTAGTCTCTATAGGTCTAGTCTCTATATGTCTCTATAGGTCTAGTCTCTATAGGTCTAGTCTCTATAGGTCTCTATAGGTCTAGTCTCTATAGGTCTAGTCTCTATAGGTCTAGTCTCTATAGGTCTCTATAGGTCTAGTCTCTATAGGTCTAGTCTCTATAGGTCTGGTCTCTATAGGTCTAGTCTCTATAGGGCTAGTCTCTATATGTCTCTATAGGTCTAGTCTCTATAGGTCTAGTCTCTATAGGTCTAGTCTCTATAGGTCTCTATAGGTCTAGTCTCTATAGGTCTAGTCTCTATAGGTCTAGTCTCTATATGTCTAGTCTCTATAGGTCTCTATAGGTCTAGTCTCTATAGGTCTAGTCTCTATAGGTCTAGTCTCTATAGGTCTAGTCTCTATAGGTCTAGTCTCTATAGGTCTAGTCTCTATAGGTCTAGTCTCTATAGGTCTCTATAGGTCTAGTCTCTATAGGTCTAGTCTCTATAGGTCTAGTCTCTATAGGTCTCTATAGGTCTAGTCTCTATAGGTCTAGTCTCTATAGGTCTAGTCTCTATAGGTCTAGTCTCTATAGGTCTAGTCTCTATAGGTCTCTATAGGTCTAGTCTCTATAGGTCTAGTCTCTATAGGTCTAGTCTCTATAGGTCTAGTCTCTATAGGTCTGGTCTCTATAGGTCTAGTCTCTATAGGTCTAGTCTCTATAGGTCTAGTCTCTATAGGTCTATAGGTCTCTATAGGTCTAGTCTCTATAGGTCTAGTCTCTATAGGTCTAGTCTCTATAGGTCTAGTCTCTATAGGTCTAGTCTCTATAGGTCTGGTCTCTATAGGTCTAGTCTCTATAGGCCTAGTCTCTATAGGTCTAGTCTCTATAGGTCTAGTCTCTATAGGTCTAGTCTCTATAGGTCTAGTCTCTATAGGTCTAGTCTCTATAGGTCTAGTCTCTATAGGTCTAGTCTCTATAGGTCTAGTCTCTATAGGTCTAGTCTCTATATGTCTAGTCTCTATAGGTCTCTATAGGTCTAGTCTTTATAGGTCTAGTCTCTATAGGTCTAGTCTCTATAGGTCTAGTCTCTATAGGTCTAGTCTCTATAGGTCTAGTCTCTATAGGTCTAGTCTCTATAGGTCTGGTATCTATAGGTCTAGTCTATATAGGTCTAGTCTCTATAGGTCTTGTCTCTATAGGTCTAGTCTCTATAGGTCTAGTCTCTATAGGTCTAGTCTCTATAGGTCTGGTCTCTATAGGTCTAGTCTCTATAGTCTCTAGTCTCTATAGGTCTAGTCTCTATAGGTCTAGTCTCTATAGGTCTGGTCTCTATAGGTCTAGTCTCTATAGGTCTAGTCTCTATAGGTCTGGTCTCTATAGGTCTAGTCTCTATAGGTCTAGTCTCTATAGGTCTAGTCTCTATAGGTCTAGTCTCTATAGGTCTAGGTCTCTATAGGTCTAGTCTCTATAGGTCTAGTCTCTATAGGTCTAGTCTCTATAGGTCTAGTCTCTATAGGTCTAGTCTCTATAGGTCTCTATAGGTCTAGTCTCTATAGGTCTAGTCTCTATAGGTCTCTATAGGTCTAGTCTCTATAGGTCTAGTCTCTATAGGTCTAGTCTCTATAGGTCTAGTCTCTATAGGTCTAGTCTCTATAGGTCTGGTCTCTATAGGTCTAGTCTCTATAGGTCTAGTCTCTATAGGTCTAGTCTCTATAGGTCTAGTCTCTATAGGTCTGGTCTCTATAGGTCTAGTCTCTATAGGTCTCTATAGGTCTAGTCTCTATAGGTCTAGTCTCTATAGGTCTAGTCTCTATAGGTCTAGTCTCTATAGGTCTGGTCTCTATAGGTCTAGTCTCTATAGGTCTAGTCTCTATAGGTCTGGTCTCTATAGGTCTAGTCTCTATAGGTCTAGTCTCTATAGGTCTAGTCTCTATAGGTCTAGTCTCTATAGGTCTCTATAGGTCTAGTCTCTATAGGTCTAGTCTCTATAGGTCTAGTCTCTATAGGTCTGGTCTCTATAGGTCTAGTCTCTATAGGTCTCTATAGGTCTGGTCTCTATAGGTCTAGTCTCTATAGGTCTCTATAGGTCTAGTCTCTATAGGTCTAGTCTCTATAGGTCTAGTCTCTATATGTCTCTAGGTCTAGGTCTAGTCTCTATAGGTCTAGTCTCTATAGGTCTAGTCTCTATAGGTCTGGTCTCTATAGGTCTAGTCTATAGGTCTAGTCTCTATAGGTCTAGTCTCTATAGGTCTAGTCTATAGGTCTATAGGTCTATAGTCTCTATAGGTCTAGTCTCTATAGGTCTAGTCTCTATAGGTCTAGTCTCTATAGGTCTAGTCTCTATAGGTCTAGTCTCTATAGGTCTAGTCTCTATAGGTCTAGTCTCTATAGGTCTAGTCTCTATAGGTCTAGTCTCTATAGGTCTAGTCTCTATAGGTCTAGTCTCTATAGGTCTAGTCTCTATAGGGTCTCTATAGGTCTAGTCTCTATAGGTCTCTAGTCTCTATAGGTCTAGTCTCTATAGGTCTAGTCTCTATAGGTCTAGTCTCTATAGGTCTAGTCTCTATAGGTCTAGTCTCTATAGGTCTGGTCTCTATAGGTCTAGTCTCTATAGGTCTAGTCTCTATAGGTCTAGTCTCTATAGGTCTAGTCTCTATAGGTCTAGTCTCTATAGGTCTAGTCTCTATAGGTCTAGTCTCTATAGGTCTCTATAGGTCTAGTCTCTATAGGTCTGGTCTCTATAGGTCTAGTCTCTATAGGTCTAGTCTCTATAGGTCTAGTCTCTATAGGTCTCTATAGGTCTAGTCTCTATAGGTCTGGTCTCTATAGGTCTAGTCTCTATAGGTCTCTATAGGTCTAGTCTCTATAGGTCTAGTCTCTATAGGTCTAGTCTCTATAGGGTCTCTATAGGTCTAGTCTCTATAGGTCTAGTCTCTATAGGTCTAGTCTCTATAGGTCTAGTCTCTATAGGTCTCTATAGGTCTAGTCTCTATAGGTCTAGTCTCTATAGGTCTAGTCTCTATAGGTCTAGTCTCTATAGGTCTAGTCTCTATAGGTCTGGTCTCTCTGTAAATTCCAGGTATTCATTTGAAAGTTCAGATCATCCCTCTCCTTTATGTGTCATCAGTTTAAAAATCAACTCAATGCTTCCTGTTTTCATTCCCTCTTATTTGCACAAACTGCCATTTGGAATGTAAACGGCACCATGTGCAGATAGTACTGAGATGTCCCCCGAACAGACCCTCTGGGCCCCAATCTCCACAACTGTTATCTTCTCAGTGTGACTCAACCTGTGACTTCTTGCGCCATTCTCACTCTGGAGATGCTGTGAGGTGCAAGGAAAACAGAAATGCCCATGAATCTATAAAACAAGGGCTTCATCCCAAATTTCACACTATTCCCTATGTAGTTCACTATTTTAGACCAGAGGGCCTTGGTCAAAAGTATTACACTATTTAGGGAATAGGATGCTATTTGGGAGGAATATCCATGAATCTGAGACTGACCCTAGGGATCCTTTTATAGACCTGGTCAATCTGCTTGTACATTCAGCTTTGACACTGCAGGGAGCCAAGCTACACGTTAAACATTTATAGTGAAAAGGAGCTAGCCACACCCACCACGCTACATGTTACACATTTATAGTGAAAAGGAGCTAGCCACACCCACCACGCTACATGTTACACATTTATAGTGACAAAGCTACATGTTACACATTTATAGTAGGAGCCACACCCACCACGCTACATGTTACACATTTATAGTGAAAAGGAGCTAGCCACACCCACCACGCTACATGTTACACATTTATAGTGAAAAGGAGCTAGCCACACCCACCACGCTACATGTTACACATTTATAGTGAAAAGGAGCTAGCCACACCCACCACGCTACATGTTACACATTTATAGTGAAAAGGAGCTAGCCACACCCACCACGCTACATGTTACACATTTATAGTAGGAGCTAGCCACACCCACCACGCTACATGTTACACATTTATAGTGAAAAGGAGCTACATTTATAGTGAAAAGGCTAGCCACACCCACCACGCTACATGTTACACATTTATAGTGAAAAGGAACTAGCCACACCCACCACGCTACATGTTACACATTTATAGTAGGAGCTAGCCACACCCACCACGCTACATGTTACACATTTATAGTAGGAGCTAGCCACACCCACCACGCTACATGTTACACATTTATAGTAGGAGCTAGCCACACCCACCACCTACATGTTACACATTTACATGTAGCCACACATTTGTTACACATTTATAGTAGGAGCTAGCCACACCCACCACGCTACATGTTACACATTTATAGTAGGAGCTAGCCACACCCACCACGCTACATGTTACACATTTATAGTAGGAGCTAGCCACACCCACCACGCTACATGTTACACATTTATAGTAGGAGCTAGCCACACCCACCACGCTACATGTTACACATTTATAGTAGGAGCTAGCCACACCCACCACGCTACATGTTACACATTTATAGTAGGAGCTAGCCACACCCACCACGCTACATGTTACACATTTATAGTAGGAGCTAGCCACACCCACCACGCTACATGTTACACATTTATAGTGAAAAGGAACTAGCCACACCCACCACGCTACATGTTACACATTTATAGTAGGAGCTAGCCACACCCACCACGCTACATGTTACACATTTATAGTAGGAGCTAGCCACACCCACCACGCTACATGTTACACATTTATAGTGAAAAGGAGCTAGCCACACCCACCACGCTACATGTTACACATTTATAGTAGGAGCTAGCCACACCCACCACGCTACATGTTACACATTTATAGTGAAAAGGAGCTAGCCACACCCACCACGCTACATGTTACACATTTATAGTGAAAAGGAGCTAGCCACACCCACCACGCTACATGTTACACATTTATAGTGAAAAGGAGCTAGCCACACCCACCACGCTACATGTTACACATTTATAGTAGGAGCTAGCCACACCCACCACGCTACACGTTACACATTTATAGTGAAAAGGAGCTAGCCACACCCACCACGCTACATGTTACACATTTATAGTAGGAGCTAGCCACACCCACCACGCTACATGTTACACATTTATAGTAGGAGCTAGCCACACCCACCACGCTACATGTTACACATTTATAGTGAAAAGGAGCTAGCCACACCCACCACGCTACATGTTACACATTTATAGTAGGAGCTAGCCACACCCACCACGCTACATGTTACACATTTATAGTAGGAGCTAGCCACACCCACCACGCTACATGTTACACATTTATAGTAGGAGCTAGCCACACCCACCACGCTACATGTTACACATTTATAGTAGGAGCTAGCCACACCCACCACGCTACATGTTACACATTTATAGTAGGAGCTAGCCACACCCACCACGCTACATGTTACACATTTATAGTAGGAGCTAGCCACACCCACCACGCTACATGTTACACATTTATAGTAGGAGCTAGCCACACCCACCACGCTACATGTTACACATTTATAGTAGGAGCTAGCCACACCCACCACGCTACATGTTACACATTTATAGTAGGAGCTAGCCACACCCACCACGCTACATGTTACACATTTATAGTAGGAGCTAGCCACACCCACCACGCTACATGTTACACATTTATAGTAGGAGCTAGCCACACCCACCACGCTACATGTTACACATTTATAGTAGGAGCTAGCCACACCCACCACGCTACATGTTACACATTTATAGTAGGAGCTAGCCACACCCACCACGCTACATGTTACACATTTATAGTAGGAGCTAGCCACACCCACCACGCTACATGTTACACATTTATAGTAGGAGCTAGCCACACCCACCACGCTACATGTTACACATTTATAGTAGGAGCTAGCCACACCCACACGCTACATGTTACACATTTATAGTAGGAGCTAGCCACACCCAACACGCTACATGTTACACATTTATAGTAGGAGCTAGCCACACCCACCACGCTACATGTTACACATTTATAGTAGGAGCTAGCCACACCCACCACGCTACATGTTACACATTTATAGTAGGAGCTAGCCACACCCACCACGCTACATGTTACACATTTATAGTAGGAGCTAGCCACACCCACCACGCTACATGTTACACATTTATAGTAGGAGCTAGCCACACCCACCACGCTACATGTTACACATTTATAGTAGGAGCTAGCCACACCCACCACGCTACATGTTACACATTTATAGTAGGAGCTAGCCACACCCACCACGCTACATGTTACACATTTATAGTAGGAGCTAGCCACACCCACCACGCTACATGTTACACATTTATAGTAGGAGCTAGCCACACCACCACGCTACATGTTACACATTTATAGTAGGAGCTAGCCACACCCACCACGCTACATGTTACACATTTATAGTAGGAGCTAGCCACACCCACCACGCTACATGTTACACATTTATAGTAGGAGCTAGCCACACCCACCACGCTACATGTTACACATTTATAGTGAAAAGGAGCTAGCCACACCCACCACGCTACATGTTACACATTTATAGTAGGAGCTAGCCACACCCACCACGCTACATGTTACACATTTATAGTAGGAGCTAGCCACACCCACCACGCTACATGTTACACATTTATAGTAGGAGCTAGCCACACCCACCACGCTACATGTTACACATTTATAGTAGGAGCTAGCCACACCCACCACGCTACATGTTACACATTTATAGTAGGAGCTAGCCACACCCACCACGCTACATGTTACACATTTATAGTAGGAGCTAGCCACACCCACCACGCTACATGTTACACATTTATAGTAGGAGCTAGCCACACCCACCACGCTACATGTTACACATTTATAGTAGGAGCTAGCCACACCCACCACGCTACATGTTACACATTTATAGTAGGAGCTAGCCACACCCACCACGCTACATGTTACACATTTATAGTAGGAGCTAGCCACACCCACCACGCTACATGTTACACATTTATAGTAGGAGCTAGCCACACCCACCACGCTACATGTTACACATTTATAGTAGGAGCTAGCCACACCCACCACGCTACATGTTACACATTTATAGTAGGAGCTAGCCACACCCACCACGCTACATGTTACACATTTATAGTAGGAGCTAGCCACACCCACCACGCTACATGTTACACATTTATAGTAGGAGCTAGCCACACCCACCACGCTACATGTTACACATTTATAGTAGGAGCTAGCCACACCCACCACGCTACATGTTACACATTTATAGTAGGAGCTAGCCACACCCACCACGCTACATGTTACACATTTATAGTAGGAGCTAGCCACACCCACCACGCTACATGTTACACATTTATAGTAGGAGCTAGCCACACCCACCACGCTACATGTTACACATTTATAGTAGGAGCTAGCCACACCCACCACGCTACATGTTACACATTTATAGTAGGAGCTAGCCACACCCACCACGCTACATGTTACACATTTATAGTAGGAGCTAGCCACACCCACCACGCTACATGTTACACATTTATAGTAGGAGCTAGCCACACCCACCACGCTACATGTTACACATTTATAGTAGGAGCTAGCCACACCCACCATGCTACATGTTACACATTTATAGTAGGAGCTAGCCACACCCACCATGCTACATCTATCACTATGCAGTTGTTCCACCCATGGAATTGTGGTAGGTAGCTCCTTGTGGTAATTATACTGTAGTAATTATACTGTAGTAATTATATTGTAGTAATTATATTGTAGTAATTATACTGTAGTAATTATACTGTGGTAATTATACTGTAGTAATTATACTGTAGTAATTATATTGTAGTAATTATACTGTAGTAATTATACTGTAGTAATTATACTGTGGTAATTATACTGTAGTAATTATACTGTGGTAATTATACTGTGGTAATTATATTGTAGTAATTATACTGTAGTAATTATACTGTAGTAATTCTACTGTAGTAATTATACTGTAGTAATTATACTGTGGTAATTATACTGTAGTAATTATACTGTGGTAATTATACTGTAGTAATTATACTGTAGTAATTATATTGTAGTAATTATACTGTGGTAATTATACTGTGGTAATTATACTGTAGTAATTATATTGTAGTAATTATACTGTGGTAATTATACTGTGGTAATTATACTGTAGTAATTATACTGTAGTAATTATATTGTAGTAATTATACTGTAGTAATTATACTGTAGTAATTATACTGTGGTAATTATATTGTGGTAATTGTACTGTAGTTATTATACTGTAGTAATTATACTGTAGTAATTATACTGTAGTAATTATACTGTGGTAATTATACTGTGGTAATTATATTGTGGTCATTTTAATTCTATGGACCCAGCATCTCCATGCAGACCAACTCAGTGGCCTTATGGCTAGTTTCCTGGCTTTTAATTCTATGGACCCAGCATCTCCATGCAGACCAACTCAGTGGCCTTATGGCCAGTTTCATTTTAATTCTATGGACCCAGCATCTCCATGCAGACCAACTCAGTGGCCTTATGGCCAGTTTCCTGGCTTTTAATCTTCAACTATGGACCCAGCATCTCCATGCAGACCAACTCAGTGGCCTTATGGCTAGTTTCCTGGCTTTTAATTCTATGGACCCAGCATCTCCATGCAGACCAACTCAGTGGCCTTATGGCTAGTTTCCTGGCTTTTAATTCTATGGACCCAGCATCTCCATGCAGACCAACTCAGTGGCCTTATGGCCAGTTTCCTGGCTTTTAATTCTATGGACCCAGCATCTCCATGCAGACCAACTCAGTGGCCTTATGGCCAGTTTCCTGGCTTTTAATTCTATGGACCCAGCATCTCCATGCATACCAACTCAGTGGCCTTATGGCCAGTTTCCTTGCTTTTAATTCTATGGACCCAGCATCTCCATGCAGACCAACTCAGTGGCCTTATGGCCAGTTTCCTGGCTTTCATTAGAAGGTTGGGAGTTACTGTAGATCCTCTGCCATGTCATTCCACAGCCTGGAAACGGATGCGTCTCTGCTTGGCACCACAATCCTGTTATGGGTTTTGGTTTCCTGAGAATCATCGTTTCCTACAATGACCGAAAGTGTAATGTGAGTTTCCCCTGAAACACTGCGCAGAGCTAATGTTCACTAGCGTGTCCATACCGATAGGATCGGCAAGAAAGGCAGCGCTGTTCTCAGATTAGCTTTTTCCATTCAAATCTTACCTTAAAATTGTATTTATTTTATTTTACTAGGCAAGTCAGTTAAGAACAAATTCCTATTTTAAATGACAGCCTAGGAACAGTGGGTTAACTGCCTGTTCAGGGGCAGAACGACAGATTTTTACATTGTCAGCTCAGGGGATTCAATCTTACAACCTTTCGGTTACTAGTCCAACGCTCTAAACCACTAGGCTACCTGCCGCCCCCAATTACTCTACAATACTGACAACGGATCAGCTCCTAGAGAGATATTACCACCTATATTCAGGCGGATTATTCTAATGCTAACCCAATAATGATATTGTGGTAAATCACAGATTTGGCACGTCATTGCGCACATGTTGTTACACATAGTGAAATATATTGAGGCAAAATGACAGTAGGCTAGCCTGCAATTAGCAAAATAGGACTCAATTGATTGGAACAAGAAATGTATCTAAATATGATTCAAATACACTGAGTGGACAAAACATTAAGAACACCTGCTCTTTCCATGACATAGACTGACCAGGTGAATCCAGGTGAAAGCTATGATCCCTTATTGATGTCACCTGATTAATCCACTTCAATCTGTGTAGATGAAGGGGAGGAGACGTGTAGATGAAGGGGAGGAGACATGTAGATGAAGGGGAGGAGACATGTAGATGAAGGGGAGGAGACATGTAGATGAAGGGGAGGAGACAGGTTGAAGAAGGATTTTTCAGTCTCGAGACAATTTCGACATGGATTTAAGTGCCTTTGAACGGGATATGGTAGTAGGTGCCAGGCGCACCAGTTTTGAGTGTGTCAAGAACTGCAACGTTGCTGGGTTTTTCACGCTCAACAGTTTCCCGGGTGTATCAAGAATGGTTCACCACTAAAAGGACATCTAGCCAATTTGACACAACTGTGGGAAGCATTGGAGTCAACATGGGCCAGCATCCCTGTGGAATGCTTTCGACACCTTGGGGGGGCAACTCAATATTGGGAAGGCCTATGTATACTGTATTTGTCTTTAATGCAGTCACCTCCGTTTTAATTTGAAGCATATTTGTAACAATTGTAAAGACATGGCCAACTTTGTAATTGTAGTCAACGTTATCGGTGGTCACAGAGAGACAGATACACATGTTGGTTATATGTTAAGCAGATATCTTCTGTGTTTAAAGTGTCGTGGAAAGGCAATTACTTTACTAACCACCTCCATGCTTCTCTCTGACAGTTCTGTGTTGTAATCCTCCCACCACCTCCATGCTTCTCTCTGACAGTTCTGTGTTGTAATCCTCCCACCACCTCCATGCTTCTCTCTGACAGTTCTGTGTTCTAATCCTCCAACCACCACCATGCTTCACTCTGACAGTTCTGTGTTCTAATCCTCCCACCACCTCCATGCTTCTCTTTGACAGTTCAGTGTTGTAATCCTCCTACCACCTCCATGCTTCACTCTGACAGTTCTGTGTTGTAATCCTCCCACCACCTCCATGCTTCTCTCTGACAGTTCTGTGTTCTAATCCTCCCACCACCTCCATTCTTCTCTCTGACAGTTCTGTGTTGTAATCCTCCCACCACCTTCAACCAGTGTTTTGGTAATTCCTTCTCTCTCTCTCCAGCTATATATCCAGACCACCACCCTCTATATCTCTACGAATCTCAGTGCCTCTAGTGCCACCACTAATTCTCCTCCTCTCTCTCTCTCTCTCCAGCTATATATCCAGACCACCACCCTCTGTATCTCTATGAATCTTAGTGCCTCGGTGGCCTTGGGGATGCTTTACATTCCTAAAGTTTATGTCATCATCTTCCACCCGGAGCTTAATGTCCAGAAGAGGAAGAGGAGCTTCAAGGCGGTGGTGACGGCCGCGTCCCTCACCACACGCCTCTCACACAAGACCAGTGACAGGCCCAATGGAGAGGCCAAGACGGAATTGTGTGAAAACATTGATCCAAACAGTAAGTATCACCAAACCAGGGCCCGTATTCACAAAGAGTCTCAGAGTAGCAGTGCTGATCTAGGAGTAGGAGTGTTGATCCAGGAGATTCATTGTTGATCTAGGAAGAGGATGCTGATCTAGTAGGAGTGCTTATAGGAGTAGGGTAATGATAGAGGACTATGTTGCTGATCTAGGAGATTGAGTGTTGATCTAGGAGTAGGAGTGTTGTTCTAAGACTTGGAGTGCTGATCTAGTAGGAGGATGCTGATCAGGGAGGAGGATGCTGATCTAGTAGGAGGATGCTGATCCATTAGGAGGATGCTGATCTAGTAGGAGGATGCTGATCTAGGAGGAGGATGCTGATCTAGTAGGAGGATGCTGATCTAGTAGGAGGATGCTGATCCATTAGGAGGATGCTGATCTAGTAGGAGGATGCTGATCTAGGAGGAGGATGCTGATCTAGTAGGAGGAGGATGCTGATCTAGTAGGAGGATGCTGATCTAGTAGGAGGATGTTGATCCATTAGGAGGATGCTGATCTAGTAGGAGGATGCTGATCTAGTAGGAGGATGCTGATCTAGTAGGAGGATGCTGATCTAGGAGGAGGATGCTGATCTAGGAGGAGGATGCTGATCTAGTAGGAGGATGCTGATCTAGGAGGAGGATGCTGATCTAGTAGGAGGGTGTTGATCTAGTAGGAGGGTGTTGATCTAGTAGGAGGATGCTGATCTAGGAGGAGGATGCTGATCTAGTAGGAGGGTGTTGATCTAGTAGGAGGGTGTTGATCTAGTAGGAGGGTGTTGATCTAGGAGGAGGGTGTTGATCTAGTAGGAGGATGCTGATCTAGGAGGATGCTGATCTAGGAGGAGGATGCTGATCTAGGAGGAGCGTGCTGATCTAGGAGGAGGATGCTGATCTAGTAGGAGGATGCTGATCTAGTAGGAGGGTGCTGATCTAGGAGGAGGATGCTGATCTAGTAGGAGGATGCTGATCTAGGAGGATGCTGATCTAGGAGGAGGATGCTGATCTAGTAGGAGGATGCTGATCTAGGAGGAGGATGCTGATCTAGTAGGAGGATACTGATCTAGTAGGAGGGTGTTGATCTAGTAGGAGGGTGTTGATCAGGGAGGAGGATGCTGATCTAGGAGGAGGATGCTGATCTAGTAGGAGGATGCTGATCTAGTAGGAGGATGCTGATCTAGTAGGAGGATGCTGATCTAGTAGGAGGGTGTTGATCTAGTAGGAGGATGCTGATCTAGTAGGAGGATGTTGATCTAGTAGGAGGATGCTGATCTAGGAGGAGGATGCTGATCTAGGAGGAGGATGCTGATCTAGTAGGAGGGTGTTGATCTAGTAGGAGGGTGTTGATCTAGTAGGAGGATGCTGATCTAGTAGGAGGATGCTGATCAGGGAGGATGCTGATCTAGTAGGAGGATGCTGATCAGGGAGGAGGGTGCTGATCTAGGAGGAGGATGCTGATCTAGTAGGAGGATGCTGATCTAGGAAGAGGATGCTGATCTAGTAGGAGGATGCTGATCTAGTAGGAGGATGCTGATCTAGGAGGAGGATGCTGATCTAGTAGGAGGATGCTGATCTAGTAGGAGGATGCTGATCTAGTAGGATGATGCTGATCAGGGAGGAGGATGTTGATCAAGTAGGAGGATGTTGATCTAGGAGGAGGGTGCTGATCTAGTAGGAGGATGCTGATCTAGTAGGAGGATGCTGATCAGGGAGGATGCTGATCTAGTAGGAGGATGCTGATCAGGGAGGAGGGTGCTGATCTAGTAGGAGGATGCTGATCAGGGAGGATGCTATCTAGGAGGAGGATGCTGATCTAGTAGGAGGATGCTGATCTAGTAGGAGGATGCTGATCAGGGAGGATGCTGATCTAGTAGGAGGATGCTGATCTAGTAGGAGAATGCTGATCTAGTAGGAGGATGCTGATCTAGGAGGAGGGTGTTGATCTAGTAGGAGGATGCTGATCTAGGAGGAGGATGCTGATCTAGGAGGATGCTGATCTAGGAGGAGGGTGTTGATCTAGGAGGAGGATGCTGATCTAGGAGTAGGATGCTGATCTAGTAGGAGGGTGCTGATCTAGGAGGAGGATGCTGATCTAGGAGTAGGATGCTGATCTAGTAGGAGGATGCTGATCAGGGAGGAGGATGCTGATCTAGTAGGAGGATGCTGATCTAGGAGGATGCTGATCTAGGAGGAGGATGTTGATCTAGTAGGAGGATGCTGATCTAGGAGGAGGATGCTGATCTAGTAGGAGGATGCTGATCTAGGAGGAGGATGTTGATCAGGGAGGAGGATGCTGATCTAGTAGGAGGATGTTGATCATCATGATTTAACAGGCAAAACTCCTTCTCTGAGACGCTTTGTGAATATGGTCTGAGAGCACCTTCGACCAGCATTTTGTTTCTACTTCAACCACTGCTATCTAAATGAATATGCTCTTGCTGCTGACCGTTTCGTCTTGGTTTACCCCTCTATCTGCTCTTGGAGAGAATCTGTAGTCACCATCTCTGATTTTAGAGAGAGAGCACCCAACCGGAGGTACAAATGAACTCCTCACACTCACCCACTCTGGGACAACTACGTACGGTATAATTACTGGAAATATTTAAACATATTTGGCTTATTGTTTAAACAAATGTGCAGCACACTATGGCTCTGTACCAGATCTAAGCGTATTCCCTATACAGTGCATTACTTTTGAACAGTTGCTGCTGGAAAAAAAAAATGTTGTGCACTATATGGGGAATATGTTGCCATTTGGGATGCAGACCTCGGTTCGGTTGTTTGCATGCTTAATTAAAAAATATACTTTTTTTTTAACACATTTTATCATTTCAATGGAACACAGGGTGACAATCTGCAGATACACTCATTACCACACTATTAGTTTATCTTCATCTGTTTATAACTGAAATGGTTTACCAGTTTTTTATGTATTTAAAAGTATCTCCGCCGATATGATAACATGTTATTGTTTTGTTTTAATTTTTAAAATCTGCAACCTGAAGATGTATAGCATGGATGGTATCAATGTGATCCTTATAATAGTGTCAGTGTATAAGGGTTTGATTTAATTCAACTGAATAACTGCAAATAATGTTTTACCTCACTCATCTGCAGCATAGGGGGACATATAACTACAATGGTTAAATGTCACTATTTGGACATAATGAGACCATGTTGTAAAATAGCATGTGAAAGAGGACCATTTACAAAATGGATGCTGCTAGGTCATACAGAAGAAGAAAATGGGTTCATCCCAAATGGCACACTAATCCCTATATTGACCAGATCCAGAATCTGGTCAAGAGGAGGATGAACTATAAAGGAAAGAGAATGCCATTTGAGACACATTCTATAAGAATGGATGTGTCCTCCAACAAGCTTTACTTTAGCCCTGTTCATACCGTCCCTTGTCCTGATCTTGTCCACATTCTGATTGTTTACACTTGTTCTGACAAAATGTGTGCACAATCAAATGACACCTTGATTAGATCTTCCTGACCACCTCTGGAGGTATTCGAAAACGCATCTTGTACTTGAAGTGCCTTGAAGTGTAAATGAATCCTGACAATCCTGACAACAAAATCATACACCGTACCAGTCAAAAGTTTGGATAAACCTACTCATTCAAGGGTTTTTCTTTATTATTGACTATTTTCTACATTGAGGAATAATAGTGAAGACATCAAAACTATGAAATAAAACATATGGAATTTTTTTGTTACCAAAAAGTGTTGAACAAATCAAAATAGATTTGATATTTTATATTTGAGATTCTTCAGAGTAGCCAACCTTTATCTTGATGACAGCTTTGCACACTCTTGGCATTCTCTCAACCAGCTTCACCTGGAATGCTTTTCCAACAATCTTGAAGGAGTTCCCACATATGCTGAGCACTTGTTGGCTGATTTTCATTTACTTTGCAGTCCAACTCATCCCAAACCATCTCAATTGGGTTGAGGTCGGGGGATTGTGGAGGCCAGGTCATCTGATGCAGCACTCCATCACTCTCCTTCTTGGTCAAATAGTCCTTACACGGCCTGGAGGTGTGTTGGGTCATTGTCCTGTTAAAAAAACAAATGATTGTCCCACTGAGCACAAATCAGATGGGATGGTGTATCGCTGCAGAAGGCTGTGTAAGCCAAACTGGTTAAGTGTACCTTGAATTCAGAATAAATCACAAACAGTGTCTCCAGGAAAGCACCATCACACCTCCTCCTCCATGCTTCACGGTGGGAACCACCTGCAGAGATCATCCATTCACCCATTCTGTGTCTCACAAAGACACGGCGGTCGGAACCAAAAATCTCAGACCAAAGGACAGATTTCCACCTGTCTAATGTCTATTGCTGCTGTTTCTTGGCCCAAGCAAGTTTCTTCTTATTATTGGTGTTCTTTAGTAGGGGTTTCTTTGCAACAATTTGACCATGAAGGCCTGATTCACACAGTCTCCTCTGAACAGTTGATGTTGAGATGTGTCTGTTACTTGAACTCTTTGAAGCATTTACTTGGACTGCAATCTGAGGGGTAGTTAACTCTAATGAACTTATCCTCTGCAGCAGAGGTAACTCTGGTGATTCCTTTCCTGTGCCAGTCCTCATGAGAGCCAGTTTCATCATAGCGCTTGATCAGTTTTGCAACTGCATTTGAAGAAACTTTCAAAGTTCTTGAAATGTTCCGTATTGACTGACCTTCATGTCTTAAAGTAATGATAGACTGTCATTTCTCTTTGCTTCTTTGAGCTGTTCTTGCCATAATACGGACTTGGTCTTTTACCAAATAGGGCTATCTTCTGTATACCACCTCTACCTTGTAACAACCCAACTGATTGGCTCAAACACATTAAGATGGAAAGAAATTACACAAATTAGGGAGGCACATCTTGTTAATTGAAATGCATTCCTGGTGACTACCTCATGAAGCTGGTTGAGAGATGGCCAAGAATGTACAAAGCTGTCATCAAGGCAAAGGGTGGCTACTAAATATAAAATATATTTTTATTTATTTAACACTTTTATAAATAAACATATTTGTGAAGAGATATCATCCTTAAAGAGAGAAAAATGGTTCCCCCCATTCCCACGTCCACTGCCAGTGCGAAAGCAAATATTTGAAAACATCATACAGAAAGGCCAAGGACTGAAATAGCAGGAGTGGGAATGGATGGACCCAATGCCCAGTTTATTCAGATCTGGAGTGGGAATGGGAGAACCCAATGCCCAGTTTATTCAGATCTGGAGTGGGAAAGGGAGAACCCAATGCCCAGTTTATTCAGATCTGGAGTGGGAAAGGGAGAACCCAATGCCCAGTTTATTCAGATCTGGAGTGGGAATGGGAGAACCCAATGCCCAGTTTATTCAGATCTGGAGTGGGAATGGATGGACCCAATGCCCAGTTTATCAGATCTGGAGTGGGAATGGATGGACCCAATGCCCAGTTTATTCAGATCTGGAGTGGGAATGGATGGACCCGATGCCCAGTTTATTCAGATCTGGAGTGGGAATGGGAGAACCCAATGCCCAGTTTATTCAGATCTGGAGTGGGAAAGGGAGAACCCAATGCCCAGTTTATTCAGATCTGGAGTGGGAAAGGGAGAACCCAATGCCCAGTTTATTCAGATCTGGAGTGGGAAAGGGAGAACCCAATGCCCAGTTTATTCAGATCTGGAGTGGGAATGGATGGACCCAATGCCCAGTTTATTCAGATCTGGAGTGGGAATGGATGGACCCAATGCCCAGTTTATTCAGATCTGGAGTGGGAATGGGAGAACCCAATGCCCAGTTTATTCAGATCTGGAGTGGGAATGGGAGAACCCAATGCCCAGTTTATTCAGATCTGGAGTGGGAATGGGAGAACCCAATGCCCAGTTTATTCAGATCTGGAGTGGGAATGGATGGACCCAATGCCCAGTTTATTCAGATCTGAAGTGGGAATGGATGGACCCGATGCCCAGTTTATTCAGATCTTGGGAATTGCCCAGTTTATTCAGATCTGGAGTGGGAAAGGGAGAACCCAATGCCCAGTTTATTCAGATCTTTAGTTTATTCAGATCTGGAGTGGGAATGGATGGACCCAATGCCCAGTTTATTCAGATCTGGAGTGGGAATGGATGGACCCAATGCCCAGTTTATTCAGATCTGGAGTGGGAATGGATGGAACCGATGCCCAGTTTATTCAGATCTGGAGTGGGAATGGATGGACCCGATGCCCAGTTTATTCAGATCTGGAGTGGGAATGGATGGACCCGATGCCCAGTTTATTCAGATCTGGAGTGGGAATGGATGGACCCGATGCCCAGTTTATTCAGATCTGGAGTGGGAAAGGGAGAACCCAATGCCCAGTTTATTCAGATCTGGAGTGGGAATGGGAGAACCCAATGCCCAGTTTATTCAGATCTGGAGTGGGAATGGGAGAACCCAATACCCAGTTTATTCAGATCTGGTGTGGGAATGGGAGAACCCAATGCCCAGTTTATTCAGATCTGGAGTGGGAATGGGAGAACCCAATGCCCAGTTTATTCAGATCTGGAGTGGGAATGGGAGAACCCAATGCCCAAAGCTGCAGAGGACCATTAGACCTCCACATTATACCTTGATCTAAAGGAACAGGTGAACATTAGACCTCTACACTATAACTTGAACTAAAGGAACAGGTGAACATTAGAACTCTACATTATACCTTGATATAAAGGTACAGGTGAACATTAGAACTCTACATTATACCTTGATCTAAGGGTACAGGGGAACATCATAGACATGGCATGCACTGCACTCATTCTACTACTACTCCATCACAGTCCGTCCCATACATCCCCAATACATTTGTAGTTCAGTTAAAAATTATTTAATGCCAGTATATCAGTCTATCAACCCTCGAAGAGTGAAAGAGACTGCGTTACCGAATTATAACTAATCAATGATTTGCAGGTTGCTATGGCAAACAAAAAATGGTTGATATGGAAGGCTCTTTCCCCCTCGCTAGCTAGCCAACTACACAGCTAACTGGAAAGACCACAAGCTATTTGGATTTCGTGTAGTTTTTCTATCGACATTTATTTTGTATAAATCCGTAGAAATGAGGCAGGGGGGGTGGGTTAATGTTAGCCTAGCATTTAGTTTGGTACAGGGAGGGGGTTAATATTAGCCTAGCATTTAGTTTGGTACAGGGGGGTTAATATTAGCCTAGCATTTAGTTTGGTACAGGGGGGTTAATATTAGCCTAGCATTTAGTTTGGTACAGGGGGGGGTTAATATTAGCCTAGCATTTAGTTTGGTACGGGGGGTTAATGTTAGCCTAGCATTTAGTTTGGTACAGGGGGGTTAATATTAGCCTAGCATTTAGTTTGGTACAGGGGGGTTAATATTAGCCTAGCATTTAGTTTGGTACAGGGGGTTAATGTTAGCCTAGCATTTAGTTTGGTACAGGGGGGGGGGGTTAATGTTAGCCTAGCATTTAGTTTGGTACAGGGGGTTTAATATTTGCCTAGCATCTAGTTTTGAAAAGCGGGACAAAAACAAAGACGTTTCTAAGTGACCCCAAACTTTTGAACGGTAGTGTACATGTCCAAGTATATGCCAATAGAACGAATGCTGTAGCACAGGAAAATGCAGCTTGTGGACTGTCATTCCAGGTTCAATATGCGACCTGACTGAGTTAGCTAAAGTTGGCTAGCTAGCTAGCAAGTGACAAGAACGTGAACAACCTGCATGGCAACCATTTTGTTTGGAACGGACGACCAGTCCTTTTGCATAGCAACTACGCAATGATAAAAAACGACTGGGTCGCGTCTGTAGCAACATGACCGACAGAACTAACAACCATATTTCTGTCCGGACTATGTCTTCTGGTGGAAGAATGAAATTGTATGAATTGATTCATCAAAAATAATGTTTTTAATGAAAATATGTAATTCATTGATTTTTTTTAAATGTTGATAAAAGTTCAATAAAAGCAATAAGACACAAGAGGCACCGCTGCATCCTGAATATAGTCACAGGGCTGACTGGCCCTCTATCAGGTTTGTTATATCATGTGCTGATTAGGCTCTAACAATGGGAATTCCAACCCCCCGTTGTATAATGTATTACATCCTGTGAATCGTTGAGCATTTTCCAGACAAATTGCTAGCAATACAGTGTCCAAACTATAGCTATTTGCTATTTTCATAATTTGACCCGGTGTCTTGCTATAAGGTTATCATATGAGACGGCCTTCAAAAATAAAAAACTTTTGGTTTTCTAATTCGACGTGCCTAAACACAACCAACGATCTTAGGCCTACAAAGCTGTTTTACACTTTTTAAAATAGGAGGATCTATGAAATACAATGTATTTGTACAGCTGTGGACAGATGGAGGATATTTGGGACAGTAGCCCATTATACCCAGTCTTAAATAGCTGGATAACAAATACAGGCGGTAATGACGAGTGTAAAACTATTGACAATTAAAGTGTGCCGTTTTCCTGTTGATTATTACAGCTTGTGTCGTCATATGGGAGATCCAAGTCAGGGAGGCACATCTTGTTAATTTAAATGCATTCCTGGTGACTACCTCATGAAGCTGGTTGAGAGATGGCCAAGAATGTGCAAAGCATACAGGGAGGAATCAGGGAATCTGGTCACAATACAGACACAGTGGGCAGATAAGAGACACAGTTGATTGGATAACGACAACCGCATTTTAATACAAGGTGTAACCATGGCTTCTGTTAGTCATATTGCTATCTATTTTCCCACTGTGCATGGCTACTGACATGACAAACCTGAAAAGCATCAACCTCCACAATCTAATGAAAACTGTTGATTTATCAAAGCCTCTCCAGTATAGTATCATGGACCAACTGTAAATAATAACCCCAATTTGAGTTTATGACTTGGATAAATTCAGAACCTCAGGCTGTTGCAGGGTGTTCTGAGCACAGAGTAACGCTGTACACATGCAAACACACACACACACACACACACACACACACACACACACACACACACACACACACACACACACACACACACACAGCTGTAAAAACTGTAACACAAAGCTGATGGGGATCTGTGTTCTTCTTCTCTTCACCACAATTTAAATCATGTTTTCTCCCAACAGGCTAATTCTCAGGTAAGACCAAATTCATCTTTAACTTTTTGCTATGACCTTGTTCTCATTCTTTGAAGTCTGGTAGAGGAGAAGAGATGTGAGGAGATGGGAGGGGAGGGGAGAGGAGAATGAGAGGAGAATGAGAGGAGAATGAGAATGAGAGGAGAATGAGAGGAGAGGAGAATGAGAGGAGAGGAGAGTGAGAGTAGAGGAGAGTGAGAGTAGAGGAGAGGAGAGGAGAGGAGAGGAGAGAGAGGAATGAGAGGAGAGGAGAGGAGAGGAGAGGAGAGGAGAGGAGAGGAGAGGAGAGGAGAGGAGAGGAGAGGAGAGGAGAGGAGAGGAGAGGAGAATGAGATGAGAATGAGAGGAATGAGAGGAGAATGAGAGGAGAGGAGAATGAGAGGAGAGGAGAATGAGAGGAGAGGAGAATGACAGGAGAATGAGAATGAGAGGAGAATGAGAGGAGAGGAGAATGAGAGGAGAATGAGAATGAGAGGAGAATGACAGGAGAGGTGAAGGAGAGGAGAATGAGAGGAGAGGTGAAGGAGAGGAGAATGAGAGGAGAGGTGAAGGAGAGGAGAATGAGAGGAGAGGTGAAGGAGAGGAGAATAAGTGGAGAATGAGAGGAGAGGTGAAGGAGAGGAGAGAAGAGGAGAGGGAAGGGGTGAGGAGACGTGAGGATAAAGCCAATGGGGTTTCCTCCAGCTAGCTATTTATCATAACCTTTCAAAATTCACTCATAACTTTCACATGGGAGAGATAAAGGAAGCAGAATATTTTAGTGCAATTGAGCGGCAGAAATATAGTTTCCCAAACTCAGTCTGCTGCCTCAGTATTGAACAGGACTCTCCAACCCTGTTCTGTAGGTTTTTAACTCCAACCTTGTTCCTGTAGATTTTAATTCCAACCCTGTTCCTGTAGGTTTTAACTCCAACCCTGTTCCTGTAGGTTTTAGCTCCAACCCTGTTCCTGTAGGTTTTAACTCCAACCCTGTTCCTGTCGCTTTTAATTCCAACCCTGTTCCTGTAGGTTTTAACTCCAACCCTGTTCTGTAGGTTTTAACTCCAACCCTGTTCCTGGAGAGATACCCTCCTGTAGGTTTTAACTCCAACCCATTGCATTTGTAACGTGCTAGCAAGTAGGCTAGCCTACCACTCCTGTTGTTTTGCACCCAATGAACCTAACACCAAGTTAACACACCTCAATCACTGCCACTCTGACACCATCACTACTGACTACTGGTCGATTTCAGTAAATCAGCACAATATCCTACAGATCTTTAATGTGTCAGGTTTCCTTAAAAAGGGTTTTAGTGTTTAACACATGGTACTGTGGATTTAGGCATAGGTTTACAGATTAGAGCATTGATTACAGGTTTACAGATTAGAGCATTGATTACACAGGTTTACAGATTAGAGCATTGATGACACAGGTTTACAGATTAGAGCATTGATGACAGGTTTACAGATTAGAGCATTGATGACAGGTTTACAGATTAGAGCATTGATGACAGGTTTACAGATTAGAGCATTGATGACAGGTTTACAGATTAGAGCATTGATGACAGGTTTACAGATTAGAGCATTGATGACAGGTTTACAGATTAGAGCATTGATGACAGGTTTACAGATTAGAGCATTGATGACAGGTTTACAGATTAGAGCATTGATGACAGGTTTACAGATTAGAGCATTGATGACACAGTTTACAGATTAGATTATTGATGATAATGACAGAAAAGGTAAGGTATTTTTACCCACAGAGAGCAAATAAAGTAATATATTCAACCAAGTGTCACGTTCTGACCTTTATTTCCTGTGTTTTGTATTTAGTTAGTATGGTCAGGGCGTGAGTTGGGTGGGCAGTCTATGTTTGTTTTTCTATGTTTTGGGGTATTTCTATGTTTTCGGCCTAGTATGGTTCTCAATCAGAGGCAGGTGTCATTAGTTGTCTCTGATTGAGAATCATACTTAGGTAGCCTGGGTTTCACTGTGTGTTTGTGGGTGATTGTTCCTGTCTCTGTGTTTGCGCCAGATAGGACTGTTTTAGGTTTCACTGTGTGTTTGTGGGTGATTGTTCCTGTCTCTGTGTTTGCACCAGATAGGACTGTTTTAGGTTTCACTGTGTGTTTGTGGGTGATTGTTCCTGTCTCTGTGTTTGCACCAGATGGGACTGTTTTAGGTTTCACTGTGTGTTTGTGGGTGATTGTTCCTGTCTCTGTGTTTGCACCAGATGGGACTGTTTTAGGTTTCACTGTGTGTTTGTGGGTGATTGTTCCTGTCTCTGTGTTTGCACCAGATGGGACTGTTTTAGGTTTCACTGTGTGTTTGTGGGTGATTGTTCCTGTCTCTGTGTTTGCACCAGATAGGACTGTTTTAGGTTTCACTGTGTGTTTGTGGGTGATTGTTCCTGTCTCTGTGTTTGCACCAGATGGGACTGTTTTAGGTTTCACTGTGTGTTTGTGGGTGATTGTTCCTGTCTCTGTGTTTGCACCAGATAGGACTGTTTTAGGTTTCACTGTGTGTTTGTGGGTGATTGTTCCTGTCTCTGTGTTTGCACCAGATAGGACTGTTTTAGGTTTCACTGTGTGTTTGTGGGTGATTGTTCCTGTCTCTGTGTTTGCACCAGATGGGACTGTTTTAGGTTTCACTGTGTGTTTGTGGGTGATTGTTCCTGTCTCTGTGTTTGCACCAGATGGGACTGTTTTAGGTTTCACTGTGTGTTTGTGGGTGATTGTTCCTGTCTCTGTGTTTGCACCAGATAGGACTGTTTTAGGTTTCACTGTGTGTTTGTGGGTGATTGTTCCTGTCTCTGTGTTTGCACCAGATAGGACTGTTTTAGGTTTTCTCACGGTTGTTGTTTTTGTTAGTTATCTCATGTGTAGTGTCTTTATAAATTAAATAACATGAATAACCACTACGCTGCTTTTTGGTCCGCTTCTCTTTCACCAGAAAACCCTTACACCAAAAATGATGTACACATAGCTTTAGGGCCCTCACCCATCACCCCGGTAACCATGTTTATGGGATGTCCAAGACAATAGTTATCCTGTTCAGTGGGAAGCCACCTTTTAATCACGTGCTTCTACACCTGCATCGCTTGCTGTTTGGGGTTTTTAGGCTGGGTTTCTGTACAGCACTTTGAGATATCAGCTGATGTACGAAGGGCTATATAAATAAATGTGATTTGATTTGATTTGATATGCTGATTATTTTACCATTATTTCACCTGCAGTGCCTTCAGGAAGTATTCACACCCCTTGACTTTTTTCCACATTTTGTTGTGTTACAGACTGAATTTAAAAGTGATTACATGTAGATGTTTTGGGTCACTGGCCTACACACAATACCCCATAATGTCAAAGTCAAAGGAATAATGTTTCTCAGAATTTTTACAAATTAGTAAAAAAATACAAATATTCAACCCCTTTGTTATGGCAAACCTAGATATGTTCAGGGGTAAAAATGTGCTTAACATGTCCCATAATACATTGCATGGACTCACTCCGTGTGCATGTGACATGATTTTTAAATGACTTCCTACATTCTGTACCCCACACATCAAATTATATGTAAGATCCCTCAGTTGAGCTGTGACATTCATACACAAATTCAACGACAATGACCAGGGAAGTTTTCCAATGGCCTCACAAAATGAATATCTCTGTGAGCATGAGGAAGTTATTAATTCCACTTTGGATGGTGTATCAATACACCCAGTCACTACAATTATACAGGCGTCCTTCTTATTAATAACTCAGGGATTTCACCATGAGCCCAAAGGTGACTTTAAAACAATTACAGAGTGCAGCAGTTTCCAAGCTAGTAGTCGCGACCCCATGTGGGTTTGCCTGATGTGAAAATTGGGTCACGTGAGAATTACCTAAATCCTGAAAAATGTGTGTCATAAAAAAATCACTGTAATTTGGTTCAACCTTCACAATCTAAATGACAATTATTCAAATGTAAAGTAAAGTATAAAGTATATAATTCAACCAGCGAACGCCCTCAGATCAGAGGGAAGAGGCTGCACTTGACCTTGGTGAATGGTTACGCTACGAAACCACACAGTATTTGTCACGATCGTCGTAAGAAGTGTGAACGCATCGTTTAATAGATGACGAAAAACACGAAATAAACCAAAACAATAAACAAATAACGACCGTGAAGCTATCTGTGCTGAACACAAGCAACTAACATAGACAATCACCCACCAACACACAGTGAAACCCAGGCTACCTAAGTATGATTCTCAATCAGAGACAACTAATGACACCTGCCTCTGATTGAGAACCATACTAGGCCGAAACATAGAAATACCCCAAAACATAGAAAAACAAACAGACTGCCCACCCAACTCACGCCCTGACCATACTAAATAATGACAAAACAAAGGAAATAAAGGTCAGAACGTGACAGTATTGCAGAAACGTTGATATTATCAGCCGAAAACAAAGTGCCGAAAACAATGTGCCTGAAAACAATGTGCCTGAAAACAATGCATTGGGAGGTAGAGGCACAGAATCTCACAGAAATACACTTTGTCATATACAGTAACACTGTTCAATTAAGGATGTATGGTATTGCTGAGCAATCAAGAGGAAACTTACTGAACGACTCATAAACCTTCCCCATCTGATGCTCTCCAAATGGGCGTTAAAGCTGTGAGGGCTGAGATGTGCCCTGTGCATTGACTTTTGTCCGTTACATACCGGGGGATACCATTCACGTGGACATATAGTTCTGGCTCACGATTCCCCAGCATAAAGCAGCAAAAGGAATGTTCAGTGTGCTGAGTGACTACATTGACAAAAAAAAAAAAAAAAACAGATTCCATATGGGACCGAATGGTGGGCTTTTGAAACAGGTGGGAGGGGGGTTCATCTATGGGATTTAAGACTGGGATTTTTAAAATGTTTTTGGGGTGATCCAACTCAGGAACTCTGGCCTCTTTCTAGCGCTCTGACTTCGCGACCTGAAGATCACTGACGTCATGATTTGACTTCATATATATATATATTTTTGGGAGTTCCCAGTTGTCTTGAAATCACCATAAAACTCATGATACCCTTCGCCAGCTCATATCTGTGTGAAGCTGTAGTCAGTGCTCTTGTCTTGTTAAAACCAAATATCCATCTAGGTTGGATGTGACAGGAGAGATGAGGTACACATTGTGGACCTCGCTGACTTTGAGAAGCTCCGAAGCGACATGCAGAAAGCCACACCCATCTCATTAACGGTGGTAAGATAAGAGACATTAGGTCAGGCTAATTTGCAATTGACTGTCATAGCCCCCCCCCTTCATTAAAAGAAGTATGTGATGGTGAGTTGAGAAGACAATCAGAAATACTGTTATATTTTTTTCCCTTCTATTGAATACCATGTGGCTGTTAATTACATCCTTATGTTCACATGGTTGGGGTGGCAGGAACTTTCAGAAATTAAAATGGGGGTCGAGGGAGAAAAAGTCCCTGGTCTAATGGCCGTGATAGGAGAACACTGAGGATGGATGAACAACATTGTAGTTATTCCACAATACTAACCTAAATGACAGAGTTTAATGGCTGTGTTAGGAGAACACTGAGGATGGATCAACAACATGGTAGTTACTCCTCAATACTAACCTAAATGACAAATCAAATCAAATCAAATCAAATCAAATTTATTTATATAGCCCTTCGTACATCAGCTGATATCTCAAAGTGCTGTACAGAAACCCAGCCTAAAACCCCAAACAGCAAACAATGCAGGTGTAAAAGCACGGTGGCTAGGAAAAACTCCCTAGAAAGGCCAAAACCTAGGAAGAAACCTAGAGAGGAACCAGGCTATGTGGGGTGGCCAGTCCTCTTCTGGCTGTGCCGGGTAGAGATTATAACAGAACATGACCAAGATGTTCAAATGTTCATAAACGACCAGCATGGTCGAATAATAATAAGGCAGAACAGTTGAAACTGGAGCAGCAGCACAGTCAGGTGGACTGGGGACAGCAAGGAGTCATCATGTCAGGTAGTCCTGGGGCACGGTCCTAGGGCTCAGGTCCTCCGAGAGAGAGAAAGAAAGAGAATTAGAGAGAGCATATGTGGGGTAGCCAGTCCTCTTCTGGCTGTGCCGGGTGGAGATTATAACAGAACGTGGCCAAGATGTTCAAATGTTCATAAATGACCAGCATGGTTGAATAATAGAAAGGCAGAACAGTTGAAACTGGAGCAGCAGCATGGCCAGGTGGACTGGGGACAGCAAGGAGTCATCATGTCAGGTAGTCCTGGGACATGGTCCTAGGGCCCAGGCCAGTTGAAACTGGAGCAGCAGCATGGCCAGGTGGACTGGGGACAGCAAGGAGTCATCATGTCAGGTAGTCCTGGGGCATGGTCCTAGGGCTCAGGTCCTCCGAGAGAGAGAAAGAAAGAGAGAAGGAGAGAATTAGAGAACGCACACTTAGATTCACACAGGACACCGAATAGGACAGGAGAAGTACTCCAGATATAACAAACTGACCCTAGCCCCCCGACACATAAACTACTGCAGCATAAATACTGGAGGCTGAGACAGGAGGGGTCAGGAGACACTGTGGCCCCATCCGAGGACACCCCCGGACAGGGCCAAACAGGAAGGATATAACCCCACCCACTTTGCCAAAGCACAGCCCCCACACCACTAGAGGGATATCTTCAACCACCAACTTACCATCCTGAGACAAGGCCGAGTATAGCCCACAAAGATCTCCGCCACGGCACAACCCAAGGGGGGGCGCCAACCCAGACAGACTGACCACAACAGTGAATCAACCCACCCAGGTGACGCACCCCTCCCAGGGACGGCATGAGAGAGCCCCAGTAAGCAAGTGACTCAGCCCCCGTAACAGGGTTAGAGGCAGAGAATCCCAGTGGAAAGAGGGGAACCGGCCAGGCAGAGACAGCAAGGGCGGTTCGTTGCTCCAGAGCCTTTCCGTTCACCTTCCCACTCCTGGGCCAGACTACACTCAATCATATGACCCACTGAAGAGATGAGTCTTCAGTAAAGACTTAAAGGTTGAGACCGAGTTTGCGTCTCTGACATGGGTAGGCAGACCGTTCCATAAAAATGGAGCTCTATAGGAGAAAGCCCTGCCTCCAGCTGTTTGCTTAGAAATTCTAGGGACAATTAGGAGGCCTGCGTCTTGTGACCGTAGCGTACGTGTAGGTATGTACGGCAGGACCAAATCAGAGAGATAGGTAGGAGAAAGCCCATGTAATGCTTTGTAGGTTAGCAGTAAAACCTTGAAATCAGCCCTTGCTTTGACAGGAAGCCAGTGTAGAGAGGCTAGCACTGGAGTAATATGATCAAATTTTTTGGTTCTAGTCAGGATTCTAGCAGCCGTATTTAGCACTAACTGAAGTTTATTTAGTGCTTTATCCGGGTAGCCGGAAAATAGAGCATTGCAGTAGTCTAACCTAGAAGTGACAAAAGCATGGATACATTTTTCTGCATCATTTTTGGACAGAAAGTTTCTGATTTTTGCAATGTTACGTAGATGGAAAAAAGCTGTCCTCGAAATGGTCTTGATATGTTCTTCAAAAGAGAGATCAGGGTCCAGAGTAACGTCGAGGTCCTTCACAGTTTTATTTGAGACGACTGTACAACCATTAAGATTAATTGTCAGATTCAACAGAAGATCTCTTTGTTTCTATGGACCTAGAACAAGCATCTCTGTTTTGTCCGAGTTTAATAGTAGAAAGTTTGCAGCCATCCACTTCCTTATGTCTGAAACACATGCTTCTAGCGAGGGCAATTTTGGGGCTTCACCATGTTTCATTGAAATGTACAGCTGTGTGTCATCCGCATAGCAGTGAAAGTTTACATTATGTTTTCGAATAACATCCCCAAGAGGTAAAATATATAGTGAAAACAATAGTGGTCCTAAAACAGAACCTTGAGGAACACCGAAATTTACAGTTGATTTGTCAGAGGACAAACCATTCACAGAGACAAACTGATATCTTTCCGACAGATAAGATCTAAACCAGGCCAGAACATGTCCGTGTAGACCAATTTGGGTTTCCAATCTCTCCAAAAGAATGTGGTGATCGATGGTATCAAAAGCAGCACTAAGGTCTAGGAGCACGAGGACAGATGCAGAGCCTCGGTCCGATGCCATTAAAATGTAATTTACCACCTTCACAAGTGCCGTCTCAGTGCTATGATGGGGTCTAAAACCAGACTGAAGCATTTCGTATACATTGTTTGTCTTCAGGAAGGCAGGGAGTTGCTGCGCAACAGCCTTCTCTAAAATTTTTGAGAGGAATGGAAGATTCGATATAGGCCGATAGTTTTTTATATTTTCTGGGTCAAGGTTTGGCTTTTTCAAGAGAGGCTTTATTACTGCCACTTTTAGTGAGTTTGGAACACATCCAGTGGATAGAGAGCCGTTTATTATGTTCAACATAGGAGGGCCAAGCACAGGAAGCAGCTCTTTCAGTAGTTTAGTTGGAATAGGGTCCAGTATGCAGCTTGAAGGTTTAGAGGCCATGATTATTTTCATCATTGTGTCAAGAGATATAGTACTAAAAGACTTGAGCGTCTCTCTTGATCCTAGGTCCTGGCAGAGTTGTGCAGACTCAGGACAACTGAGGTTTGGAGGAATACGCAGGTTTAAAGAGGAGTCCGTAATTTGCTTTCTAATAATCATAATCTTTTCCTCAAAGAAGTTCATGAATGTATCACTGCTAAAGTGAAAGTCATCCTCTCTTGGGGAATGCTGCTTTTTAGTTAGCTTTGCGACAGTATCAAAAAGGAATTTCGGATTGTTCTTATTTTCCTCAATTAAGTTAGAAAAATAGGATGATCGAGCAGCAGTAAGGGCTCTTCGGTACTGCACGGTACCGTCCTTCCAAGCTAGTCGGAAGACTTCCAGTTTGGTGTGGCGCCATTTCCGTTCCAATTTTCTGGAAGCTTGCTTCAGAGCTCGGGTATTTTCTGTGTACCAGGGAGCTAGTTTCTTATGAGACATTTTTTTTGTTTTTAGGGGTGCAACTGCATCTAGGGTATTGCGCAAGGTTAAATTGAGATCCTCAGTTAGGTGGTTAACGGATTTTTGTCCTCTGGCGTCCTTGGGTAGGCAGAGCGAGTCTAGAAGGGCATCAAGGAATCTTTGTGTTGTCTGTGAATTTATAGCACGACTTTTGATGTTCCTTGGTTGGGGTCTGAGCAGATTATTTGTTGCAATTGCAAACATAATAAAATGGTGGTCCGATAGTCCTGGATTATGAGGAAAAAACATTAAGATCCACAACATTTATTCCATGGGACAAAACTAGGTCCAGCGTATGACTGTGACAGTGAGTGGGTCCAGAGACATGTTGGACAAAACCCACTGAGTCGATGATGGCTCCGAAAGCCTTTTGGAGTGGGTCTGTGGACTTTTCCATGTGAATATTAAAGTCACCAAAGATTAGAATATTATCTGCAATGACTACAAGGTCCGATAGGAATTCAGGGAACTCAGTGAGAAACGCTGTATAAGGCCCAGGAGGCCTGTAAACAGTAGCTATAAAAAGTGATTGAGTAGGCTGCATAGATTTCATGACTAGAAGCTCAAAAGACGAAAACGTCATTTTTTTTTTTTTTTTTGTAAATTGAAATTTGCTATCGTAAATGTTAGCAACACCTCCGCCTTTGCGGGATGCACGGGGGATATGGTCACTAGTGTAGCCAGGAGGTGAGGCCTCATTTAACACAGTAAATTCATCAGGCTTAAGCCATGTTTCAGTCAGGCCAATCACATCAAGATTATGATCAGTGATTAGTTCATTAACTATAATTGCCTTTGAAGTAAGGGATCTAACATTAAGTAGCCCTATTTTGAGATGTGAGGTATGATCTCTTTCAGTAATGACAGGAATGGAGGTGGTCTTTCTCCTAGTGAGATTGCTAAGGCGAACACCGCCATGTTTAGTTTTGCCCAACCTAGGTCGAGGCACAGACACGGTCTCAATGGTGATAGCTGAGCTGACTACACTGACTGTGCTAGTGGCAGACTCCACTCTGCTGGCAGGCTGGCTAATAGCCTGCTGCCTGGCCTGCACCCTATTTCATTGTGGAGCTAGAGGAGTTAGAGCCCTGTCTATGTTGGTAGATAAGATGAGAGCACCCCTCCAGCTAGGATGGAGTCCGTCACTCCTCAGCAGGTCAGGCTTGGTCCTGTTTGTGGGTGAGTCCCAGAAAGAGGGCCAATTATCTACAAATTCTATCTTTTGGGAGGGGCAGAAAACAGTTTTCAACCAGCGATTGAGTTGTGAGACTCTGCTGTAGAGCTCATCACTCCCCCTAACTGGGAGGGGGCCAGAGACAATTACTCGATGCCGACACATCTTTCTAGCTGATATGCACGCAGAAGCTATGTTGCGCTTGGTGATCTCTGACTGTTTCATCCTAACATCGTTGGTGCCGACGTGGATAACAATATCTCTATACTCTCTACACTCGCCAGTTTTAGCTTTAGCCAGCACCATCTTCAGATTAGCCTTAACGTCGGTAGCCCTGCCCCCTGGTAAACAGATTAGCCTTAACGTCAGTAGCCCTGCCCCCGGGTAAACAGATTAGCCTTAACGTCGGTAGCCCTGCCCCCTGGTAAACAGTGTATGATCGCTGGATGATTCGCTTTAAGTC
>NC_088410.1:99514144-99619144 GCF_034236695.1 Oncorhynchus nerka | reverse complement strand
CAGGATATAGACTAGTGTCCTGTCTCACACTACAGAAACAGGAGATAGACTAGTGTCCTGTCTCACACTACAGAAACAGGATATAGACTAGACTACAGAAACAGGTAGACTGTCTGTCTCACACTACAGAAACAGGTGATAGACTAGTGTCCTGTCTCACACTACAGACACATGTGATAGACTAGTGTCCTGTCTCACACTACAGACACAGGTGATAGACTAGTGTCCTGTCTGTCTCACACTACAGACACAGGAGATAGACTAGTGTCCTGTCTCACACTACAGAAACAGGAGATAGACTAGCGTCCTGTCTCTCTACAGAAACAGGTGATAGACAGAAACAGGAGATAGACTAGTGTCCTGTCTCACACTACAGACACATGTGATAGACTAGTGTCCTGTCTCACACTACAGACACAGGAGATAGACTAGTGTCCTGTCTCACACTACAGAAACAGGAGATAGACTAGTGTCCTGTCTCACACTACAGAAACAGGAGATAGACTAGTGTCCTGTCTCACACAGACACAGGAGATACAGACAGAAACAGGAGATAGACTAGTGTCCTGCCTCACACTACAGAAACAGGAGATAGACTAGTGTCCTGTCTCACACTACAGAAACAGGATATAGACTAGTGTCCTGTCTCACACTACAGACACAGGAGATAGACTAGTGTCCTGTCTCACACTACAGAAACAGGATATAGACTAGTGTCCTGTCTCACACTACAGACACATGTGATAGACTAGTGTCCTGTCTCACACTACAGACACAGGAGATAGACTAGTGTCCTGTCCTGTCTCACACTACAGACACAGGAGATAGACTAGTGTCCTGTCCTGTCTCACACTACAGACACAGGAGATAGACTAGCGTCCTGTCTCACACTACAGAAACAGGAGATAGACTAGTTTCCTGTCTCACACTACAGAAACAGGATATAGACTAGTGTCCTGTCTCACACTACAGAAACAGGAGATAGACTAGTGTCCTGTCTCACACTACAGACACATGTGATAGACTAGTGTCCTGTCCTGTCTCACACTACAGACACAGGAGATAGACTAGTGTCCTGTCCTGTCTCACACTACAGAAACAGGAGATAGACTAGTGTCCTGTCTCACACTACAGACACAGGAGATAGACTAGTTTCCTGTCTCACACTACAGACCCAGGAGATAGACTAGTGTCCTGTCTCACACTACAGAAACAGGATATAGACTAGTGTCCTGTCTCACACTACAGACACATGTGATAGACTAGTGTCCTGTCTCACACTACAGACACATGTGATAGACTAGTGTCCTGTCCTGTCTCACACTACAGAAACAGGAGATAGACTAGTGTCCTGTCTCACACTACAGACACAGGAGATAGACTAGTTTCCTGTCTCACACTACAGACCCAGGAGATAGACTAGTGTCCTGTCTCACACTACAGAAACAGGATATAGACTAGTGTCCTGTCTCACACTACAGACACAGGAGATAGACTAGTGTCCTGTCTCACACTACAGACACAGGAGATAGACTAGTGTCCTGCCTCACACTACAGAAACAGGAGATAGACTAGTGTCCTGTCTCACACTACAGACACAGGAGATAGACTAGTTTCCTGTCTCACACTACAGACCCAGGAGATAGACTAGTGTCCTGTCTCACACTACAGACACAGGAGATAGACTAGTGTCCTGCCTCACACTACAGAAACAGGAGATAGACTAGTGTCCTGTCTCACACTACAGAAACAGGAGATAGACTAGCTTCCTGTCTCACACTACAGAAACAGGATATAGACTAGTGTCCTGTCTCACACTACATAAACAGGAGATAGACTAGTGTCCTGTCTCACACTACAGACACAGGAGATAGACTAGTGTCCTGTCTCACACTACAGAAACAGGAGATAGACTAGTGTCCTGTCTCACACTACAGACACAGGAGATAGACTAGTGTCCTGTCTCACACTACAGAAACAGGAGATAGACTAGCTTCCTGTCTCACACTACAGACACATGTGATAGACTAGTGTCTTGTCTCACACTACAGAAACAGGATATAGACTAGTGTCCTGTCCTGCCTCACACCATAGAAACAGGAGATAGACTAGTGTCCTGTCTCACACTACAGAAACAGGATATAGACTAGTGTCCTGTCCTGCCTCACACCATAGAAACAGGAGATAGACTAGTGTCCTGTCTCACACTACAGACACATGTGATAGACTAGTGTCCTGTCTCACACTACAGACACAGGAGATAGACTAGTGTCCTGTCTCACACTACAGAAACAGGATATAGACTAGTGTCCTGTCCTGTCTCACACTACAGAAACAGGTGATAGACTAGTGTCCTGTCTCACACTACAGACACAGGAGATAGACTAGTGTCCTGTCTCACACTACAGAAACAGGATATAGACTAGTGTCCTGTCTCACACTACAGAAACAGGTGATAGACTAGTGTCCTGTCTCACACTACAGACACAGGAGATAGACTAGCTTCCTGTCTCACACTACAGAAACAGGATATAGACTAGTGTCCTGTCTCACACTACAGAAACAGGTGATAGACTAGTGTCCTGTCCTGTCTCACACTACAGACACAGGAGATAGACTAGTGTCCTGCCTCACACTACAGACACAGGAGAAAGACTAGTGTCCTGTCCTGTCTCACACTACAGAAACAGGAGATAGACTAGTGTCCTGTCTCACACTACAGAAACAGGAGATAGACTAGTGTCCTGTCCTGTCTCACACTACAGAAACAGGATATAGACTAGTGTCCTGTCTCACACTACAGAAACAAGAGATAGACTAGTGTCCTGTCTCACACTAGACTAGACACAGGAGATAGACTAGTTTCCTGTCTCACACTACAGAAACAAGAGATAGACTAGTGTCCTGTCCTGTCTCACACTACAGAAACAGGATATAGACTAGTGTCCTGTCTCACACTACAGAAACAAGAGATAGACTAGTGTCCTGTCTCACACTACAGACACAGGAGATAGACTAGTTCCTGTCTCACACTACAGACACAGGAGATAGACTAGTGTCCTGTCCTGTCTCACACTACAGACACAGGAGATAGACTAGTGTCCTGTCTCACACCATAGAAACAGGAGATAGACTAGTGTCCTGTCTCACACTACAGAAACAGGAGATAGACTAGTGTCCTGTCTCACACTACATAAACAGGTGATAGGCTAGTGTCCTGTCCTGTCTCACACTACAGACACAGGAGATAGACTAGTGTCCTGTCTCACACCATAGAAACAGGAGATAGACTAGTGTCCTGTCTCACACTACAGAAACAGGAGATAGACTAGTGTCCTGTCTCACACTACATAAACAGGTGATAGGCTAGTGTCCTGTCTCACACTACAGAAACCTATGAGCTGTCCCGGCTACTTATAACAGCAAACTGCTTATTGTCTTTCTAAAAAATATATATTTATACTATTTGATTTGTTTAAGAATTTATGAAAAAGCGAATGAATGCAAATATCTGTTACTTACAAGCCAATATTCTGCTGTCAGTCATATGCGAACCTTCATTGACTGGCATCGTTGTAAAAAAAAAAGAAGAAGAAATCATCATGGCAAGGACTTCGTCAGACCATAATATGCATAAGAATGTCAATTTATCTCACCTCACTCCCATGATGATTCTGAACAATTTTGTGTTAAAGCAATCGGAAATTTGATGAGGCAAATGCATACCAATAGAGGATGGAGAGGTTGAAAGAGATGGAGGGGGTAAAGGACAGTGTGAGGGAGAGGGTGAAGGAGACAGGGAGAGGGAGAGGGTGAAGGTGTAGGTGAAGGAAACTGAGAAAGAGAGAATGTGAAAGAGAGGGAGCGAGGGAGAGGGTGAAGGAAAGGGTGAGGTTGTAGGAGAGGGTGAAGGAGACGGAGAGAGGGAGAGTCTGAAGGAGACGGAGAGGGGGAGGGTGAAGGAGATGGAGAGAGGGAAAGGGTGAAGGAGAGGGGGAGAGGGTGAATGAGTTGGAGAGATGGTGAAGGAGACGGAGAGGTTGAAGGATAGGGAGAGGGAGAGGGTAAAGGAGATGGAGAGAGGGTGAAGGAGATGAGGGGAGGGAAAGGGTGAAGGAGAGGGAGAGGGGGAGAGGGTGAATGAGATGGAGAGGGAGAGAGTGAAGGAGATGGAGAGAGGGAGAGGGAAAAGGAGATGGAGAGAGGGTGAATGAGATGGAGAAATGGTGAAGGAGAGGGAGCGGTTGAAGGATAGGGAGAGGGTGATTGAGATGGAGAGAGGGTGAGGGTGAAGGAGAGGGGGAGGTTGAAGGATAGGGAGAGGGAGAGGGTGAAGGAGATGGAGAGATGGTGAAGGAGAGGGAGAGGTTGAAGGATAGTGAGAGGGAGATGGAGAGAGGGTGAAGGAGAGGGAGAGGTTGAAGGATAGGGAGAGGGAGAGGGTGAAGGAGTAGGAGAGATGGTGAAGCAGGGGGAGAGGTTGAAGGATAGGGAGAGGGAGAGGGTGAAGGAGAGGGAGATGTTGAAGGATAGGGAGAGGGAGAGGGTGAATGAGATGGCGAGAGCGTGAAGGAGAGGGAGAGGGAGAGGGTGAAGTAGGTGGAGAGAGGGTGAAGGAGGTGGAGAGGGAGAGGGTGAAGGAGATGGAGAGAGGGTAAAGGAGATGGAGAGAGGGTAACGGAGATGGAGAGAGGGTGAAGGAGATGGAGAGAGGGTGAAGGAGATGGAGAGAGGGTAAAGGAGATGGAGAGAGGGTGAAGGAGATGGAGAGAGGGTGAAGGAGATGGAGAGAGGGTGAAGGAGATTGAGAGAGGGTGAAGGAGATGGAGAGAGGGTAAAGGACATGGAGAGAGGGTGAAGGAGATGGAGAGAGGGTGAAGGAGATGGAGAGAGGGTGAAGGAGAGGGTGAGAGGGAGAGGGAGAGGGTGAAGGAGATGGAGAGAGGGTGAAGGAGATGAGGAGGTTGAAGGATAGGGAGAGGGAGAGGGTAAAGGAGATGGATGGAGAGGGTAAAGGAGATGGAGAGAGGGTGAAGGAGATGGAGAGGGGTAAAGGAGATGGAGAGAGGGTGAAGGAGATGGAGAGTAAAAGGACATGGAAAGGAGATGGAGAGAGGGTGAAGGAGATGGAGAGAGGGTAAAGGAGATGGAGAGGAGGGTGAGAGGAGAGGGGGAGGTTGAAGGATAGGGAGAGGGAGAGGGTGAAGGAGATGGAGAGATGGTGAAGGAGATGGGAGAGGTTGAAGGATAGTGAGATGGGAGAGGGTGAAGGAGATGGAGAGATGGAGAGGGGTGAAGGAGATGGGAGAGGTTGAAGGATAGGGAGAGGGGAGAGGGTGAAGGAGTAGATGGAGAGATGGTGAAGCAGGGGGAGAGGTTGAAGGATAGGGAGATGGGGAGAGGGTGAAGGAGAGGGAGATGTTGAAGGATAGGGAGAGGGAGAGGGTGAATGAGATGGCGAGATGCGTGAAGGAGGGGGAGAGGGAGGAGGGTGAAGTAGATGGAGAGAGGGTGAAGGAGGTGGAGAGGGAGAGGGTGAAGGAGATGGGAGAGGGTAAAGGAGATGGAGAGAGGGTAAGGAGATGGAGAGAGGGTGAAGGAGATGGAGAGAGGGTGAAGGAGATGGGAGAGAGAGATAAAGGAGATGGAGAGAGGGTGAAGGAGATGGAGAGAGGGTGAAGGAGATTGAGAGAGGGTGAAGGAGATGGAGAGAGGGTAAAGGACATGGAGAGAGGGTGAAGGAGATGGAGAGAGGGTGATGGAGATGGAGAGAGGGTGAAGGAGCGGGTGAGAGGGAGAGGGAGAGGGTGAAGGAGATGGAGAGAGGGTGAAGGAGATGAGGAGGTTGAAGGATAGGGAGAGGGAGAGGGTAAAGGAGATGGAGAGAGGGAAAAGGAGATGGAGAGAGGGTGAAGGAGATGGAGAGGGGGTAAAGGAGATGGAGAGAGGGTGAAGGAGATGGAGAGAGGGTAAAGGAGATGGAGAGAGGGTGAAGGAGATGGAGAGAGGGTAAAGGAGATGGAGAGAGGGTGAAGGAGATGGAGAGGGGGTAAAGTAGATGGAGAGAGGGTGAAGGAGATGGAGAGAGGGTAAAGGAGATGGAGAGAGGGTGAAGGAGATGGAGAGGGGGTAAAGGAGATGGAGAGAGGGTGAAGGAGATGGAGAGAGGGTAAAGGAGATGGAGAGAGGGTGAAGGAGATGGAGAGAGGGTAAAGGAGATGGAGAGAGGGTGAAGGAGATGGAGAGAGGGTGAAGGAGATGGAGAGAAGGTGAAGGAGATGGAGAGGGTGAAGGAGATGGAGAGAGGGTGAAGGAAAGGGACTTTCTCAACACAATACCCCACAATGACAAAGTGAGAGAAAAAAATCACAAAATGTTGCTAATATATTGATATTTAAATACAGAAAGATCTAGTTTCACCCCCTGAGTCAATACATGAGTATTCATACACCCCCTGAGTCAATACATGAGTATTCATTCACCCCCTGAGTCAATACATGAGTATTCATACACCCCCCGAGTCAATACATGAGTATTCATACGCCCCCTGAGTCAATACATGAGTATTCATACACCCCCTGAGTCAATACATGTTAGAATCAACTTTGGCAGCTGTGAGTTTTTCTGGGGAAGTCTCTAAAGAGACTTGCTCACCTGAGTTGTACAATATTTGCAAATTATTTTTTTTTTAATTCTTCAAGCCCTGGCAAGTTGGTTGTTGATCATTGCTAGACAGCCATTTCCATGTCTTGCCATAGATGTTCAAGACGATTATAAGTCAAAACTGTAACGAGACCACTCATAAACATTCAATGTCGTTTTTGCCTGTGCTTAGATCTATTCCGTTTATTTTCAAAAAAAAAAAACTCCCTAGTCCTTGGCAATGACAAGCATACCTTTAACCATGATGCAGCCACCACCATGCTTGAACATACAGTTGATGTCAGAAGTTTACATACAGTATGAGAGAGAGTGAAGAGTGGTACTCAATCATCTTTTGTGTTGGATTTGTCGCAAACAAAACACGTTGTATTCAGGATATAAAGTTAATTTATTTTGTCAAAAGAAAATCTGTGTGTGTTGGATTCAGAGATGAGGTAGTCATTAAAAAATTATGTTTAACACTATTATTGCACTCAGAGTGAGTCCATGCAAGTTATTATGTGATTTCTTAAAGCACCTTTTTTTTGTCCAGAACGTATTTAGGCCATAACAAAGGGTTAAAACACAATGACTCAAGACATTTCAGCTTTTCATTTTGTAATTCATTTGTAAAAACTTGATTTCACTTTGACATTTTGAGGGTATCGTGTTGTGTGTAGGCAGGTGACAACAACAAACAACACATCTCAAATTGAATCATTTTTAAATTCAGGTTGTAACGCAACAAAATGTGGAACGAGACAAGAGGTGTGATGACTTTGTGAAGTCTCTATATGCTAGGTAGTGAGTGTTTTACTCCATGTGTAACTCTGTGTCGTTGAATGCTAGGTAGTGAGTGTTTTACTCCATGTGTAACTCTGTGTCGTTGTATGCTAGGTAGTGAGTCATACAGGGTGCTGTTAGAAACCTCAATTGTCAGATGAATAGTTGTTTACCCTGTTAACGTTGTCCCTGCAGTTATAGCTGTTCAAGCATGTACCACTTTCCTGCTGTCGCTGTGCATGTATCCTGTACAAACACATTCTGTAACTTACCCTCACACTTATCACTAGCCAACACAATACACTGTGTATTTTACCCTCATCCTTATCCCTAGCCAACACAATACACTGTGTATTTTACCCTCATCCTTATCCCTAGGCAACACAATACACTGTGTATTTTACCCTCATCCTTATCCCTAGGCAACACAATACACTGTGTATTTTACCCTCATCCTTATCCCTAGCCAACACAATACACTGTGTATTTTACCCTCATCCTTATCCCTAGCCAACACAATACACTGTGTATTTTACCCTCATCCTTATCCCTAGCCAACACAATACACTGTGTATTTTACCCTCATCCTTATCCCTAGCCAACACAATACACTGTGTATTTTACCCTCATCCTTATCCCTAGCCAACACAATACACTGTGTATTTTACCCTCATCCTTATCCCTAGCCAACACAATACACTGTGTATTTTACCCTCATCCTTATCCCTAGCCAACACAATACACTGTCTATTTTACCCTCATCCTTATCCCTAGCCAACACAATACACTGTGTATTTTACCCTCATCCTTATCCCTAGCCAACACAATACACTGTGTATTTTACCCTCATCCTTATCCCTAGCCAACACAATACACTGTCTATTTTACCCTCGTCCTTATCCCTAGCCAACACAATACACTGTGTATTTTACCCTCATCCTTATCCCTAGCCAACACAATACACTGTGTATTTTACCCTCATCCTTATCCCTAGCCAACACAATACACTGTGTATTTTACCCTCATCCTTATCCCTAGCCAACACAATACACTGTGTATTTTACCCTCATCCTTATCCCTAGCCAACACAATACACTGTGTATTTTACCCTCATCCTTATCCCTAGCCAACACAATACACTGTGTATTTTACCCTCGTCCTTATCCCTAGCCAACACAATACACTGTGTATTTTACCCTCATCCTTATCCCTAGTCAACACAATACACTGTGTATTTTACCCTCATCCTTATCCCTAGCCAACACAATACACTGTGTATTTTATTTTAAAACCCTCATCACTATAAAACACATCCCTAGTCCTATAAAACACATTACACTAGTCACTATTAACCCCTTCACTATAAAACACATAAAAACTAAAACACATAGCCCCCATTACTATAAAACACATAACTCACTACTATAAAACACATAACCCCTAGTCAATACTATAAAACACATTACCCCTAGTCACTATAAAACACATAACCCCTAGTCACTATAAAACACATAACCCCTAGTCACTACTATAAAACACATAGCCCCTAGTCATTACTATAAAACACATAACCCCTAGTCACTACTATAAAACACATAACCCCTAGTCACTACTATAAAACACATTACCCCTAGTCACTATAAAACACATAACCCCTAGTCACTATAAAACACATAACCCCTAGTCACTACTATAAAACACATAGCCCCTAGTCATTACTATAAAACACATAACCCCTAGTCACTACTATAAAACACATAACCCCTAGTCACTACTATAAAACACATAACCCCTAGTCACTACTATAAAACACATAACCCCTAGTCACTACTATAAAACACATAACCCCTAGTCATTACTATAAAACACATAACCCCTAGTCACTATAAAACACATAACCCCTAGTCACTATAAAACACATAACCCCTAGTCACTATAAAACACATAACCCCTAGTCACTATAAAACACATAACCCTAGTCACTACTATAAAACACATAACCCCTAGTCACTACTATAAAACACATAACCCTAGTCACTATAAAACACATAACCCCTAGTCACTACTATAAAACACATAACCCTAGTCACTATAAAACACATAACCCCTAGTCACTATAAAACACATAACCCCTAGTCACTATAAAACACATCCCTAGTCACTATAAAACACATAACCCCTAGTCACTACTATAACCCTAGTCACTACTATAAAACACATAACCCCTAGTCACTATAAAACACATAACCCCTAGTCACTATAAAACACATAACCCCTAGTCACTACTATAAAACACATAGCCCCTAGTCACTATAAAACACATAACCCCTAGTCACTATAAAACACATAACCCCTAGTCACTATAAAACACATAACCCCTAGTCACTATAAAACACATAACCCCTAGTCACTACTATAAAACACATAACCCCTAGTCACTATAAAACACATAACCCCTAGTCACTATAAAACACATAACCCCTAGTCACTATAAAACACATAACCCTAGTCACTATAAAAACACATAACCCCTAGTCACTATAAAACACATAACCCCTAGTCACTATAAAACACATAACCCCTAGTCACTATAAAACACATAACCCTAGTCACTATAAAACACATAACCCCTAGTCACTATAAAACACATAACCCCTAGTCACTATATAAAACACATAACCCTAGTCACTATAAAACACATAACCCCTAGTCACTATAAAACACATAACCCCTAGTCACTATAAAACACATAACCCCTAGTCACTATAAAACACATAACCCCTAGTCACTATAAAACACATAACCCCTAGTCACTACTATAAAACACATAACCCCTAGTCACTATAAAACACATAACCCCTAGTCACTACTATAAAACACATAACCCTAGTCACTATAAAACACATAACCCCTAGTCACTACTATAAAACACATAACCCCTAGTCAATACTATAAAACACATAACCCTAGTCACTATAAAACACATAACCCCTAGTCACTACTATAAAAACACATAACCCCTAGTCACTATAAAACACATAACACCTAGTCACTACTATAAAACACATAACCCCTAGTCACTACTATAAAACACATAACCCCTAGTCACTACTATAAAACACATAACCCCTAGTCACTATAAAACACATAACCCCTAGTCACTATAAAACACATAACCCCTAGTCACTACTATAAAACACATAACCCCTAGTCACTATAAAACACATAACCCCTAGTCAATACTATAAAACACATAACCCTAGTCTACTATAAAACACATAACCCCTAGTCACTATAAAACACATAACCCCTAGTCACTACTATAAAACACATAACCCTAGTCACTACTATAAAACACATAACCCCCCTACTATAGTCTAGTCTACTATAAAACACATAACCCCTAGTCAATACTATAAAACACATAACCCCTAGTCACTACTATAAAACACATAACCCCTAGTCACTACTATAAAACACATAACCCCTAGTCACTATAAAACACATAACCCCTAGTCAATACTATAAAACACATAACCCCTAGTCAATACTATAAAACACATAACCCCTAGTCACTATAAAACACATAACCCCTAGTCACTATAAAACACATAACCCCTAGTCATTACTATAAAACACATAACCCCTAGTCACTATAAAACACATAACCCCTAGTCACTACTATAAAACACATAACCCCTAGTCACTACTATAAAACACATAACCCCTAGTCACTATAAAACACATAACCCCTAGTCACTATAAAACACATAACCCCTAGTCTACTATAAAACACATAACCCCTAGTCACTACCATAAAACACATAACCCCTAGTCACTATAAAACACATAACCCCTAGTCACTACTATAAAACACATAACCCCTAGTCACTATAAAACACATAACCCCTAGTCACTATAAAACACATAGCCCCTAGTCACTATAAAACACATAACCCCTAGTCACTATAAAACACATAACCCCTAGTCACTATAAAACACATAACCCCTAGTCACTACTATAAAACACATAACCCCTAGTCACTATCACATACTATAAAACACATAACCCCTAGTCACTATAAAACACATAACCCCTAGTCACTATAAAACACATAACCCTAGTCACTATAAAACACATAACCCCTAGTCACTACTATAAAACACATAACCCCTAGTCACTACTATAAAACACATAACCCCTAGTCACTATAAAACACATAACCCCTAGTCACTACTATAAAACACATAACCCCTAGTCACTATAAAACACATAACCCCTAGTCACTATAAAACACATAACCCCTAGTCACTATAAAACACATAACCCCTAGTCACTACTATAAAACACATAACCCCTAGTCACTACTATAAAACACATAACCCCTAGTCACTATAAAACACATAACCCCTAGTCACTATAAAACACATAACCCCTAGTCACTATAAAACACATAACCCCTAGTCACTATAAAACACATAACCCCTAGTCACTATAAAACACATAACCCCTAGTCACTACTATAAAACACATAACCCCTAGTCACTATAAAACACATAACCCCTAGTCACTACTATAAAACACATAACCCCTAGTCACTACTATAAAACACATAACCCTAGTCATATAAAACACATAACCCCTAGTCACTATACTAAAAACACATAACCCCTAGTCACTACTATAAAACACATAACCCCTAGTCACTATAAAACACATAACCCCTAGTCACACATAACCCCTAGTACTATAAAAACACATAACCCCTAGTCACTACTATAAAACACATAACCCCTAGTCACTACTATAAAACACATAACCCCTAGTCACTATAAAACACATAACCCCTAGTCACTATAAAACACATAACCCCTAGTCACTACTATAAAACACATAACCCCTAGTCACTACTATAAAACACATAACCCCTAGTCAATACCATTAAACACATAACCCCTAGTCAATACTATAAAACACATAACCCCTAGTCACTACTATAAAACACATAACCCCTAGTCACTATAAAACACATAACCCCTAGTCACTATAAAACACATAACCCTAGTCACTACTATAAAACACATAACCCCTAGTCATTACTATAAAACACATAACCCCTAGTCACTACTATAAAACACATAACCCCTAGTCACTATAAAACACATAACCCCTAGTCACTATAAAACACATAACCCCTAGTCACTACTATAAAACACATAACCCCTAGTCACTATAAAAAAAACACATAAACCCCTAGTCAATACTATAAAACACATAACCCCTAGTCACTATAAAACACATAACCCCTAGTCACAACTATATAAAACACATAACCCCTAGTCACTATAAAACACATAACCCCTAGTCACTATAAAACACATAACCCCTAGTCACTACTAAAAACACATAACCCCTAGTCACTATAAAACACATAACCCCTAGTCAATACTATAAAACACATAACCCTAGTCAATACTATAAAACACATAACCCCTAGTCACTATAAAACACATAACCCCTAGTCACTATAAAACACATAACCCCTAGTCACTACTATAAAACACATAACCCCTAGTCACTATAAAACACATAACCCCTAGTCACTATAAAACACATAACCCCTAGTCACTATAAAACACATAACCCCTAGTCACTATAAAACACATAACCCCTAGTCACTATAAAACACATAACCCCTAGTCACTATAAAACACATAACCCCTAGTCACTAAAACACATAACCCCTAGTCACTATAAAACACATAACCCCTAGTCACTATAAACACATAACTATAAAACACATAACCCCTAGTCACTATAAAACACATAACCCTAGTCACTATAAAACACATAACCCCTAGTAAAACACATAACCCTAGTCACTATAAAACACATAACCCCTAGTCACTATATAAAACACAAAACACTATAACCCCTAGTCACTATAAAACACATAACCCTAGTCACTATAAAACACATAACCCCTAGTCAATACTATAAAACACATAACCCCTAGTCACTACTATAAAACACATAACCCCTAGTCACTATTAAACACATAACCCCTAGTCACTACTATAAAACACATAACCCCTAGTCACTATAAAACACATAACCCCTAGTCACTACTATAAAACACATTACCCCTAGTCAATACCATTAAACACACAACCCCTAGTCAATACTATAAAACACATAACCCCTAGTCACTACTATAAAACACATAACCCCTAGTCACTATAAAACACATAACCCCTAGTCACTATGAAACACATAACCCCTAGTCACTACTATAAAACACATAACCCCTAGTCATTACTATAAAACACATAACCCCTAGTCACTACTATAAAACACATAACCCCTAGTCACTATAAAACACATAACCCCTAGTCACTATAAAACACATAACCCCTAGTCACTACTATAAAACACATAACCCCTAGTCACTATAAAACACATAACCCCTAGTCAATACTATAAAACACATAACCCCTAGTCACTATAAAACACATAACCCCTAGTCACTACTATAAAACACATAACCCCTAGTCACTATAAAACACATAACCCCTAGTCACTACTATAAAACACATAACCCCTAGTCACTACTATAAAACACATAACCCCTAGTCATTACTATAAAACACATAACCCCTAGTCAATACTATAAAACACATAACCCCTAGTCATTACTATAAAACACATAACCCCTAGTCACTATAAAACACACAACCCCTAGTCAATACTATAAAACACATAACCCCTAGTCACTACTATAAAACACAACCCCTAGTCACTATAAAACACATAACCCCTAGTCACTATAAAACAGATAACCCTAGTCACTATAAAACACAACCCCTAGTCACTATAAAACACATAACCCCTAGTCACTATAAAACACATAACCCCTAGTCACTATAAACACACCCTAGTCACTATAAAACACATAACCCCTAGTCACTATAAAACACATAACCCCTAGTCACTATATAAAAACACATAACCCCTAGTCACTATAAAACACATAACCCCTAGTCACTACTATAAAACACATAACCCCTAGTCACTATAAAACACATAACCCCTAGTCACTATAAAACACATAACCCCTAGTCACTACTATAAAACACATAACCCCTAGTCACTATAAAACACATAACCCCTAGTCACTATAAAACACATAACCCCTAGTCACTATACTAGTATATAAAACACATAACCCCTAGTCACTATAAAACACATAACCCCTAGTCACTATAAAACACATAACCCCTAGTCACTATAAAACACATAACCCCTAGTCACTATAAAACACATAACCCTAGTCACTATATAAAACACATAACCCCTAGTCACTATAAACACATAACCCCTAGTCACTATAAAACACATAACCCCTAGTCACTATAAAACACATAACTATATAAAACACATAACCCCTAGTCACTATAAAACACATAACCCCTAGTCACTATAAAACACATAACCCCTAGTCACTATAAAACACATAACCCCTAGTCACTCACTATAAAACACATAACCCCTAGTCACTATAAAACACATAACCCCTAGTCACTACTATAAAACACATAACCCTAGTCACTATAAAACACATAACCCCTAGTCACTACTATAAAACACATAACCCCTAGTCACTATAAAACACATAACCCCTAGTCACTATAAAACACATAACCCCTAGTCACTACTATAAAACACATAACCCCTAGTCATTACTATAAAACACATAACCCCTAGTCACTACTATAAAACACATAACCCTAGTCACTATAAAACACATAACCCCTAGTCAATACTATAAAACACATAACCCCTAGTCACTACTATAAAACACATAACCCCTAGTCACTATAAAACACATAACCCCTAGTCACTATAAAACACATAACCCCTAGTCACTACTATAAAACACATAACCCCTAGTCACTATAAAACACATAACCCCTAGTCACTACTATAAAACACATAACCCCTAGTCACTACTATAAAACACATAACCCCTAGTCACTACTATAAAACACATAACCCCTAGTCAATACTATAAAACACATAACCCCTAGTCACTATAAAACACATAACCCCTAGTCACTATAAAACACATAACCCCTAGTCACTACTATAAAACACATAACCCCTAGTCAATACTATAAAACACATAACCCCTAGTCAATACTATAAAACACACAACCCCTAGTCACTATAAAACACATAACCCTAGTCACTATTAAACACAACCCCTAGTCACTATAAAACACATAACCCCTAGTCACTATAGAACACATAACCCCTAGTCACTACTATAAAACACAACCCCTAGTCACTATAAAACACATAACCCCTAGTCACTATAAAACAGATAACCCCTAGTCACTATAAAACACACAACCCCTAGTCAATACCATTAAACACATAACCCCTTGTCACTATAAAACACATAACCCCTAGTCAATACTATAAAACACATAACCCCTAGTCACTATAAAACACATAACCCCTAGTCACTATAAAACACATAACCCCTAGTCACTACTATAAAACACATAACCCCTAGTCACTATAAAACACATAACCCCTAGTCACTAATATAAAAACACATAACCCCTAGTCACTACTATAAAACACATAGCCCCTAGTCACTATAAAACACAAAGCCCCTAGTCAATACTATAAAACACATTACCCCTAGTCACTATAAAACACATAACCCCTAGTCACTATAAAACACATAACCCCTAGTCACTATAAAACACATAACCCCTAGTCACTACTATAAAACACATAACCCCTAGTCACTATAAAACACATAACCCCTAGTCAATACTATAAAACACATAACCCTAGTCACTACTATAAAACACATAACCCCTAGTCACTACTATAAAACACATAACCCCTAGTCACTATAAAACACACAACCCCTAGTCACTACTATAAAACACATAGCCCCTAGTCACTATAAAACACATAACCCCTAATCACTATAAAACACATAGCCCCTAGTCACTACTATAAAACACAACCCCTAGTCACTACTATAAAACACATAGCCCCTAGTCACTATAAAACACATAACCCCTAGTCACTATAAAACACATAGCCCCTAGTCACTACTATAAAACACAACCCCTAGTCACTACTATAAAACACATAGCCCCTAGTCACTATAAAACACATAGCCCCTAGTCATTACTATAAAACACATAGCCCCTAGTCACTATAAAACACATAGCCCCTAGTCATTACTATAAAACACATAACCCCTAGTCACTACTATAAAACACATAAACCCTAGTCACTACTATAAAACACATAACCCCTAGTCACTACTATAAAACACATAACCCCTAGTCATTACTATAAAACACATAACCCCTAGTCTCTACTATAAAACACATAACCCCTAGTCATTACTATAAAACACATAACCCCTAGTCACTACTATAAAACACATAACCCCTAGTCACTACTATAAAACACATAACCCCTAGTCACTATAAAACACATAACCCCTAGTCACTACTATAAAACACATAACCCCTAGTCACTACTATAAAACAAATAACCCCTAGTCACTATAAAACACATAACCCCTAGTCATTACTATAAAACACATAACCCCTAGTCACTACTATAAAACACATAACCCTAGTCACTATTAAACACAACCCCTAGTCACTATAAAACACATAACCCCTAGTCACTAATATAAAAACACATAACCCCTAGTCACTATAAAACACATAACCCCTAGTCACTACTATAAAACACATAACCCCTAGTCACTACTATAAAACACAACCACTAGTCACTATAAAACACATAACCCCTAGTCACTATAAAACAAATAACCCCTAGTCACTATAAAACACATAACCCCTAGTCAATACTATAAAACACATAGCCCCTAGTCACTATAAAACACATAACCCCTAGTCACTACTATAAAACACAACCCCTAGTCACTATAAAACACATAACCCCTAGTCACTATAAAACACAACCCCTAGTCACTATAAAACACACAAACCCTAGTCACTATAAAACACATAACCCCTAGTCACTATAAAACACATAACCCCTAGTCACTATAAAACACAACCCCTAGTCACTATAAAACACAACCCCTAGTCACTATAAAACACAACCCCTAGTCACTATAAAACACACAACCCCTAGTCACTATAAAACACATAACCCCTAGTCACTATAAAACACATAACCCCTAGTCACTATAAACACATAACCCCTAGTCACTATAAAACACATAACCCCTAGTCACTATAAAACACATAACCCCTAGTCACTATAAACACATAACCCCTAGTCACTATAAAACAAATAACCCCTAGTCACTATAAAACAAATAACCCCTAGTCACTATAAAACACACAACCCCTAGTCACTATAAAACACATAACCCCTAGTCACTATAAAACAAATAACCCCTAGTCACTATAAAACACATAGCCCCTAGTCACTATAAAACACATAACCCCTAGTCACTATAAAACACAACCCCTAGTCACTATAAAACACATAACCCCTAGTCACTACTATAAAACACATAACCCCTAGTCACTACTATAAAACACATAACCCCTAGTCACTACTATAAAACACATAACCCCTAGTCACTACTATAAAACACATAACCCCTAGTCACTACTATAAAACACATAACCCCTAGTCACTACTATAAAACACATAACCCCTAGTCACTACTATAAAACACATAACCCCTAGTCAATACTATAAAACACATAACCCCTAGTCAATACTATAAAACACATAACCCCTAGTCACTATAAAACACATAACCCCTAGTCACTATAAAACACATAACCCCTAGTCACTATAAAACACATAGCCCCTAGTCACTATAAAACACATTACCCCTAGTCACTATAAAACACATAACCCCTAGTCACTATAAAACACATAACCCCTAGTCACTATAAAACACATAACCCCTAGTCACTATAAAACACATAACCCCTAGTCACTATAAAACACATAACCCCTAGTCACTACTATAAAACACATAACCCCTAGTCACTACTATAAAACACATAGCCCCTAGTCACTATAAAACACATAACCCCTAGTCACTACTATAAAACACATAACCCCTAGTCAATACTATAAAACACATAACCCCTAGTCACTATAAAACACATAACCCCTAGTCACTACTATAAAACACATAACCCCTAGTCACTACTATAAAACACATAACCCCTAGTCATTACTATAAAACACATAACCCCTAGTCAATACTATAAAACACATAACCCCTAGTCACTATAAAACACATAACTCCTAGTCACTATAAACACATAACCCCTAGTCACTACTATAAAACACATAACCCCTAGTCACTACTATAAAACACATAACCCCTAGTCAATACTATAAAACACACAACCCCTAGTCACTATAAAACACATAACCCTAGTCACTATTAAACACAACCCCTAGTCACTATAAAACACATAACCCCTAGTCACTATAGAACACATAACCCCTAGTCACTACTATAAAACACAACCCCTAGTCACTATAAAACACATAACCCCTAGTCACTATAAAACAGATAACCCCTAGTCACTATAAAACACACAACCCCTAGTCAATACCATTAAACACATAACCCCTTGTCACTATAAAACACATAACCCCTAGTCAATACTATAAAACACATAACCCCTAGTCACTATAAAACACATAACCCCTAGTCACTATAAAACACATAACCCCTAGTCACTACTATAAAACACATAACCCCTAGTCACTATAAAACACATAACCCCTAGTCACTAATATAAAAACACATAACCCCTAGTCACTACTATAAAACACATAGCCCCTAGTCACTATAAAACACAAAGCCCCTAGTCAATACTATAAAACACATTACCCCTAGTCACTATAAAACACATAACCCCTAGTCACTATAAAACACATAACCCCTAGTCACTACTATAAAACACATAACCCCTAGTCAATACTATAAAACACATAACCCCTAGTCAATACTATAAAACACATAACCCCTAGTCACTATAAAACACATAACCCCTAGTCACTATAAAACACATAACCCCTAGTCACTATAAAACACATAGCCCCTAGTCACTATAAAACACATTACCCCTAGTCACTATAAAACACATAACCCCTAGTCACTATAAAACACATAACCCCTAGTCACTATAAAACACATAACCCCTAGTCACTATAAAACACATAACCCCTAGTCACTATAAAACACATAACCCCTAGTCACTACTATAAAACACATAACCCTAGTCACTACTATAAAACACATAGCCCCTAGTCACTATAAAACACATAACCCTAGTCACTACTATAAAACACATAACCCCTAGTCAATACTATAAAACACATAACCCCTAGTCACTATAAAACACATAACCCCTAGTCACTACTATAAAACACATAACCCCTAGTCACTACTATAAAACACATAACCCCTAGTCATTACTATAAAACACATAACCCCTAGTCAATACTATAAAACACATAACCCCTAGTCACTATAAAACACATAACTCCTAGTCACTATAAACACATAACCCCTAGTCACTACTATAAAACACATAACCCCTAGTCACTACTATAAAACACATAACCCCTAGTCAATACTATAAAACACACAACCCCTAGTCACTATAAAACACATAACCCTAGTCACTATTAAACACAACCCCTAGTCACTATAAAACACATAACCCCTAGTCACTATAGAACACATAACCCCTAGTCACTACTATAAAACACAACCCCTAGTCACTATAAAACACATAACCCCTAGTCACTATAAAACAGATAACCCCTAGTCACTATAAAACACACAACCCCTAGTCAATACCATTAAACACATAACCCCTAGTCACTATAAAACACATAACCCTAGTCAATACTATAAAACACATAACCCCTAGTCACTATAAAACACATAACCCCTAGTCACTATAAAACACATAACCCCTAGTCACTACTATAAAACACATAACCCCTAGTCACTATAAAACACATAACCCCTAGTCACTAATATAAAAACACATAACCCCTAGTCACTACTATAAAACACATAGCCCCTAGTCACTATAAAACACAAAGCCCCTAGTCAATACTATAAAACACATTACCCCTAGTCACTATAAAACACATAACCCCTAGTCACTATAAAACACATAACCCCTAGTCACTATAAAACACATAACCCCTAGTCACTACTATAAAACACATAACCCCTAGTCACTATAAAACACATAACCCCTAGTCACTATAAAACACATAACCCCTAGTCAATACTATAAAACACATAACCCTAGTCACTACTATAAAACACATAACCCCTAGTCACTACTATAAAACACATAACCCCTAGTCACTATAAAACACACAACCCCTAGTCACTACTATAAAACACATAGCCCCTAGTCACTATAAAACACATAACCCCTAATCACTATAAAACACATAGCCCCTAGTCACTACTATAAAACACAACCCCTAGTCACTACTATAAAACACATAGCCCCTAGTCACTATAAAACACATAACCCCTAGTCACTATAAAACACATAGCCCCTAGTCACTACTATAAAACACAACCCCTAGTCACTACTATAAAACACATAGCCCCTAGTCACTATAAAACACATAGCCCCTAGTCATTACTATAAAACACATAGCCCCTAGTCACTATAAAACACATAGCCCCTAGTCATTACTATAAAACACATAACCCCTAGTCACTACTATAAAACACATAAACCCTAGTCACTACTATAAAACACATAACCCCTAGTCACTACTATAAAACACATAACCCCTAGTCATTACTATAAAACACATAACCCCTAGTCTCTACTATAAAACACATAACCCCTAGTCATTACTTTAAAACACATAACCCCTAGTCACTACTATAAAACACATAACCCCTAGTCACTACTATAAAACACATAACCCCTAGTCACTATAAAACACATAACCCCTAGTCACTACTATAAAACACATAACCCCTAGTCACTACTATAAAACAAATAACCCCTAGTCACTATAAAACACATAACCCCTAGTCATTACTATAAAACACATAACCCCTAGTCACTACTATAAAACACATAACCCTAGTCACTATTAAACACAACCCCTAGTCACTATAAAACACATAACCCCTAGTCACTAATATAAAAACACATAACCCCTAGTCACTATAAAACACATAACCCCTAGTCACTACTATAAAACACATAACCCCTAGTCACTACTATAAAACACAACCACTAGTCACTATAAAACACATAACCCCTAGTCACTATAAAACAAATAACCCCTAGTCACTATAAAACACATAACCCCTAGTCAATACTATAAAACACATAGCCCCTAGTCACTATAAAACACATAACCCCTAGTCACTACTATAAAACACAACCCCTAGTCACTATAAAACACATAACCCCTAGTCACTATAAAACACAACCCCTAGTCACTATAAAACACACAAACCCTAGTCACTATAAAACACATAACCCCTAGTCACTATAAAACACATAACCCCTAGTCACTATAAAACACAACCCCTAGTCACTATAAAACACAACCCCTAGTCACTATAAAACACAACCCCTAGTCACTATAAAACACACAACCCCTAGTCACTATAAAACACATAACCCCTAGTCACTATAAAACACATAACCCCTAGTCACTATAAACACATAACCCCTAGTCACTATAAAACACATAACCCCTAGTCACTATAAAACACATAACCCCTAGTCACTATAAACACATAACCCCTAGTCACTATAAAACAAATAACCCCTAGTCACTATAAAACAAATAACCCCTAGTCACTATAAAACACACAACCCCTAGTCACTATAAAACACATAACCCCTAGTCACTATAAAACAAATAACCCCTAGTCACTATAAAACACATAGCCCCTAGTCACTATAAAACACATAACCCCTAGTCACTATAAAACACAACCCCTAGTCACTATAAAACACATAACCCCTAGTCACTACTATAAAACACATAACCCCTAGTCACTACTATAAAACACATAACCCCTAGTCACTACTATAAAACACATAACCCCTAGTCACTACTATAAAACACATAACCCCTAGTCACTACTATAAAACACATAACCCCTAGTCACTACTATAAAACACATAACCCCTAGTCACTACTATAAAACACATAACCCCTAGTCAATACTATAAAACACATAACCCCTAGTCAATACTATAAAACACATAACCCCTAGTCACTATAAAACACATAACCCCTAGTCACTATAAAACACATAACCCCTAGTCACTATAAAACACATAGCCCCTAGTCACTATAAAACACATTACCCCTAGTCACTATAAAACACATAACCCCTAGTCACTATAAAACACATAACCCCTAGTCACTATAAAACACATAACCCCTAGTCACTATAAAACACATAACCCCTAGTCACTATAAAACACATAACCCCTAGTCACTACTATAAAACACATAACCCCTAGTCACTACTATAAAACACATAGCCCCTAGTCACTATAAAACACATAACCCCTAGTCACTACTATAAAACACATAACCCCTAGTCAATACTATAAAACACACAACCCCTAGTCATTACTATAAAACACATAACCCCTAGTCATTACTATAAAACACACAACCCCTAGTCATTACTATAAAACACATAACCCCTAGTCACTAATATAAAAACACATAACCCCTAGTCACTATAAAACACATAACCCCTAGTCAATACTATAAAACACATAACCCCTAGTCACTACTATAAAACACAACCACTAGTCACTATAAAACACATAACCCCTAGTCACTATAAAACAAATAACCCCTAGTCACTATAAAACACATAACCCCTAGTCAATACTATAAAACACATAGCCCCTAGTCACTATAAAACACATAGCCCCTAGTCACTACTATAAAACACATAACCCCTAGTCACTACTATAAAACACAACCCCTAGTCACTATAAAACACATAACCCCTAGTCACTATAAAACAAATAACCCCTAGTCACTATAAAACACAACCCCTAGTCACTATAAAACACAACCCCTAGTCACTATAAAACACAACCCCTAGTCACTATAAAACACAACCCCTAGTCACTATAAAACACATAACCCCTAGTCACTATAAAACAAATAACCCCTAGTCACTACTATAAAACACATAGCCCCTAGTCACTACTATAAAACACATAGCCCCTAGTCACTATAAAACACATAGCCCCTAGTCACTATAAAACACATAGCCCCTAGTCACTACTATAAAACACATAACCCCTAGTCACTATAAAACACATAACCCCTAGTCAATACTATAAAACACATAACCCCTAGTCACTACTATAAAACACATTACCCCTAGTCACTACTATAAAACACATTACCCCTAGTCACTATAAAACACATAACCCTAGTCACTACTATAAAACACATAACCCCTAGTCACTATAAAACACATAACCCCTAGTCATTACTATAAAACACATAACCCCTAGTCAATACTATAAAACACATAACCCCTAGTCACTATAAAACAAATAGCCCCTAGTCACTACTATAAAACACATAGCCCCTAGTCACTATAAAACACATAGCCCATAGTCACTATAAAAAACATAACCCCTAGTCACTATAAAACACATTACCCCTAGTCACTATAAAACACATAACCCCTAGTCACTATAAAACACATAACCCCTAGTCACTATAAAACACATAGCCCCTAGTCACTACTATAAAACACATAGCCCCTAGTCACTATAAAACACATAGCCCCTAGTCACTACTATAAAACACATAGCCCCTAGTCACTATAAAACACATAGCCCATAGTCACTATAAAAAACATAACCCCTAGTCACTATAAAACACATTACCCCTAGTCACTATAAAACACATAGCCCCTAGTCACTATAAAACACATAACCCCAGGCTATGAAGAAATAAGAACATCTCTGAACCATTATATCTACTGTATTTGAAAAACATATTTTTCTTATCTCCTCTCCAGGTCCGGCAGCAAAGAAGAAGTATGTGAGCTACAATGACATTGTGATCTAAAAGCCGTCATCCGAGAGAAGGGCAGGCTGTTTGGAGATGCTTGGTCTCCTGCCCCTCCTGCCCAATTGGCAACATAAAGGAAATCCAAACTATGTTTATGTCCATGCTGCTTTACTGCCCACTCACACCCCGGAACCCGCAGAACCCCCCGGAACCCCGGAACTCCAGAACAACACAGTGACAATGGGTGGGTTCTGGGTTCTAGAGCTTTCCTTTCAAACAGAGGATTCTGTCTGGCTAACTGATGTTTTTTTCATGGTGGAAAATTAAGAAGGACATTTCTGTTGGGAGCAAAATAATTTACAAAATAATTTGTTTTGTTAAATGATTTCAGAGAGAAAAAAAAAGAGGCAGAGACTGGTTTGGACAAAAAACCTGTGTTCCTCCTCAGGATTAGAGTGTCTCTGCAGACCCCTCAGAGCTGGCCCCCCACTCCCTATAGGTGTTTCTCTACAGGTACGCTGCCTGCAGCAGGAGGACACACCTGTACTGGAGGACTTACCTGTACTGGAGGACTCACCTGTCCTGGAGGACTCACCTGTCCTGGAGGACTCACCTGTACTGGAGGACACACCTGTACTGGAGGACACACCTGTACTGGAGGACTCACCTGTGCAGGAGGGACTTACCTTTAATTGACCTACCTGTACCTGCCATGGGGCTGTTTCTCGTCTTTTAATGTCCTTCCAAATTGCAAGTTTTCCAAAATTCCTGTCGAAAAAAAAGTTTGGGGTTCTATTGGCCTATCCGTTACATTTGTTGTAGATTTTCTAAAGATCTCAATGTATTTCTTCTTTGCTGCTTGGATGCACAGTCAATTAAAGCCATATTCTTGTCTCTGAGATGTCAAGTATTTTTCACGTTTTCGATTCTGACTATGTCGGTCGCCAAGAAAGACGCACGGTATCTGATTTTTACATTTCCTTATATGTGTTTGGGGAGTTTTCTACAGACATGCTTTCAGTATGTTGAACGGGTAGAGTAACATTGACCATTGACTGTGTTTTCAGTATGTTGAACAGGTACAGTAACATTGACCATCGACTGTGTTTTCAGTATGTTGAACAGGTACAATACATTGACCATCGACTGTATGTTGAACAGGTACAATACATTGACCATCGACTGTGTTTTCAGTATGTTGAACAGGTACAATACATTGACCATCGACTGTATGTTGAACAGGTACAATACATTGACCATCGACTGTGTTTTCAGTATGTTGAACAGGTACAGTAACATTGACCATCGACTGTATGTTGAACAGGTACAGTAACATTGACCATCGACTGTATGTTGAACAGGTACAGTAACATTGACCATCGACTGTATGTTGAACAGGTACAGTAACATTGACCATCGACCGTATGTTGAACAGGTACAGTAACATTGACCATCGACTGTATGTTGAACAGGTACAGTAACATTGACCATCGACTGTGTTTTCAGTATGTTGAACGGGTACAGTAACATTGACCATCGACTGTATGTTGAACAGGTACAGTAACATTGACCATCGACTGTGTTTTCAGTATGTTGAACAGGTGCAGTACATTAAACCATCGACTGTGTTTTTAAAGTGACTAAACGAGCGCTCCAGCGCCCAGTCCAGTCAAGGCTTTATTAGCTTGATGTAAAAACTAGACTGATTCCAGTGGGTTTCAGATTTACAACGGTTTCTCTCCCCCCCCCGTGTAGAAGTTGTCGATGCATGCCTGCTATGTTTGATGTTAAGATTAAGTCAAAGAATATATATATATATATATAAATATACAAAAATATGGAGATTTCACAACACGTGATTCACTAGCCTTGCTTTTAATGACAATACAAGATGACTATTATTATTCATGTTATGATAATCCTTTCTGCTTTTTGATTGGTTGACATCTTTTCACTGAAGGTAGAATATGGCTTTAATTTCGTCTGGGATTTTTCTTAATGCCCTGCAACTATGGAAAACAATTGTGGGGAAAAATAACATGAATATATATATATATATATTTAAAAACAAAAAACACACAAAATAAAAAAAACAAGTCTGTTTTTATACTGTTTGTACTAAAGTATATTCATGTTGCCCTTGCTGCTTATGTGCCAATGTTGTGTGAGATTTAAAAAAAATATATATATATATATATATGTGGTTGACCACTAATGCAACTTTTATGTGGTGTTCTCCGAGAATGTATCAACATGAAATAAAACCATTTGGTATTTTTTTCCTTTCTTTTATATTCCCTGAAAACACCTTATTGTACTTGTATTCCTTTGAGGACAAAGCATTTCATCACTATGTGCTGACATTCAAAAGTACCTTCATAATCAATAATAATTACAATAGGTTTTGGAGTAAGGTGTTTCTGTCTTCTTTACCCATACAGGGGTTTGTCCCCTTATTCTGTCATGAAGAAAGTGATTCCATTCTTCCACACAATCCAACCAGCGACTCAATGCAATCACTTACCTACAGGTACCTAAAATAAACGTTATCACTGTCTAGTTAACAATGCCTCAAGGGTGGATTGTCTGACTTGAAAAGTAATTGTTTACATCATAAGTATCTTGACTACTGTGCCAGTCTGCATATATATATATATATATATCAAAATAAAACGTAAGGTTTTACCTTCAGGGATCATTTCTCCAAACTGAATAGTGGAAGTGAGTTGCTTGAGGCTTCTAAAATGGAGTGGAAAGACATTTTTATGAAACAAACAAGAAAGAGAACATCAAGCTTCTGAAGATGAAGTTGTACTATACTCTTAAAAAAAAAAAAATGTTAGGTGTAAGGTAAAAGCAAGACACAAAGCTTGTTATGACTTCAGGAATTCGTTTTTGTTACTTTAGAATTGTTTGGCAGCCCTCACACCTGTCCCAACCGCCAACCATCAGTATATTATATTGAGATAAGTTGTGTTTCTCTTCAGTGTAATGAATAGGTCTGTATACATGTGAAATGAGAAACAGCTACGTCCTTCCTAGTGCCCTCTTCATGGCTAGCTGCCAGTTGTCATGGTTTCGGGCCATCCCATACAGAGAGGAGCGAAGCATCAAATAAAGTTTAATAGATTTGTATTGTCATAATGTATATAATGTGCGTCCATCTACCGACTATGGTTTGTACTGCATAACTAACTGCATAACTAACTGCATAACTAACTGCATAACTAACTGCATAACTAACTACATAACTAACTGCATAACTAACTGCATAACTAACTGCATAACTAACTGCATAACTAACTACATAACTAACTGCATAACTAACTGCATAACTAACTGCATAACTAACTGCATAACTAACTACATAACTAACTGCATAACTAACTGCATAACTAACTGCATAACTAACTACATAACTAACTACATAACTAACTACATAACTAACTACATAACTAACTGCATAACTAACTACATAACTAACTGCATAACTAACTGCATAACTAACTACATAACTAACTGCATAACTAACTACATTAAAGATGTAGCCAGTGGCATATGGGATATTAACTAACTGCATAACTAACTACATAACTAACTACATAACTAACTACATAACTAACTGCATAACTAACTACATAACTAACTGCATAACTAACTGCATAACTAACTACATAACTAACTGCATAACTAACTACATTAAAGATGTAGCCAGTGGCATATGGGATATTAACTAACTGCATAACTAACTACATAACTAACTACATAACTAACATAACTAACTGCATAACTAACTAACTAACTAACTACATAACTAACTACATAACTAACTACATAACTAACTGCATAACTAACTACATAACTAACTACATAACTAACTACATAACTAACTACATAACTAACTGCATAACTAACTGCATAACTAACTGCATAACTAACTACATAACTAACTACATAACTAACTACATAACTAACTACATAACTAACTACATAACTAACTGCATAACTAACTACATAACTAACTGCATAACTAACTGCATAACTAACTGCATAACTAACTACATAACTAACTACATAACTAACTGCATAACTAACTACATAACTAACTACATAACTAACTACATAACTAACTACATAACTAACTGCATAATTAACTACATAACTAACTGCATAACTAACTACATTAAAGATGTAGCCAGTGGCATATGGGATATTGTATGTGACCTTCAATATTATAGCTCAATATCTTGGTACAGATATTGAAAATGCATAGGAATATATCAACAGATCTCAAGTATGCACAGCGACGTTATAGTTATTCATGGAAGTTTCTATTGTAATTTATTATAGACCATTTTCAAAAGCAAACTCTTTTTTTTCATTTTTTATTTCTTACTTTGGTTCTTCTATCATAACTTTTATGAAAATAATGCAGTGCCCAAAACTCCACCGCAGAGCTGTTTATGCTCAGTTGGTCATACCCCGCCATGGCCACAAACCACTTCCTACAGGACTTCTTTTTCCTCCAATACATTCCTTAGGGAGGTCTAGCTCCCGCGTGTCGTCTGGTGCGGAGTATTCTCTCACATCCTACAGGACTTCCTTTTCCTCCAATACATTCCTTAGGGAGGTCTAGCTCCCGCGTGTCGTCTGGTGCGGAGTATTCTCTCACATCCTACAGGACTACCTTTTCCTCCAATACATTCCTTAGGGAGGTCTAGCTCCCGCGTGTCGTCTGGTGCGGAGTATTCTCTCACATCCTACAGGACTTCCTTTTCCTCCAATACATTCCTTAGGGAGGTCTAGCTCCCGCGTGTCGTCTGGTGCGGAGTATTCTCTCACATCCTACAGGACTACCTTTTCCTCCAATACATTCCTTAGGGAGGTCTAGCTCCCGCGTGTCGTCTGGTGCGGACTATTCTCTCACGTCCTACAGGACTTCCTTTTCCTCCAATACATTCCTTAGGGAGGTCTAGCTCCCGCGTGTCGTCTGGTGTGGAGTATTCTCTCACATCCTACAGGACTTCCTTTTCCTCCAATACATTCCTTAGGGAGGTCTAGCTCCCGCGTGTCGTCTGGTGCGGAGTATTCTCTCACATCCTACAGGACTTCCTTTTCCTCCAATACATTCCTTAGGGAGGTCTTGCTCCCGCGTGTCGTCTGGTGCGGAGTATTCTCTCACATCCTACAGGACTTCCTTTTCTTTTCTTCTTCTTTTTTTCCTTTTCAGGGGACTGACAGTGGAGTGTCCTGATATAATGTTATCCCCAGGGGACTGACAGTGGAGTGTCCTGATATAATGTTATCCCCAGGGGACTGACAGTGGAGTGTCCTGATATAATGTTATCCCCAGGGGACTGACAGTGGAGTGTCCTGATATAATGTTATCCCCAGGGGACCGGCAATAGAGTGTCCTGATATAATGTTATCCCCAGGGGACTGACAGTGGAGTGTCCTGATATAATGTTATCCCCAGGGGACTGGCAATAGAGTGTCCCTGGCGGAATCCTTTGCCCTATAATGCATTAGTTTTGAACAGAGACCTATGGGCCCCAATCTAAGGTATTTCGCTGTATAAGTAAAAAAGGTGTTATTTGGGACACTCTCACTGAGCGCTTTTTTTTCTGACAGTGCAGTGCCTTCACACAACGTCTCGGTTGCAGGAACGATGTCATGAATTACAAAACGGCGTCAAAGCTGGCAGCGATTGGCGTAGCATTAGTACCCAGACCCACACTTTGCTGACAGCATGCACCATGAGCAGAAAGCAGAGAGTTCGGGCACAGCGATTGGCGTAGCATTAGTACCCAGATCCACACTTTGCTGACAGCATGCACCATGAGCAGAAAGCAGAGAGTTCGGGCCCAGCGATTGGCGTAGCATTAGTACCCAGACCCACACTTTGCTGACAGCATGCACCATGAGCAGAAAGCACAGAGTTCGGGCCCAGCGATTGGCGTAGCATTAGTACCCAGACCCACACTTTGCTGACAGCATGCACCATGAGCAGAAAGCAGAGAGTTTGGGCCCAGTGAGAGGCGTAGCATTAGTACCCAGACCCACACTTTGCTGACAGCATGCACCATGAGCAGAAAGCAGAGAGTTTGGGCCCAGTGAGAGGCGTAGCATTAGTACCCAGACCCACACTTTGCTGACAGCATGCACCATGAGCAGAAAGCAGAGAGTTTGGGCCCAGTGAGAGGCTTTCGCTTGTCAATAAGAAGTGACAGAAACACGTCTTTCAGGAGAAGGAAGCAGCAGCAGAAACGAGGGGAACAAAGTGTGTAGAACTTTTGTCTAAGCGACGTAACAACCAATTATGTTGCAACTATGCAACTGTGCCGTCTCTTTAGCTTGTGTTACACAGGGTGTAACGGATGTGAAACGGCTAGCTTAGTTAGCGGTGGTGTGCGCTAAATAGCGTTTCAATCGGTGACGTCACTTGCTCTGAGACCTTGAAGTAGTGGTTCCCCTTGCTCTGCAGGGGCCGCGGCTTTTGTGGAACGATGGGTAACGATGCTTCGTGGGTGACTGTTGTTGATGTGTGCAGAGCGTCCCTGGTCCGTGCCCGGCGAGGGGACGGTCTAAAGTTATACTGTTACAAGTGCATTGTCTCTATAGCTTTGTGTTACACAGTGCATTGTCTCTATAGCTTTGTGTTACACAGTGCCTTGTCTCTATAGCTTTTTGTTACACAGTGCATTGTCTCTATAGCTTTGTGTTACACAGTGCATTGTCTCTTTAGCTTTGTGTTACACAGTGCATTGTCTCTATAGTGTTGTGTTACACAGTGCATTGTCTCTATAGTGTTGTGTTACACAGTGCATTATCTCTATAGTGTTTTGTTACATAGTGCATTGCCTCTATTGCTTTTTGTTACACAGTGCATTGTCTCTATAGCTTTTTGTTACACAGTGCATTGTATCTTTCAGGGAATTAATTTTAGCAACTGCAAATATGTATTTAGCAACTGCATGTATTTTCAGAAAACTTAACATGTGTAAACATCTGTATGAACATAACAAGATTCAACAACTGAGACATAAACTGAACAAGTTCCACAGACATGTTACTAACATAAATGGAATAATGTTTCCCTGAACAAAGGGGGGTCAAAATCTAAAGTAACAGCCAGTATCTGGTGTGGCCACCAGCTGCATTAAGTACTCCAATATATCTCCTCCTTGTGGACTGCACCAAATTTGCCAGTTCTTGCTGTGAGATGTTACCCCACTTTTCCACCGAGGCACCTGCAAGTTCCCGGACATTTCTGGGGGGAATGGCCCTAGCCCTCACCCTCCGATCCAACAGGTCCCAGACGTGCTCAATGGTATTGAGATCCGGGCTCTTCGCTGGCCATGGCAGAACACTGACATTCCTGTCTTGCAGGAAATCACGCACAGAACGAGCAGTATGGCTGCTCTGTAGCGCTGTCTCACAGTACAGACATTGCAATTTATTGCCCTGCCTCCTTGCAGCATGCCTCAGGCATGTTCATGCAGATGAGCAGGGACCCTGGGCATCTTTTTTGGGGTGTTTTTTCAGAGGCCTCTTTAATGTCCTAAGTTGTGTCCTAAGTTTTCATAACTGTGACCTTAATTCAATCAAATCAATAAAATGTATTTATAAAGCCCTTCTTACATCAGCTGATGTCACAAAGTGCTGTACAGAAACCCAGCCTAAAACCGCAAAAAGCAAGTAATGCAGTTGTAGAAGCACGGTGACTAGAAAGGCCAGAACCTAGGAAGAAACCTAGAGAGGAATTGCCTACTTTGCCCTCCCGTCTGTAAGCTGTTAATGTCTTAACGACCTTTGTTCCACAGGTGCATATTAATTAATTTTTTATGGGTCATTTAACAAGCATGGGAAACAGTGTTTAAACCCTTTACAATGAAGATCTGTGAAGTTATTTGGATTTTTTACGAATTATCTTTGAAAGACGGGGTCCTGAAAAAGAGACGTTTATTTTTGTTTTGTTTATTATGATCTTACAGAGTTACAAGAAGATCAAATATTATGTTGTTACAAGAAGATCAAGCAAACACTTATTTAGAGGATACTAAAACCCAGAGCTGTTGTAATCAAACATGAAAATGGTATATAAACATGAACACGGTTCTCGTTAAATATTGGTTAAAGGGAATTCCTATCTTTCCCGTGTCTTATTTGCCATTGTAATTGATATGCTGGGTAAGTATTGGAGGAAGCCTGGCTTCCCTGAACAGAGTAGGAACTATTACATCATATTACATAATTAACAATGAATGAAAACAATTGAGATAAAAAACAATCAGTCTGTGTAGCAGGGTGTGATATTAGCAAACAATTTTTTTGAAAGTTAATTGGTGGAATTTCTTTCCACCTTAATGTGTTTGAGCCAACCAGTTGTGTTGTGACAAGGCATCGGTGGTATACAGAAGATAACCCTAAGACATGAAGGTCAGTCAATACGGAACATTTCAAGAACTTTGAATGTTTCTTCAGTTGCAGACGCAAAACCGATCAAGCACTATGATGAAACTGGCTCTGATGAGGACTGGAACAGGAAAGGAAGACCCAGAGTCTCCTCTGCTGCAGGGGATACATGTATTAGAGTTAACTGGCTCTGATGAGGACTGGAACAGGAAAGGAAGACCCAGAGTCTCCTCTGCTGCAGGGGATACATGTATTAGAGTTAACTGGCTCTGATGAGGACTGGAACAGGAAAGGAAGACCCAGAGTCTCCTTTGCTGCAGGGGATACATTTATTAGAGTTAACTGGCTCTGATGAGGACTGGAACAGGAAAGGAAGACCCAGAGTCTCCTCTGCTGCAGGGGATACATGTATTAGAGTTAACTGGCTCTGATGAGGACTGGAACAGGAAAGGAAGACCCAGAGTCTCCTCTGCTGCAGGGGATACATTTATTAGAGTTAACTGGCTCTGATGAGGACTGGAACAGGAATGGAAGACCCAGAGTTTCCTCTGCTGCAGGGGATACATGTATTAGAGTTAACTGGCTCTGATGAGGACTGGAACAGGAAAGGAAGACCCAGAGTCTCCTCTGCTGCAGGGGATACATTTATTAGAGTTAACTGGCTCTGATGAGGACTGGAACAGGAATGGAAGACCCAGAGTTTCCTCTGCTGCAGGGGATACATTTATTAGAGTTAACTGGCTCTGATGAGGACTGGAACAGGAATGGAAGACCCAGAGTTTCCTCTGCTGCAGGGGATACATGTATTAGAGTTAACTGCGTCTCAGATTGCAGCCCAAATAAATGCTTCAGAGTTCAGGTAACAGACACATCTCAACATCAACTGTTCAGAGGAGACTGTGTGAATCAGGCCTTCATGGTTGAATTGCTGCAAAGAAACCACTACTAAAGGACACCAATAATAAGAAGAGACTTGCTTGGGCCAAGAAACATGAGCAATGGACATTAGACCGTTGCAAATTTGTCTTTTGTTCTGATTAGTCCATCGACTAGGATCGACAATAATAATCAATAGCCTGTACGGAGAATTAAGCAAAACCACAAGTCCAAATCCCTATCTCCATCCATGGCTAATTTAGGAAAGAGATCATCTTTAGCTAGCTAGCTAGCCAGCGGAGGACAACAGCACAACGAGATGCAACAATTCAAGGTGTTTATGTCGATGACGTATCCTCTCAATGGGATTTGATAGGAGTGACGTCATAATCCAAGATGGCTTCCCTTGACACTCTTTTTGTCTTGGGTGCACCACGACCATTCACAGTTGAGCTTGCTCAGTTTAGGTCAATGCTGATTGGCTCATTTTTGTATACTTTTTTTTTTATCAAGGGAGGACAAATGCCCGCTGGCTTCTGTTGTGGTCCATTCAATACTACAGGAGAAAACGATGTCATACTCGTTTGGACCAGACAGAGTCAGATAGATGGCACATACATAAGAGAGACAGAGGGGTGCTGTTTTGTCTCGTAGGCTTTCTCCGGTGAGATGCATTCAGTCTCTTACGAATTGAAAGAAAATTATGAAACAAACGTTTTTTGGGGGAGGGGGGGGGGGGGGGCCTGGCTCCTCTTGGCATCCATGAGTACCCATCACTGGATGAATGGAACAGGAAAATTTACATTTTTATTTGTCTGCTTTATGTCCTTTTACTTAGTTGACAATTGTTATAGGCCAACTGTTACATTGGCCTATAGGCTAGCTCTTAGTTCCACACGCTCATTTCGCTAGCCGCCAATGCTTCATGGCAGAGACTAGTGCTCTGTAATTAGTGGATTTTTAACTATTCGACTTTTATCATTTTAATTCTGATTTGTATTATTAACCACAATGACAATGATGTAACTGATACATTAACTATTATATTATTATATTATTATATATTATACATCTTTTCCAACACTGTACATAGACAAAATATTTTAAATATGTCTATTTTTTGGGAACTTTTGTGAGTGTAATGTTTAACCTTCATTTTTTTTACTGTTTATTTGTATTGTATTGTTTATTTTACTTCTGTTTGTTATCTATTTCACTTGCTTTGGCAGTGTAAACATGTGTTTCCCATGCCAACTAAGCCCCTTAAATTGAATTGAAATTGAGAGAGCGAGAGAGCGAGAGAGAGAAAGAGAGAGAGAGGGAAAGAGAGAGAGAGCGAGAGAGAGAGAGAGAGAGAAAGGGAGAAAGGGAGAAAGAGAGAGACAGAGAGAGAGAGAGAGAGAGAGAGACAGAGACAGAGACAGAGACAGAGAGACAGACAGAGAGAGACAGAGAGAGAGACAGAGACAGAGACAGAGAGAGAGAGAGAGAGAGAGAGAAAGGGAGAAAGAGAGAGACAGAGAGAGAGAGAGAGAGAGACAGAGAGACATAGACAGAGAAAGGGAGAAAGAGAGAGACAGAGAGAGAGAGAGAGAGAGAGAGAGACAGAGAGACATAGACAGAGAGAGACAGAGAGAGAGACAGAGACAGAGAGAGAGAGAGAGAGAGAGAGAGAGAGAGAGAGAAAGGAAGAAAGAGAGAGACAGAGAGAGAGAGAGACAGAGACAGACATAGACAGAGAGAGAGACAGAGAGAGAGACAGAGACAGAGACAGAGAGAGAGAGAGAGAGAGAAAGAGAGAGACAGAGAGAGAGAGAGAGAGAGAGAGAGAGAGAGAGAGAGAACGAGGGAGGTCTTGTCACTAAGATTGTACCTGTTACAACAGAGGGGGAATGGAAGAGTAGTGCACTGCTCCAGATCACTGGATATCCACCACAAGGGGGAGAGAAGAGAAAAGGGAGCGAGAAAGAGGGGAGACAGACAGAGAGGTAGAGAGACCCGACTTAACTGTCCAACCGTACAGCAGAGTGAGCGTGCGAATCCAAATAGATAAGATCATGAGTGCACCGCTCTTCATACGTAATGGGTCCCATATATAAATATCCCACGTTATTTTCTCTCCACTATACCAATACCATTTACAGAAATAATGAAAAAAATAATAATAATGGAATCGTTTAAAAAAAAAATTGCAAATACACAAATTCTTGCAGTTTTACCATCCTGCCATCAGAGGGTACCACAACACACCCAGGACCGGTAGCTATGATTCCGTTGTAGTCATGACAGTAAATACAGAAAATAAAAAATAAATGAACAAAAGAGGAAATCTAACAAAAGCGACTAGAACAAAACGAGCCCAAGGATCACAATGATTAATATGGTCAACATCACTTCTAAAGAGAGAAAGAGGCTCGTTCCCTGATGAGGTCCTTGGCTTCTATCTGGAGGCAGATAGCAGGTGTCAATAGAACACAATTTGAGCTAGCCACAGGAAGGCAAGTTATTAACCTGTCTGCTGGGATTGTGTGGATATGTCCCAAATGGCACCCTAGTCCCTATGTAGTGCACTTCTTTAAAACCAGATCCCAGGTAGAAGTGTACCATTTAGGACGGAACCTGGGATTGTGTGTTCCTCTTGGCCTTTCCATTTATTGCAGGGGATGAGGGGGATATGAAGATACGGAAAGAAGGCTATTAGAGACACATTGATCTCTTTCAAACTGCATTTTTTGGCATCCAATTTGGTACACTTTTCCCGATATAGTGCACTACGTGTGACCAGGGCCCATGTTGTTATAGGGAACAAGGAGCCATTTGGAACGTACCTCGTTCTAGGTTACTGACTGGCACTTCATCACACAAAAGCTTCTATGAGGCAGTACAATACAGTAACTCTATTAGGGGATTTGGATAAGTCTTGTGCATTGGTCTCATAAGATATCAGGGGATTTAGTATTGGTCTCATCAGATATCAGGGGATTTAGTATTGGTCTCATAAGATATCAGGGGATTTAGTATTGGTCTCATCAGATATCAGGGGATTTAGTATTGGTCTCATCAGATATCAGGGGATTTAGTATTGGTCTAATCAGATATCAGGGGATTTAGTATTGGTCTAATCAGACATCAGGGAATTTAGTATTGGTCTAATCAGATATCAGGGGATTTAGTATTGGTCTAATCAGATATCAGGGGATTTAGTATTGGTCTAATCAGACATCAGGGAATTTAGTATTGGTCTAATCAGATATCAGGGGATTTAGTATTGGTCTCATAAGATCGAAGCTCAGTATTCTATTGGAGCTGAAAAGTAATGTTTTCTGTGTTTTACAGGCCGACACTTCAGAATCTGTCACCATGACCAAATTAAATAGCACGTCTTTTCATGAACCAATGCAGACTCACAAGACTGAATATACATACACTACAGGTCAAACGGTTTAGAACACCTACTCATTCAAGGGTTTTTCTTTATTTTTACCATTTTCTACATTCTAGAACAATAGTGAAGACGTTAAAACTATGAAATAACACATATGGAATCATGTAGTAACCAAAAAAGTGTTTAAATCAAAATATATTTTATATTTGAGATTCTTCAAATAGCCACCCTATGCCTTGATGAGAACTTTGCACACTCTTTGCATTCTCTCAAACAGCTTCAACTGGAATGCTTTTCCAACTGCAGTTTTTGGCTGATCTTTCTTCACTCTGCGGTCCGACTCATCCCAAACCATCTCAATTTGGTTGAGGTCGAGGGGGTTGTGGAGGCCACATCAATCAATTCAGCACTCCATCACTCACCTTCTTGGTCAAATAGCCCTTACACAGCCTGGAGGTGTATGGGGTCATTGTTCTGTTGAAAATCAAATGATAATCCCACTAAGCACAAACCAGATGGGATGGCGTATTGCTGCAGAATGCTGTGGTAGCCATATAAATTACAGACAGTGTCAACAGCAAAGCACACCCACACCATCACACCTCCTCCTCCATGCTTCACGGTGGGAACAACACATGTGGAGATCATCTGTTCAACTACACTGCGTCTCACAAAGACACGGCGGTTGGAACCAAAAATCTCCGGTTTGGACACCAGACCAAAGGACAAATTTCCACCGGTCTAACATGCAATGCTTGTGTTTCTTGGCCCAAGCAAGCCTGTTCTTCTTATTGGTGTCCTTTAGTAGTGGTTTCTTTGCAGCAATTCGACCAATTTGACCTGATTCACACAGTCTCCTCTGAACAGTTGATGTTGAGATGTGTCTGTTACTTGAACTCTGTGAAGCATTTATTTGGACTGCAATTTCCTGGACTGAAAACTCTAATGAACTTGTCATCTGCAGCAGAGGTAACTCTGGGTCTTCCTTTTCTTGTGACGGTCCTCATGAGAGCCAATTTCATTATAGCGCTTGATGGTTTTTGCGACTGCACTTGAAGAAACTTTAAAAGTTGTTGAAATATTCTGAATTGACTGACCTTCATATCTTACAGTAATGATGGACTGTCGTTTCTCTTTGCTTATTTGAGCTGTTCTTGCCATAATATGGACTTGGTCTTTTACCAAATAGGGTTATCTTCTGTATACAACACCTACCTTGTCACAACACAACTGATTGGCTCAAACACATGAAGAAGGAAATACATGTAGAATGACACACCTGTTAATTGAAATACATTCCAGGTGACTACCTCATGAAGCTGGTTGAGAGAATGTCAAGAGTGTGCAAAGCTGTTACCAAGGGAAAGGGTGGCTATTTGAAGAATCTCAGATATAAAATATATTTAGATTTCTTAACACTTTTTTGGTTACTACATGACCCATATGTGTTATTTCATAGTTTTGATGTATTCACTATAACAAAAAAATGTTTTAAATAAAGAAACATCATTGAATGAGTGGGTGTTCTAAAACTTTTGACCTATATTGTACTTGACCTTTGCTCTGCAAGACAGTATTTTACTGTAAATGTTAAGGTTTTTCGTTAGGATTTCTGCCAACTTCTCCTGGCTATATGAGCAAAGAACCAAGTACACTGCCACTGACTCTATCCATTCCTCCAGCTAGCCTATACTCCCACTCACTGGTATGGATTCTATGAAAGAGTTTGATCATTTCACATATCACACTGTTTTTTACGCTTAAACAAATCATTTTTGGGTGAATTATATCAACATATTCTCCCTTGTATGCAGGGAACCCAATATCCTGAAGCATTGGCCATGGCCCCATCCCATGCATTCCTGTAGCTAGCATTAACTGTTACTAGCCACATTGAACTAGCATTAACTGTTACATTGACCTAGCATTAACTGTTACATTGACCTAGCATTAACTGTTACATTGACCTAGCATTAACTGTTACATTGACCTAGCATTAACTGTTACTACTCACATTGACCAGATCCCAAATGAAACTCTATTCATAGGGCTCATGTTCCAAGTAATCTCCTATATATAGATTAGTGTGCCATTTCAGATGAACCCCCTGTGAACTGGCCTACATCTAGTAACTAGCCAGTCTGTTCTCCCATCCGCCCCCTGGCCTGAATCTAGTAACTAGCCAGTCTGTTCTCCCATCCGCCCCCTGGCCTACATCTAGTAACTAGCCAGTCTGTTCTCCCATCTGCCCCCTGGCCTGAATCTAGTAACTAGCCAGTCTGTTCTCCCATCCGCCCCCTGGCCTGAGCCATCTAGCCTAACTAGCCAGTCTGTTCTCCCATCCGCCCCTGGCCTGAATCTAGTAACTAGCCAGTCTGTTCTCCCATCCGCCCCCTGGCCTGAATCTAGTAACTAGCCAGTCTGTTCTCCCATCCTCCCCTGGCCTGAATCTAGTAACTAGCCAGTCTGTTCTCCCATCCGCCCCCTGGCCTGAATCTAGTAACTAGCCAGTCTGTTCTCCCATCCGCCCCCTGGCCTGAATCTAGTAACTAGCCAGTCTGTTCTCCCATCCGCCCCCTGGCCTGAATCTAGTAACTAGCCAGTCTGTTCTCCCATCTGCCCCCTGGCCTGAATCTAGTAACTAGCCAGTCTGTTCTCCCATCCGCCCCCTGGCCTGAATATAGTCCCATCCTCCCCCTGGCCTGAAATAGCCAGTCTGTTCTCCCATCCGCCCCCTGGCCTGAATCTAGTAACTAGCCAGTCTGTTCTCCCATCCGCCCCCTGGCCTGAATCTAGTAACTAGCCAGTCTGTTCTCCCATCTGCCCCCTGGCCTGAATCTAGTAACTAGCCAGTCTGTTCTCCCATCTGCCCCCTGGCCTGAATCTAGTAACTAGCCAGTCTGTTCTCCCATCCGCCCCCTGGCCTGAATATAGTAAATAGCCAGTCTGTTCTCCCATCCGCCCCCTGGCCTGAATCTAGTAACTAGCCAGTCTGTTCTCCCATCCGCCCCCTGGCCTGAATCTAGTAACTAGCCAGTCTGTTCTCCCATCTGCCCCCTGGCCTGAATCTAGTAACTAGCCAGTCTGTTCTCCCATCTGCCCCCTGGCCTGAATCTAGTAACTAGCCAGTCTGTTCTCCCATCCGCCCCCTGGCCTGAATCTAGTAACTAGCCAGTCTGTTCTCCCATCTGCCCCCTGGCCTGAATCTAGTAACTAGCCAGTCTGTTCTCCCATCCGCCCCCTGGCCTGAATCTAGTAACTAGCCAGTCTGTTCTCCCATCCGCCCCCTGGCCTGAATCTAGTAACTAGCCAGTCTGTTCTCCCATCCGCCCCCTGGCTGCTCACGTCATGTGTTTTGCTGCAGCGGGTCATTCATCATTGTCGCAGGGGAGCATAGAGATCTTTATTAAGTTGCACGAACCCAATGTCGCCAGGGCATCCATAGCTCCTACTCCACACACGCCAGGTGATGAATGAGGACCTCACTTATAGACTATCTTCAGAGATGATGATGATGGAGTAATAGCGGTCATTTTCACAAAGCACGCATTGCCTGGCGGCTGGAAGGAGCCACAGGCATCAGACACATTCTTCAGAACAGCAACAGTATACTTTTTTTACTGCTTATGTTTCCATAGGATTTAGTTCATTGTCAACCACTTCTGTGGGTTAATGAGTTTTTACAGATCCAGTGAAGCATTATTTTGAGTCTTCCTCTATCTTATTCGAGAAAAGTCTCCATGAAGTTCTGCCCAAGTGGCGCAGCAATCTAAGTCACTGCATCTCAGTGTTAGAGGCGTCACTACAGACCCTGGTTTGATTCCAGGCTGTATCACAACCGGCTGTGATTGGGAGTCCCATCGGGCGGTGCAGACGTGGCCCAGCGTCGTCAGGGTTTTAGCGAGGGCAGGCTGTCATTGTATCTAATAATTTGTTCTTAACTGACTTGCCTTGTTAAATAAAGCTTATATTTAAAAAAAACTAAAAACTGTAAGACTGTATAAACAAAGATGTAACGAGATTTTATATCACCCATAACATGACCTCTCACAATGGATGTCTCACAATGGAGAATATGGACTATTGCCTGTTGATTATTAGTAGTGCAAAAAAAGAAAAATCTTGAGAGGTGATGACAGAGCAACACCAGTCACTTCACATGACATTTACTCCCTGCCTGGAGGCTTCAGAGCCACAGGCTTCAGAACAGGATACCAGACACCTGTTTAACTGCTTATCTTGGGACTTTCCTACACTTGTACACTCTTAGCTAGAAACAATGGTTCCAAAAGGTTTCTCCGGGCTGTCCCCATAGGAGAACCCTTTTCGGTTCCAAATAGAACCCTTTTTAGTTCTAGGTAGAACTATTTTGGGATCCATATAGAACTCTCTGTGGAAAGGGTTCAACCTGGAACCAAAAGTGTCCTACCTGGAACCAAAATGTCTTCTTCAAATGGTTGGGGACAGCCGAAGAGTGCAAGAGTGTAAAATACTTATGTTTGACATGCTTGGGATTTATTTCCAGACCCCGACGAAGACACGCTTAGTAGTGGCGTGGTTTTAATTTCTTGGGGGGGACCACTCGTTAGAGTAAATGTCACTCCTGTTCATACATTCTGTTGTATTGTCATCACGTGTTAAGGTTGATGGTGTTGGTGTTATTGCTTCAATCAGGCTAACAGTGGTGTATGAGTTCCTCAAGAGCCTATGCACATCTTAAGGTTGGAATAGTTACCACTATTACGACATGTAATATCTTATCTCCCTCACTAGCTTTAAGCACCAGCTGGCAGAGCAGCTCACTGCTCCGTACATATCTATAATTTAGCCCAAACAACTACCTCTCCCCCTACTGTATTTATTTATTTATTTTGCTCCTTTACACCCCATTATTTCTATCTCTATCTTGCACATTCTTCCACTGCAAATCTACCGTTCCAGTGTTTCACTTGCTATATTGTATTTACTTCGCCACCATGACCTATTCATTGTATTTACCTCCCTTATCTCACCTCATTTGCTCACATTGTATATAGACTTATTTTTTTATTGTATTATTGACTGTATGTTTGTTTTACTCCATGTGTAACTCTGTGTCGTTGTATGTGTCGAACTGCTTTGCTTTATCTTGGCCAGGTCGCAATTGTAAATGAGAAATTGTTCTCAACTTGCCTACCTGGTTAAATAAAGGTGAAATAAATAAAAAATAAATAAAAAATGTAATCAACAATGTTGTTATTATATTAGAATATGTCATAAATATTCCAGAAACATTTTAAAATGCGGTGTACAAACTTAACATGATGAACAGGAATGGAATTTACACTAACAACTATCTGAAACCCACTCATTCAATCTGATAGGCTGCCAACTCTACAAAAATTATTAAAAAAGGTTCCAAATGTAACTCCTCCCATCAATAAAAGGTTCCAAATGTAACTCCTCCCATCACTAAAAGGTTCCAAATGTAACTCCTCCCATCACTAAAAGGTTCCAAATGTAACTGCTCCCATCACTAAAAGGTTCCGGATTGAAGGTAGATAGATTGTAGAGTTGGCAGCCTATCAGATTGATTGAACCTTTACACGGGGGTTCTTCGAAGACCCTTTTCATATAGTTTCCTTCGAGGAACCTTTTTCAACTGGTTACGCCAGTGCGGCAACCCTAAAGGTTCTTCTATGTACCTCCACTTCTAAGAGTATAGGCTGCTTTACCATAGCAGCATTTCAGATTTTTTTTTTTTTTGAGTGACTATTTATTCTGTTAAAAGCTCCCACTTACTTGTAAGTCATGAAATACCGTTAACATTTCTGCAACGCTTTTGAGTGGTTTCAATTTTGCACTTAGATTGGCATTGGGAAATAGAATATGAGCCTCTGTGAGCCAAGGCCATGTTTGACTGGAGGAAAATAGTTACGTTAAATGGGGGAAAAAAACACGTTCCAAATGGTAGTTGTTTGTGTGTGTGACTACACAGCATGAAAAACACCTGGCAGCAACATTAAAACACATTTAGAGAGAGTAACTCCAGAGTCCAGGGCTGAGTCTTTGAACACCACACAACATGTATATAACTCCAGAGTCCAGGGCTGAGTCTTTGAACACCACACAACATGCAGTATATAACTCCAGAGTCCAGGGCTGAGTCTTTGAACACCACACAACATGCAGTATATAACTCCAGAGTCCAGGGCTGAGTCTTTGAACACCACACAACATGCAGTATATAACTCCAGAGTCCAGGGCTGAGTCTTTGAACACCACACAACATGCAGTATATAACTCCAGAGTCCAGGGCTGAGTCTTTGAACACCACACAACATGCAGTATATAACTCCAGAGTCCAGGGCTGAGTCTTTGAACACCACACAACATGCAGTATATAACTCCAGAGTCCAGGGCTGAGTCTTTGAACACCACACAACATGCAGTATATAACTCCAGAGTCCAGGGCTGAGTCTTTGAACACCACACAACATGCAGTATATAACTCCAGAGTCCAGGGCTGAGTCTTTGAACACCACACAACATGCAGTATATAACTCCAGAGTCCAGGGATGAGTCTTTGAACACCACACAACATGCAGTATATAACTCCAGAGTCCAGGGATGACCTTTGAACACCACAGAACATGTAGTATATAAAGGTCAGTGATAGAAGTAGAGCTCTAGATTAGCCCTCCTCCATTCCATTTCCACAGCATTCTAGTTCCAGGGAGGCTCTCCAGTTTCCATGACAACCCAAACCAGGAACAGGAAAATTTGGCTCTCAGGAGGCAACTCTGGGGTCTCTCCCGATTTAGAGAAAGGTGGCGTCTTCAGGGGTCTGTTTTTGTGGGAGGGAGATCAGATAAAATCAAATTATATTATTCGCCTATATATTTAGCAGATGTTATTGCGGGTTTAGCAAAATGCTTGTGTTCCTAGCTCCAACAGTGTAGTAGTATCTAACTAAATGCTTGTGTTCCTAGCTCCAACAGTGTAGTAGTATCTAACTAAATGCTTGTGTTCCTAGCTCCAACAGGTCAGTAGTATCTAACTAAATGCTTGTGTTCCTAGCTCCAACAGTGTAGTAGTATCTAACTAAATGTTTGTGTTCCTAGCTCCAACAGTGTAGTAGTATCTAACTAAATGCTTGTGTTCCTAGCTCCAACAGTGCAGTAGTATCTAACTAAATGCTTGTGTTCCTAGCTCCAACAGTGCAGTAGTATCTAACTAAATGCTTGTGTTCCTAGCTCCAACAGTACAGTAGTATCTAACTAAATGCTTGTGTTTCTAGCTCCAACAGTGTAGTAGTATCTAACTAAATGTTTGTGTTCCTAGCTCCAACAGTGTAGTAGTATCTAACTAAATGCTTGTGTTCCTAGCTCCAACAGTGTAGTAGTATCTAACTAAATTTTTGTGTTCCTAGCTCCAACAGTGTAGTAGTATCTAACTAAATGCTTGTGTTCCTAGCTCCAACAGTGTAGTAGTATCTAACTAAAACTCCAACAAGTAGTATCTAACTAAATTGTGTTCCTAGCTCCAACAGTGTAGTAGTATCTAACTAAATGCTTGTGTTCCTAGCTCCAACAGTGTAGTAGTATCTAACTAAATGCTTGTGTTCCTAGCTCCAACAGTGTAGTAGTATCTAACTAAATGCTTGTGTTCCTAGCTCCAACAGTGTAGTAGTATCTAAATGCTTGTGTTCCTAGCTCCAACAGTGTAGTAGTATCTAACTAAATGCTTGTGTTTCTAGCTCCAACAGTGTAGTAGTATCTAACTAAATGCTTGTGTTCCTAGCTCCAACAGTGTAGTAGTATCTAACTAAATGCTTGTGTTCCTAGCTCCAACAGTGTAGTAGTATCTAACTAAATGCTTGTGTTCCTAGCTCCAACAGTGTAGTAGTATCTAACTAAATGCTTGTGTTCCTTCCAACAGTGTAGTAGTATCTAACTAAATGCTTGTGTTCCTAGCTCCAACAGTGTAGTAGTATCTAACTAAATGCTCCAACTTGTAAATGCTTGTGTTTCTAGCTCCAACAGTACAGTAGTATCTAACTAAATGCGTGTGTTCCTAGCTCCAACAGTGTAGTAGTATCTAACTAAATGCTTGTGTTCCTAGCTCCAACAGTGTAGTAGTATCTAACTAAATGCTTGTGTTCCTAGCTCCAACAGTGTAGTAGTATCTAACTAAATGCTTGTGTTCCTAGCTCCAACAGTGTCGTAGTATCTAACTAAATGCTTGTGTTCCTAGCTCCAACAGTTTAGTAGTATCTAACGAAATGCTTGTGTTCCTAGCTCCAACAGTGTAGTAGTATCTAACTAAATGCTTGTGTTCCTAGCTCCAACAGTGTAGTAGTATCTAACTAAATGCTTGTGTTTCTCGCTCCAACAGTGTAGTAGTATCTAACTAAATGCTTGTGTTCCTAGCTCCAACAGTGTAGTAGTATCTAACTAAATGCTTGTGTTCCTAGCTCCAACAGTGTAGTAGTATCTAACTAAATGCTTGTGTTTCTAGCTCCAACAGTGCAGTAGTATCTAACTAAATGCTTGTGTTCCTAGCTCCAACAGTGTAGTAGTATCTAACTAAATGCTTGTGTTTCTAGCTCCAACAGTGTAGTAGTATCTAACTAAATGCGTGTGTTCCTAGCTCCAACAGTGTAGTAGTATCTAACTAAATGCTTGTGTTCCTAGCTCCAACAGTGTAGTAGTATCTAACTAAATGCTTGTGTTCCTAGCTCCAACAGTGTAGTAGTATCTAACTAAATGCTTGTGTTCCTAGCTCCAACAGTGTAGTAGTATCTAACTAAATGCTTGTGTTTCTCGCTCCAACAGTGTAGTAGTATCTAACTAAATGCTTGTGTTTCTAGCTCCAACAGTACAGTAGTATCTAACTAAATGCGTGTGTTCCTAGCTCCAACAGTGTAGTAGTATCTAACTAAATGCTTGTGTTCCTAGCTCCAACAGTGTAGTAGTATCTAACTAAATGCTTGTGTTTCTAGCTCCAACAGTACAGTAGTATCTAACTAAATGCTTGTGTTCCTAGCTCCAACAGTGTAGTAGTATCTAACTAAATGCTTGTGTTCCTAGCTCCAACAGTGTAGTAGTATCTAACTAAATGCTTGTGTTCCTAGCTCCAACAGTGTAGTAGTATCTAAAATTTAACAATACACAACAATACACACATATCTAAAAAGTAAAGACAACATGGACAGTACATGGATAGAATATGTAAAACACTACATGACCGAAACGTGGACACCTTCCTGTCGAACGTCTCCCCCTTTGGTGCTATAACAGCCTCCACTTTTCTGGGAAGGCTTTCCATTAGATGTTGGAACACTTCTACGGAGACTTGCTTCCATTCAGCCACAAGACCATTAGCGAGGTCAGGCACTGATGTTGGGCGAATAGACCTGGCTCGTTCCAATTCATCCCAAAGGTGTTTGATGGGGTTGAGTTCAGGGCAGGCCAGTCATGTTCTTCCACACCTATCTCAACGAACCATTTATGTATCGATCTTGCTTTCTTTATGGGGTATTGTCATGCTGAAACAGGAAAGGGCATTCCCAAACTGTTGCCACAAAGTTGGAAGCACAGAATCATCTAGAATGTAGTGTTAAGATTTCCCTCACTGGAACTAAGGGGCCTAGCCCGAACCCTGGTAAACAGAGTCCTATGGCGGCAAGCGTTACACCACTCCCGCCGATGCTTGACATTGTGCATTGTGATTTTAGGCTTATGTGTGGCTACTCGGCCATGGAAACCCATTTAATGGAGCTCCTGACGAAAAGTTATTGTGCTGACGTTGATCCAGAGGCAGTTTGGAACTAACTAGTGAGTGTTGCAGCCAAGGACAGACTATTTTTCCACACTGCGTGCTTCAGCACTTGGCTGTCCCATTCTGTGAGCTTGTGTGGCCTATCACTTCGCAGCTGAGTCGTTGTGCTCATAGATGTTTCCACTTCACACTAACAGCACTTACATTTGAACAGGGCAGCTCTGGCAGTGCAGAAATTTGACGAACTGACTTGATGGAAAGGTGGCATCCTATGACGGTGCCACATTGAAAGTCACTGAGCTCTTCAGTAAGGCCATTCTACTACCAATGTTTGTCTATGGAGATTGCATGGCTGTGTGCTCGATTTTATACACCTGTCAGCAATGGGTGTGTCCACATACACTACCGGTCAAACGTTTTAGAATTGTAGAATAATTGTGAAGACATCAAATCAAATCAAATCAAATCAAATGTATTTATATAGCCCTTTGTACATCAGCTGATATCTCAAAGTGCTGTACAGAAACCCAGCCTAAAACCCCAAACAGCAAGCAATGCAGGTGTAGAAGCACAGTGGCTAGGAAAAACTCCCTAGAAAGGCCAAAACCTAGGAAGAAACCTAGAGAGGAACCAGGCTATCAGGGGTGGCCAGTCCTCTTCTGGCTGTGCCGGGTGGAGATTATAACAGAACATGGCCAAGATGTTCAAACGTTCATAAATGACCAGAATGGTCGAATAATAATAAGGCAGAACAGTTGAAACTGGAGCAGCAGCACGGTCAGGTGGACTGGGGACAGCAAGGAGTCATCATGTCAGGTAGTCCTGGGGCATGGTCCTAGGGCTCAGGTCCTCAGAGAGAGAGAAAGAAAGAGAGAATTAGAGAGAGCATATGCGGGGTGGCCAGTCCTGTCTGTCTGTCTGTCTGTCTGTCTGTCTGTCTGTCTGTCTGTCTGTCTGTCTGTCTGTCTGTCTGTCTGTCTGTCCATGTTTGGTAATATAGAAAATAATAGAAAATAATTTTGTCTTCATGCTGGTTATTTTAATTCAGACCAACCACGACAGTTCATAGTTTAATTCAGACCAACCACGACAGTTCATAGTTTAATTCAGACCAACCACGACAGTTCATAGTTTAATTCAAACCAACCACGACAGTTCATAGTTTAATTCAGACCAACCACGACAGTTCATAGTTTAATTCAGACCAACCATGACAGTTCATAGTTTAATTCAGACCAACCATGACAGTTCATAGTTTAATTCAGACCAACCACGACAGTTCATAGTTTAATTCAGACCAACCACGACAGTTCATAGTTTAATTCAGACCAACCACGACAGTTCATAGTTTAATTCAGACCAACCACGACAGTTCATAGTTTAATTCAGACCAATCACTATTAAATTGTACAGCCGTTTAACTTGCAGGATGGACACCCTCGAAGGTCTTTATTATAGGCTACCCATACTTTCTCTGTTTCCTGATTCTATCAATTTAAATAATATCTGTATCAGCCATCAGTAGGCCTAATATCCACACATATTCAACTGCCAATTTGCTGTTAGTTCCTTTTAGTTGCTATAGCATACATGATCAATTTGTTGTTAGTTCCTTTTAGTTGCTATAGCATACATGATCAATTTGCTGTTAGTTCCTTTAGTTGCTATAGCATACATGATCAATTTGCTGTTAGTTCCTTTTAGTTGCTATAGCATACATGATCAATTTGCTGTTAGTTCCTTTTAGTTGCTATAGCATACATGATCAATTTGCTGTTAGTTCCTTTTAGTTGCTATAGCATACATGATCAATTTGCTGTTAGTTCCTTTTAGTTGCTATTGCATACATGATCAATTTGCTGTTAGTTCCTTTTAGTTGCTATAGCATACATGATCAATTTGCTGTTAGTTCCTTTTAGTTGCTATAGCATACATGATCAATTTGCTGTTAGTTCCTTTTAGTTGCTATAGCATACATGATCAATTTGCTGTTAGTTCCTTTTAGTTGCTATAGCATACATGATCAATTTGCTGTTAGTTCCTTTTAGTTGCTATAGCATACATGATCAATTTGCTGTTAGTTCCTTTTAGTTGCTATAGCATACATGATCAATTTGTTGTTAGTTCCTTTTAGTTGCTATAGCATACATGATCAATTTGCTGTTAGTTCCTTTAGTTGCTATAGCATACATGATCAATTTGCTGTTAGTTCCTTTTAGTTGCTATAGCATCCCTTCCAGCCATCCCTTCCAGCCACCCCTTCCAGCCACCCCTTCCAGCCATCCCTTCCAGCCATCCCTTCCACCCAAGTCCTTCAGCTTCCAGCCATCCCTTCCAGCCATCCCTTCCAGCCATCCCTTCCACCCAAGTCCTTCAGCTTCCAGCCATCCCTTCCAGCCATCCCTACCAGCCATCCCTTCCAGCCATCCCTTCCACCCAAGTCCTTCAGGTTCCAGCCATCCCTTCCCGCCATCCCTTCCAGCCATCCCTTCCAGCCATCCCTTCCACCCAAGACCTTCAGCTTCCAGCCATCCCTTCCAGCCATCCCTTCCACCCAAGTCCTTCAGCTTCCAGCCATCCTTCCAGCCATCCTTCCAGCCATCCCTTCCAGCCATCCCTTCCACCCAAGTCCTTCAGGTTCCAGCCATCCCTTCCAGCCAAGTCCTTCCGCTTCCAGCCATCCCTTCCACCCAAGTCCTTCAGCTTCCAGCCATCCCTTCCAGCCATCCCTACCAGCCATCCCTTCCAGCCAAGTCCTTCCGCTTCCAGCCATTCCTTCCACCCAAGTCCTTCAGCTTCCAGCCATCCCTTCCACCCAAGTCCTTCAGCTTCCAGCCATCCCTACCAGCCATCCCTTCCAGCCATCCCTTCCACCCAAGTCCTTCAGCTTCCAGCCATCCCTTCCAGCCATCCCTTCCAGCCATCCCTTCCACCCAAGTCCTTCCGCTTCCAGCCATCCCTTCCACCCAAGTCCTTCAGCTTCCAGCCATCCCTTCCAGCCAACCCTTCCAGCCATCCCTTCCACCCAAGTCCTTCAGCTTCCAGCTATCCCTTCCAACCATCCCTTCCAGCCATCCCTTCCACCCAAGTCCTTCAGCTTCCAGCCATCCCTTCCAGCCATCCCTTCCACCCAAGTCCTTCAGCTTCCAGCCATCCCTTCCAGCCATCCCTTCCACCCAAGTCCTTCAGCTTCCAGCCATCCCTTCCACCCAAATCCTTCAGCTTCCAGCTATCCCTTCCAGCCATCCCTTCCAGCCATCCCTTCCAGCCATCCCATCCACCCAAGTCCTTCAGCTTCCATTCCAATCCCTTCCACCCAATTCCTTCAGCTTCCAGCCATCCCTTCCAGCCATCCCTTCCAGCCAAGTCCTTCAGCTTCCAGCCATCCCTTCCACCCAAGTCCTTCAGCTTCCAGCCATCTCTTCCAGCCATCTCTTCCAGCCATCCCTTCCAGCCATCCCTTCCACCTAAGTCCTTCCGCTTCCAGCCATCCCATCCACCCAAGTCCTTCAGCTTCCATTCCAATCCCTTCCACCCAATTCCTTCTGCTTCCAGCCATCCCTTCCAGCCATCCCTTCCAGCCATCCCTTCCACCCAAGTCCTTCCGTTTCCAGCCATCCCTTCCAGCCAAGTCCTTCCGCTTCCAGCCATCCCTTCCAGCCATCCCTTCCAGCCAGTCCTTCCCGCTTCCAGCCATCCCAAACACACAGTATCTAGCTAGCTAGCACAAACATCTGGAGTTCTGACATCGTTTGTTACTAACAACCTGAATAAGGTGGATAAATCATCACACACATTTTCTAAATGTTATAGCAACCCGTTCTGCACAAAAATGGGTGTCATATTAAACAATGGCAATCTGTTAACCGTTAAAATCTTGTGGCTAGCAAGTAGCAACTAGCATTGTTCAGTCCATAGAAAGCCAGCCAGCTAATAACTTTAGCTTGCTTGCTATCAATTCGAAAATCAGCTAGCTAATCAAATGTAAGTTTTAGTTATAATTTAACTACTTAGCTAATTAAGGTATAGGCTGAACATCTCCTTGCCCCTCTGAAGTTTTTTTATTTTCCTTTTTTGGTGTCCTCTGTTTACATAGCAAGGCAATGATGTGAATCAACCAATCAGCATTTGAGATACCTATGTTTCACTTCTGGCAAGTTTATAGATCATAGTCTGGCCCAAAGAGATCAGACTAGAGAAAGTAGTGACCAACCAAACCAGAAGAGATATGAATCATCTTTGATCAAGTCAACCAAAAACATAATGCAATATTCACTAATGTAAAGAGTAAGAAAACAGAAAGTAATGTATAAAATTAACTTGACTTTTCAGGATGATATATTGATGATATATTGATGATATAATGACAATATATTGATAATGTAATTATGATATCCTGTAATGATGAATTACAATTTTATTGGTCACATACACATGGTTAGCAGATGTTAATGTGAGTGTAGAGAAATGCTTGTGTTTCTAGTTCCGACAGTGCAGTAATATCTAACAAGTAATCTAACAATTCCACAACAACTACCTTATACACACCAGTGAAAAGGAATTAATAAGAATATGTACATATAAATATATGGATGAGAGCCGTGCGGCATAGGCAAGATACATAGATGGTATAGAGTACAGTATATACATATGAGATGAGTAATGTAGGGTATGTAAACAAGATGCAGTAGATGGTATAGAGTACAGTATATACATATGAGATGAGTAATGTAGGGTATGTAAACAAGATGCAGTAGATGGTATAGAGTACAGTATATACATATGAGATGAGTAATGTAGGGTATGTAAACAAGATGCAGTAGATGGTATAGAGTACAGTATATACATATGAGATGAGTAATGTAGGGTATGTAAACATTATATAAAGTGGCATTGTTTAACCTTTTTGGGATAGGAGGCAACATTTTCACTTTTGGATGAATAGAGTGCCCGGAGTGAACTGCCTCCTTTTCTATCCCAGATGCTAATATATGCATATTATTATTAGTATTGGATAGAAAACACTCTGACGTTTCCAAAACTGTTTGAATGATGTCTGTGAGTATAACAGAACTCATATGGCAGGCAAAAACCTGAGAATAATCCAACCAGGAAGTGGGACATCTCAGGTTTGTAGTTTTACAAAGCTTGGCCTACCAAATACACATTGAGATATGGATGAGGTTGCACTTCCTAGGGCATCCACTAGATGTCAACTGTCTTTAGAAACTGGTTTGAGGATTCTACTATAAAGGAGGGGCCTCTTTGAAAATGCTGCCCCTATCCCAAAAGGTTAATTGTAGACGCTATCCGGGCGGTGCAGCCAACGGGTTTCTCCACGCATCAAATGAAAGAAACAAACATCTTTCTGGTAAGAAGAGTGGCGGGGCGTATGCCTCATGACTAACGAGACATGGTGTGATGAAGGAAACATACAGGAACTCAAATCCTTCTGTTCACCTGATTTAGAATTCCTCACAATCAAATGTAGACCGCATTATCTTCCAAGAGAATTCTCTTCGATTATAATCACAGCCGTATATATCCCCCCCCAAGCAGACACATCGATGGCTCTGAACGAACTTTATTTAACTCTTTGCAAACTGGAAACCATTTATCCGGAGGCTGCATTCATTGTAGCTGGGGATTTTAACAAAGCTAATCTGAAAACAAGACTCCCTAAATTTTATCAGCATATCGATTGCGCAACCAGGGGTGGTAAAACCTTGGATCATTGTTACTCTAACTTTCGCGACGCATATAAGGCCCTGCCTCGCCCCCCTTTCGGAAAAGCTGACCACGACTCCATTTTGCTGATCCCTGCCTACAGGCAGAAACTAAAACAAGAGGCTCCCACGCTGAAGTCTGTCCAACGCTGGTCAGACCAAGCTGACTCCACACTCCAAGACTGCTTCCATCACGTGGACTGGGACATGTTTGTATTCGTCAGATGGAAATATTGACGAATACGCTGATTCGGTGTGCGAGTTCATTAGAACGTGCGTCGAAGATATTCCCATAGCAACGATAAAAACATTCCCAAACCAGAAACCGTGGATTGATGGCAGCATTCGCGTGAAACTGAAAGGCAAACCACTGCTTTTAATCAGGGCAAGGTGTCTGGTAACATGTCCGAATATAAACAATGCAGCTATTCCCTCCAAGGCTATTAAACAAGAGCGTCAGTACAGAGACAAAGTGGAATCTCAATTCAATGGCTCAGACACAAGAGGCATGTGGCCGGGTCTACAGTCAATCACGGACTACAAGAAGAAACCCAGCCCAGTCACGGACCAGGATGTCTTGCTCCCAGGCAGACTAAATAACTTTTTGCCCGCTTTGAGGACAATACAGTGCCACTGACACGGCCTGCAACGAAAACATGCGGTCTCTCCTTCACTGCAGCCGAGGTGAGTAAGACATTTAAACGTGTTAACCCTCGCAAGGCTGCTGGCCCAGACGGCATCCCCAGCCGCGCCCTCAGAGCATGCGCAGACCAGCTGGCCGGTGTGTTTACGGACATATTCAATCAATCCCTATACCAGTCTGCTGTTCCCACATGCTTCAAGAGGGCCACCATTGTTCCTGTTCCCAAGAAAGCTAAGGTAACTGAGCTAAACGACTACCGCCCCGTAGCACTCACTTCCGTCATCATGAAGTGCTTTGAGAGACTAGTCAAGGACCATATCACCTCCACCCTACCTGACACCCTAGACCCACTCCAATTTGCTTACCGCCCAAATAGGTCCACAGATGATGCAATCTCAACCACACTGCACACTGCCCTAACCCACCTGGACAAGAGGAATACCTATGTGAGAATGCTGTTCATCGACTACAGCTCGGCATTCAACACCATAGTACCCTCCAAGCTCGTCATCAAGCTCGAGACCCTGGGTCTCGACCCCGCCCTGTGCAACTGGGTACTGGACTTCCTGACGGGCCGCCCCCAGGTGGTGAGGGTAGGCAACAACATCTCCTCCCCACTGATCCTCAACACGGGGCCCCACAAGGGGTGCGTTCTGAGCCCTCTCCTGTACTCCCTGTTGACTGTGTGGCCACGCACGCCTCCAACTCAATCATCAAGTTTGCGGACGACACAACAGTGGTAGGCTTGATTGACGTAGACGGCCTACAGGGAGGAGGTGAGGGCCCTCGGAGTGTGGTGTCAGGAAAATAACCTCACACTCAACGTCAACAAAACTAAGGAGATGATTGTGGACTTCAGGAAACAGCAGAGGGAACACCCCCTATCCACATCGATGGAACAGTAGTGGAGAGGGTAGCAAGTTTAAGTTCCTCGGCATACACATCACAGACAAACTGAATTGGTCCACTCACACTGACAGCGTCGTGAAGAAGGCGCAGCAGCGCCTCTTCAACCTCAGGAGGCTGAAGAAATTCGGCTTGTCACCAAAAGCACTCACAAACTTCTACAGATGCACAAGAGAGCATCCTGGCGGGCTGTATCACCGCCTGGTACGGCAACTGCTCCGCCCTCAACCGTAAGGCTCTCCAGAGGGTAGTGAACAACGCATCACCGGGGGCAAACTACCTGCCCTCCAGGACACTACACCACCCGATGTTACAGGAAGGCCATAAAGATCATCAAGGACATCAACCACCGAACCACTGCCTGTTCACCCCGCTATCATCCAGAAGGCGAGGTCAGTACAGGTGCATCAAAGCTGGGACCGAGAGACTGAAAAACAGCTTCTATCTCAAGGCCATCAGACTGTTAAACAGCCACCACTAACATTGAGTGGCTGCTGCCAACACACTGTCATTGACCCAACTCCAGCCACTTTAATAATGGGAATTGATGGGAAATGATGTAAATATATCACTAGCCACTTTAAACAATGCTACCTTATATAATGTTACTTACCCTACATTATTCATCTCATATGCATATGTATATACTGTACTCTAGATCATCGACTGCATTCTTATGTCACTAGCCACTTTAACTATGCCACTTTGTTTACTTTGTCTACATACTCATCTCATATGTATATACTGTACTCGATACCATCTACTGTATGCTGCTCTGTACCATCACTCATTCATATATCCTTATGTATATATTCCTTATCCCCTTACACTGTGTATAAGACAGTAGTTTTGGAATTGTTAGTTAGATTACTTGTTGGTTATCACTGCATTGTCGGAACTAGAAGCACAAGCATTTCGCTACACTCGCATTAACATCTGCTAACCATGTGTATGTGACAAATAAAATTTGATTTGATTTCTGATCAGCTTCTATCCCCAAGCCATGGGACTTCTGAACAGCTTCTATCCCCAAGCCATGGGACTTCTGAACAGCTTCTATCCCCAAGCCATGGGACTTCTGATCAGCTTCTATCCCCAAGCCATGGGACTTCTGAACAGCTTCTATCCCCAAGCCATGGGAGCTTCTGAACAGCTTCTATCCCCAAGCCATGGGACTGCTGAACAGCTTCTATCCCCAAGCCATGGGACTGCTGAACAGCTTCTATCCCCAAGCCATAAGACTTCTGAACAGCTTCTATCCCCAAGCCATGGGACTGCTGAACAGCTTCTATGAGACTTCTGAACAGCTTCTATCCCCAAGCCATGGGACTGCTGAACAGCTTCTATGAGACTTCTGAACAGCTTCTCTCCCCAAGCCATGGGACTGCTGAACAGCTTCTATCCCCAAGCCATAAGACTTCTGAACAGCTTCTATCCCCAAGCCATGGGACTGCTGAGCAGCTTCTATGAGACTTCTGAGCAGCTTCTATGAGACTTCTGAGCAGCTTCTATGAGACTTCTGAACAGCTTCTATGAGACTTCTGAACAGCTTCTATGAGACTTCTGGACAGCTTCTATGAGACTTCTGAACAGCTTCTATGAGACTTCTGAACAGCTTCTATGAGACTTCTGAACAGCTTCTATGAGACTTCTGAACAGCTAATCAAATGGCTACCAGGACTATTTGCATTGACCTCTCAATTGTTACGCTGCTGCAACTCTGTTATTGATCTATGCATAGTGTCTTTACATCTCCCTACATGTACATATTCCCTCAATACCTCAACTAACCTGTGTCCACGTACTGTAACTCTGTACCGATACCCTCTGTATGTCACGAATATTACCGAAGGTGGCTCCCCTTCTTGTTCGGGTGGCGCTCGGCGCTCGTCGTCGCCGGTCCTTTGTTCCGTGTTCGTTTGGTTTTGTCTAATTGGTTTCACCTGTTCATTGTTTGGTTGTTAGGGGTGGGGTTATTTAAGTTCGTTTAGCCCGCTTCTGTTTGTGCGGGCTTGTTCTTCTGTATTTTGTGAGAGGTGTTAGTGTTTTGTTGGGTTTTCTCGCTGTCCTGGTATTTTGACCTAAGGGTACTTTTTGTAGTAATAGTTACGCCTGGTTTGGGTATAACTATTTTGTTCTTTTTGATTTTGGACACTAAAGCCTATTTTTTCCCGCATCCTTTATAGCCACTCCTTATTGATATGTTATTGTGGCTCTTTAATGATTAGTTTATTAGATATTTCTGTTTATTTCAGGAAAAACTTTCTTAACACAATTTTTCTCTTAAAACTGCATTGTTGGTTAAAGGGCTTACATTTACATTTACATTTAAGTCATTTAGCAGATGCTCTTATCCAGAGCGACTTACAAATTGGTGCATTCACCTTATGACATCCAGTGGAACAGTAGTGCATCTAAATCTTTTAAGGGGGGGGTGAGAGGGATTACTTTAACCTATCCTAGGTATTCCTTAAAGAGGTGGGGTTTCAGGTGTCTCCGGAAGGTGGTGATTGACTCCGCTGTCCTGGCGTCGTGAGGGAGTTTGTTCCACCATTGGGGGGCCAGAGCAGCGAACAGTTTTGACTGGGCTGAGCGGGAACTGTACTTCCTCAGTGGTAGGGAGGCGAGCAGGCCAGAGGTGGATGAACGCAGGCTTGTAAGTAAGCATTTCACTGTAAGGTCTAAACCTGTATTTGGCGCATGTGACAAATACAGTTTAATTTGATTTGATCAGGACATGCCTTCAAAACTGTCCACTAGGGGAAACAGTGAGCGTTATTACCATCAAGTAGGCTTGGGTTATGCTAGGGCTTTGTGGAGGGATGTAGGCATGGTTTATGCTAGGGCTTTGTGGAGGGATGTAGGCATGGTTTATGCTAGGGCTTTGTGGAGGGAGGTAGGCATGGGTTTTGCTAGGGCTTTGTGGAGGGAGGTAAGACTTGGGTTTTGCTAGGGCTTTGTGGAGGGAGGTAGGCTTGGGTTTTGCTAGGGCTTTGTGGAGGGAGGTAAGACTTATGTTTTCTAGGGCTTTGTGGAGGGAGGTAGGCTTGATTTGTGCTAGGGCTTTGTGGAGGTAGGTAGGCTGGATTTATGCTAGGGCTTTGTGGAGGGATGTAGGCTTATGTTTTTCTAGGGCTTTGTGGAGGGAGGTAGACTTGGGTTTTGCTAGGGCTTTGTGGAGGGATGTAGGCTTGGGTTTTGATAGGGCTTTGTGAAGGGAGGTAGGCTTGGGTTTTGCTAGGGCTTTGTGGAGGGAGGTAGCCCCCTTCACTGTTAATCTGCAAAATTGTAATTATTCGCCTACCTCCTCATGCCTTTTGCACACAATGTATATAGATGTATGTTTTTTCCTACTGTGTTATTGACTTGTTAATTGTTTACTCCATGTGTAACTCTGTGTTGTCTGTTCACACTGCTATGCTTTATCTTGGCCAGGTCGTAGTTGCAAATGAGAACTTGTTCTCAACTAGCCTACCTGGTTAAATAAAGGTGAAATAAATCAAAAATAAAATATAGCCTCCACACTCTGTACCGTAACACCCTGTATATAGTCTCCACATTGACTCTGTACCGTAATACCCTGTATATAGCCTCCACATTGACTCTGTACCGTAACACCCTGTATATAGCCTCCAAACTCTGTACCGTAACACCCTGTATATAGCCTCCACATTGACTGTGTACCGTAATACCCTGTATATAGCCTCCACATTGACTCTGTACCGTAACACCCTGTATATAGCCTCCACACTCTGTACCGTAACACCCTGTATATAGCCTCCACATTGACTGTGTACCGTAATACCCTGTATATAGCCTCCACATTGACTCTGTACCTTAACACCCTGTATATAGCCTCCACACTCTGTACTGGTATCTCCCTGTATATAGCCTCCACATTGACTCTGTACCGTAATACCCTGTATATAGCCTCCACATTGACTCTGTACCGTAACACCATGTATATAGCCTCCACATTGACTCTGTACCGTAACACCCTGTATATAGCCTCCACACTCTGTACCGTAACACCCTGTATATAGCCTCCACATTGACTCTGTACCGTAATACCCTGTATATAGCCTCCACATTGACTCTGTACCGTAATACCCTGTATATAGCCTCCACATTGACTCTGTACCGTAACACCCTGTATATAGCCTCCACATTGACTCTGTACCGTAATACCCTGTATATAGCCTCCACATTGACTCTGTACCGTAATACCCTGTATATAGCCTCCACATTGTAATTTTACAGCTCTATGATTATTTTTTACTTTTATTTCTTATTTTTTATATATTTTTCCTAAAACTGCATTGTTGGTTAAGTGGTTGTAAGTCAGTGTTTCACTGTAAGGTGAAATACCTGTTGTATTCGGCGCATGTGACTAATTCAATTTGATGTGATTTGATTTGATTTATGCCGTGAGACTGTGAGAGCTTGTTGAGGAACTCACCACTCTCTGATCTCTAAAACACACTACATACGAACCCACACACACAACACACACACGTACAATACACACACACAGACACAATACACACACAGAAATACACACACACACACACATGAATACACACAGACACAATACACATATGCACACACAAATACACACACACATACATACAGACACAATACACACACGCACAAATGCACAAACACATACACGTACACATACAGACACAACACACACGCACACACAAATACACACACACACACACAATATGCACACACACACACACACACACACACACACACACACTTACTTTCACACTCATCATTAGCAGATGATAGTGGATGCTAGATCTTCAGTAGATTCTTGGATGTGTCCCTGTGGACCGGCTCCTCCATTCAGGAGGCTTCATTTCACTAGTCTGGCTTACACCAGCTCTCACACCAGCTCTCAAAGTATTCCTGAGAGTCTGGAACGGCTGCTTTGATGTGTCCATAATGAAGGGGCTCTCAGACTTCAAGGCAAAATCCGATGCTGTTTGGATATCCCTGTTTCAAGTTGAATGAATCATGATCTATTGTTCTACAGAGGACCACCACAAGTCCTTTCGCTTCCAGTCCAATCCCTTCCACCCAAGTCCTTCAGCTTCCAGCCATCCCTTCCAGCCATCCCTTCCAGCCATCCCTTCCACCCAAGTCCTTCAGCTTCCAGCCATCCCTTCCAGCCATCCCTTCCACCCAAGTCTTTCAGCTTCCAGCCATCCCTTCCAGCCATCCCTTCCACCCAAGTCCTTCAGGTTCCAGCCATCCCTTCCCGCCATCCCTTCCCGCCATCCCTTCCAGCCATCCCTTCCAGCCATCCCTTCCACCCAAGTCCTTCAGCTTCCAGCCATCCCTTCCAGCCATCCCTTCCACCCAAGTCCTTCAGCTTCCAGCCATCCCTACCAGCCATCCCTTCCAGCCATCCCTTCCACCCAAGTCCTTCAGCTTCCAGCCATCCCTTCCAGCCATCCCTACCAGCCATCCCTTCCAGCCATCCCTTCCACCCAAGTCCTTCAGCTTCCAGCCATCCCTTCCAGCCATCCCTTCCACCCAAGTCCTTCCGCTTCCAGCCATCCCTTCCACCCAAGTCCTTCAGCTTCCAGCCAACCCTTCCAGCCATCCCTTCCACCCAAGTCCTTCAGCTTCCAGCCATCCCTTCCAGCCATCCCTTCCAGCCATCCCTTCCACCCAAGTCCTTCAGCTTCCAGCCATCCCTTCCAGCCATCCCTTCCACCCAAGTCCTTCAGCTTCCAGCCATCCCTTCCACCCAAATCCTTCAGCTTCCAGCTATCCCTTCCAGCCATCCATTCCAGCCATCCCTTCCAGCCATCCCATCCACCCAAGTCCTTCAGCTTCCATTCCAATCCCTTCCACCCAATTCCTTCAGCTTCCAGCCATCCCTTCCAGCCATCCCTTCCAGCCAGTCCTTCTGCTTCCAGCCATCCCTTCCAGCCATCCCTTCCAGCCAGTCCTTCCCGCTTCCAGCCATCCCAAACACACAGTATCTAGCTAGCTAGCACAAACATCTGGAGTTCTGACATCGTTTGTTACTAACAACCTGAATAAGGTGGATAAATCATCACACACATTTTCTAAATGTTATAGCAACCCGTTCTGCACAAAAATGGGTGTCATATTAAAAAACGGCAACGGCATTGTTCAGTCCATAGAAAGCCAGCCAGCTAATAACTTTAGCTTGCTTGCTATCAATTCGAAAATCAGCTAGCTAATCAAATGTAAGTTTTAGTTATAATTTAACTACTTAGCTAATTAAGGTATAGGCTGAACATCTCCTTGCCCCTCTGAAGTTTTTTTATTTTCCTTTTTTGGTGTCCTCTGTTTACATAGCAAGGCAATGATGTGAATCAACCAATCAGCATTTGAGATACCTGTTTCACTTCTGGCAAGTTTCCTCCCTGACAACTTAATAGATATACATGTATAGATCATAGTCTGGCCCAAAGAGATCAGACTAGAGAAAGTAGTGACCAACCAAACCAGAAGAGATATGAATCATCTTTGATCAAGTCAACCAAAAACATAATGCAATATTCACTAATGTAAAGAGTAAGAAAACAGAAAGTAATGTATAAAATTAACTTGACTTTTCAGGATGATATATTGATGATATATTGATGATATAATATAATTGACAATATATTGATAATGATATAATGATGATATATTGACAATATATTGATAATGTAATTATGATATCCTGTAATGATGAATTACAATTTTATTGGTCACATGGTTAGCAGATGTTAATGTGAGTGTAGAGAAATGCTTGTGTTTCTAGTTCCGACAGTGCAGTAATATCTAACAAGTAATCTAACAATTCCACAACAACTACCTTATACACACCAGTGAAAAGGAATTAATAAGAATATGTACATATAAATATATGGATGAGAGACGGCCGTGCGGCATAGGCAAGATGCAGTAGATGGTATAGAGTACAGTATATACATATGAGATGAGTAATGTAGGGTATGTAAACAAGATGCAGTAGATGGTATAGAGTACAGTATATACATATGAGATGAGTAATGTAGGGTATGTAAACAAGATGCAGTAGATGGTATAGAGTACAGTATATACATATGAGATGAGTAATGTAGGGTATGTAAACATTATATAAAGTGGCATTGTTTAACCTTTTTGGGATAGGAGGCAACATTTTCACTTTTGGATGAATAGAGTGCCCGGAGTGAACTGCCTCCTTTTCTATCCCAGATGCTAATATATGCATATTATTATTAGTATTGGATAGAAAACACTCTGACGTTTCCAAAACTGTTTGAATGATGTCTGTGAGTATAACAGAACTCATATGGCAGGCAAAAACCTGAGAAAAATCCAACCAGGAAGTGGGACATCTCAGGTTTGTAGTTTTACAAAGCTTGGCCTACCAAATACACATTGAGATATGGATGAGGTTGCACTTCCTAGGGCATCCACTAGATGTCAACTGTCTTTAGAAACTGGTTTGAGGATTCTACTATAAAGGAGGGGCCTCTTTGAAAATGCTGCCCCCTATCCCAAAAAGGTTAATTGTAGACGCTATCCGGGGCGGTGCAGCCAACGGGTTTCTCCACGCATCGCGCCGAAAGAAACAAACATCTTTCTGGTAAGAAGAGTGGCGGGGGCGTATGCCTCATGACTAACGAGACATGGTGTGATGAAGGAAACATACAGGAACTCAAATCCTTCTGTTCACCTGATTTAGAATTCCTCACAATCAAATGTAGACCGCATTATCTTCCAAGAGAATTCTCTTCGATTATAATCACAACTGTATATATCCCCCCCCCAAGCAGACACATCGATGGCTCTGAACGAACTTTATTTAACTCTTTGCAAACTGGAAACCATTTATCCGGAGGCTGCATTCATTGTAGCTGGGGATTTTAACAAAGCTAATCTGAAAACAAGACTCCCTAAATTTTATCAGCATATCGATTGCGCAACCAGGGGTGGTAAAACCTTGGATCATTGTTACTCTAACTTTCGCGACGCATATAAGGCCCTGCCCCGCCCCCCTTTCGGAAAAGCTGACCACGACTCCATTTTGCTGATCCCTGCCTACAGGCAGAAACTAAAACAAGAGGCTCCCACGCTGAAGTCTGTCCAACGCTGGTCAGACCAAGCTGACTCCACACTCCAAGACTGCTTCCATCACGTGGACTGGGACATGTTTCGTATTGCGTCAGATGGAAATATTGACGAATACGCTGATTCGGTGTGCGAGTTCATTAGAACGTGCGTCGAAGATGTCGTTCCCATAGCAACGATAAAAACATTCCCAAACCAGAAACCGTGGATTGATGGCAGCATTCGCGTGAAACTGAAAGCGCAAACCACTGCTTTTAATCAGGGCAAGGTGTCTGGTAACATGTCCGAATATAAACAATGCAGCTATTCCCTCCGCAAGGCTATTAAACAAGCTAAGCGTCAGTACAGAGACAAAGTGGAATCTCAATTCAATGGCTCAGACACAAGAGGCATGTGGCCGGGTCTACAGTCAATCACGGACTACAAGAAGAAACCCAGCCCAGTCACGGACCAGGATGTCTTGCTCCCAGGCAGACTAAATAACTTTTTGCCCGCTTTGAGGACAATACAGTGCCACTGACACGGCCTGCAACGAAAACATGCGGTCTCTCCTTCACTGCAGCCGAGGTGAGTAAGACATTTAAACGTGTTAACCCTCGCAAGGCTGCTGGCCCAGACGGCATCCCCAGCCGCGCCCTCAGAGCATGCGCAGACCAGCTGGCCGGTGTGTTTACGGACATATTCAATCAATCCCTATACCAGTCTGCTGTTCCCACATGCTTCAAGAGGGCCACCATTGTTCCTGTTCCCAAGAAAGCTAAGGTAACTGAGCTAAACGACTACCGCCCGTAGCACTCACTTCCGTCATCATGAAGTGCTTTGAGAGACTAGTCAAGGACCATATCACCTCCACCCTACCTGACACCCTAGACCCACTCCAATTTGCTTACCGCCCAAATAGGTCCACAGATGATGCAATCTCAACCACACTGCACACTGCCCTAACCCACCTGGACAAGAGGAATACCTATGTGAGAATGCTGTTCATCGACTACAGCTCGGCATTCAACACCATAGTACCCTCCAAGCTCGTCATCAAGCTCGAGACCCTGGGTCTCGACCCCGCCCCTGTGCAACTGGGTACTGGACTTCCTGACGGGCCGCCCCAGGTGGTGAGGGTAGGCAACAACATCTCCTCCCCACTGAGCCTCAACACGGGGCCCCACAAGGGTGCGTTCTGAGCCCTCTCCTGTACTCCCTGTTCACCCACGACTGCGTGGCCACGCACGCCTCCAACTCAATCATCAAGTTTGCGGACGACACAACAGTGGTAGGCTTGATTACCAACACCGACGAGACGGCCTACAGGGAGGAGGTGAGGGCCCTCGGAGTGTGGTGTCAGGAAAATAACCTCACACTCAACGTCAACAAACTAAGGAGATGATTGTGGACTTCAGGAAACAGCAGAGGAACACCCCCTATCCACATCGATGGAACAGTAGTGGAGAGGGTAGCAAGTTTTTAAGTTCCTCGGCATACACATCACAGACAAACTGAACTGGTCCACTCACACTGACAGCGTCGTGAAGAAGGCGCAGCAGCGCCTCTTCAACCTCAGGAGGCTGAAGAAATTCGGCTTGTCACCAAAAGCACTCACAAACTTCTACAGATGCACAATCGAGAGCATCCTGGCGGGCTGTATCACCGCCTGGTACGGCAACTGCTCCGCCCTCAACCGTAAGGCTCTCCAGAGGGTAGTGAGGTCTGCACAACGCATCACCGGGGGCAAACTACCTGCCCTCCAGGACACCTACACCACCCGATGTTACAGGAAGGCCATAAAGATCATCAAGGACATCAACCACCCGAACCACTGCCTGTTCACCCCGCTATCATCCAGAAGGCGAGGTCAGTACAGGTGCATCAAAGCTGGGACCGAGAGACTGAAAAACAGCTTCTATCTCAAGGCCATCAGACTGTTAAACAGCCACCACTAACATTGAGTGGCTGATGCCAACACACTGTCATTGACACTGACCCAACTCCAGCCACTTTAATAATGGGAATTGATGGGAAATGATGTAAATATATCACTAGCCACTTTAAACAATGCTACCTTATATAATGTTACTTACCCTACATTATTCATCTCATATGCATACGTATATACTGTACTCTACATCATCGACTGCATCCTTATGTAATACATGTATCACTAGCCACTTTAACTATGCCACTTTGTTTACTTTGTCTACATACTCATCTCATATGTATATACTGTACTCGATACCATCTACTGTATGCTGCTCTGTACCATCACTCATTCATATATCCTTATGTACATATTCCTTATCCCCTTACACTGTGTATAAGACAGTAGTTTTGGAATTGTTAGTTAGATTACTTGTTGGTTATCACTGCATTGTCGGAACTAGAAGCACAAGCATTTCGCTACACTCGCATTAACATCTGCTAACCATGTGTATGTGACAAATACCATTTGATTTGATTTGATTTGATTTGAATGGTGTTTCCAGGTGCGATGTGTTGCTTCTGCAGGTTTTGGGTTGTTAGATATTTTTTCTTCATAGTCCTTGGTAGTGGTGGTATTGTCCAAATTCAAGGTATTAGGTTTTAGGAATTTGGATTTGGATTGAATGTTTGAACGTTGACCTTAGTATGCTTTTATAAGTCCTCGTGAAAAAAATTCAGTTAATCGTACATTTATCCATTTCTAATTCTCTCTCTCCTTCCATAGAATGTTTCCACATCGGTCAGGTAAAAATATTAAATGTTCTCCCATCTCCCATCTCCTTGTTCTCCTTCATAGTTTATGGAGTATAAGCATTTATTAGATAATCTAAGTGATAAATGACCTTCTGAGATATGACAGCACTGATTACACAGCAATTTAGTTGTGAGTGTTAAATCTGAGTGTTGATTCTCGTGGAGTTAATACCAGTGCTATAGCTGAGTGTTGATTCTAGTGGAGTTAACAGCTGTGTTATATCTGAGTGTTGATTCTAGGGGAGTTAATACCAGTGTTATATCTGAGTGTTGATTCTAGGGGAGTTAACATCAGTGTTACATCTGAGTGTTGATTCTAGGGGAGTTAATACCAGTGTTACATCTGAGTGTTGATTCTAGGGGAGTTAACATCAGTGTTACATCTGAGTGTTGATTATAGTGGAGTTAATACCAGTGCTATAGCTGAGTGTTGATTCTAGTGGAGTTAACAGCTGTGTTATATCTGAGTGTTGATTCTAGGGGAGTTAATACCAGTGTTCTATCTGAGTGTTGATTCTAGGGGAGTTAACATCAGTGTTAAATCTGAGTGTTGATTCTAGTGGAGGTAACACCGGTGTTGTAGCTGAGTGTTGATTATAGTGGAGTTAACACCGGTGTTGTAGCTGAGTGTTGATTATGGTGGAGCTAACACCAGTGTTGTAACTCTTATAGTAATTGAAAGAATTATTTAAATGTTTGACATCCAATTAAATAATTCCCAAAAACAATTTCTTCATTATTCTAATGAAATCTTAATTTAAAAGTGTATCATATTTTGATCTTTACATAACAATTAATAATTTTAAAAATGACAAGTGAGACATTTTAGAGTTCTACCTAATTTTGATAAGAAAAAAAATTACAAGTTTGAATCTCGCAATATAAAATGTGTCTTTGAATTGAAAAAAAGATTAATTATTCTAAACTGTAGAACAATGATGTTCAAAAGTAAAATTGAAGCGAGAAACGAGATATGGCGAAGAAAAGATTAGCCAATCCAATATAGTGTTATTTGTTACGGTGGAATGGTGTCTGAAACCCGGCACCTCTATGAAGCTGTATATCTGTATCTCATCCTGCTTTATTAGAAAACAGTGAACATTTTATAGAACTATGACTGTAAATCAAAAGAATGTTAATCAAAATGTGTGTAGATTTATGATCTGAAAAAGTTTGTGGAATGTGTGATAGAAAAGGATGGTGTAGCTGAGAGTGGAATGTATTTCTTATTAACCGCCTTTTCTCCCCAATTTCGATCTTGTCTCATCACTGCAACTCCCCAACGGGCTCGGGTGGCGAAGGTCAAGTCCTGCGTCCCCTGAAACAACACCCGCCTGGTTAACCCGGAAGCCAGCCGGACCAATGTGTTGGAGGAAACACAGTTCAACTGACAACCGAGGTCAACCTGCAGGCACCCGGCCCGTCACAAGGAGTCGCTAGAGCATGATGAGCCAAGTAAAGCCATCCAGCCAAACCCTCCCCTAACCCGGACGGCGCTGGGCCAAACCCTCCCCTAACCCGGACGACGCTGGGCCAAACCCTCCCCTAACCCGGACGACGCTGGGCCAAACCCTCCCCTAACCCGGACGACGCTGGGCCAAACCCTCCCCTAACCTGGAAGACGCTGGGTCAATTGGGCACCGACCTATGGGACTTCTGATCACGGCCTGTTATGGTAAAGCCCGGGATCGAACCCGGGTCTGTAGTAACCCCTCTAACACTGCAATGCAGTGCCTTAGAAGTTTTTTTAAAATAAAACATGAGGTTGCCATTAATCATACCATCATGCAGTGGTCAAATGATTATCTAGCAGAATCCCTGTATTCTATCACATATTCCACCTTCATTCTACCACATATTCCCCCTGTATTCCACCTGTATTCTACCACCTGTATTCTATCACATATTCCACCTGTATTCCACCTGTATTCCCCCTGTATTCCACCTGTATTCCCCCTGTATTCTATCACATAGTCCACCTGTATTCCCCCTGTATTCTATCACATATTCCACCTGTATTCCACCTGTATTCCACCTGTATTCTATCACATATTCCACCTGTATTCCCCCTGTATTCCATCACATAGTCCACCTGTATTCCCCATATATTCCCCCTGTATTCTATCACATATTCCACCTGTATTCCCCCTGTATTCCACCTGTATTCCATCACATAGTCCACCTGTATTCCCCCTGTATTCTATCACATATTTCCCCTGTATTCTATCACATATTCCACCTGTATTCCACCTGTATTCGACCTGTATTCTATCACATATTCCACCTGTATTCCCCCTGTATTCCCCCTGTATTCTATCACATATTCCACCTGTATTCCCCATATATTCCCCCTGTATTCTATCACATATTCCACCTGTATTCCATCACATAGTCCACCTGTATTCCCCTGTATTCTATCACATATTTCCTTGTATTATATCACATATTCCACCTGTATTCCACCTGTATTCTATCACATATTCCACCTGTATTCCCCTCTGTATTCCACCTGTATTCTATCACATATTCCACCTGTATTCTATCACATATTCCACCTGTATTCCACCTGTATTCTACCACATATTCCACCTGTATTCCCCCTGTATTCAACCTGTATTCTATCACATATTCCATCTGTATTCCATCTGTAATCTACCACATAGTCCACCTGTATTCCCCCTGTATTCCACCTGTATTCCCCCTGTATTCTATCACATATTCCCCCTGCAGTCTACCACATTCTCCACCTGTATTCCACCTGTATTCCACCTGTATTCCACCTGCATTCTCACATATTCCACCTGTATTCTATCACATATTCCACCTGTATTCCACCTGTATTCTATCGTATATTCCACATGCATTCTACCACATATTCCACCTGTTTCCCCCCTGTATTCTATCACATATTCCACCTGTATTCTATCATATATTCCACCTGTATTCCACCTATATTATATCATATATTCCACCTGTATTCCCCATGTATTCTATCACATATTCCACCTGTATTTCACCTGTTTCTATCATATATTCCACCTGTATTCTATCATATATTGCCCCTGTATTCCCCCTGTAGTCCACCTGCATTCTACCACATATTCCACGTGTATTCTATAATATATTCCACCTGTATTCCCCCTGTATTCCACCTGCATTCTATCACATATTCCACGTGTATTCTATAATATATTCCACCTGTATTCCCGCTGTATTCCACCTGTATTACACCGGTATTCCCCCTGTATTCTATCATATATTCCACCTGTATTCCCCCTGTATTCCACCTGTATTCTATAATATATTCCACCTGTATTGCCAATGTATTCCACCTGTATTCTATCATATATTCCCCCTGTATTCCCCCTGTATTCCCCCTGTATTCCCCCTGTATTCCACCTGTGTTCCACCTGTGTTCCACCTGTGTTCCACCTGTATTTCACATGTATTCTATCATATATTCCACCTGTATTCTACCACATATTCCACCTGTATTCCACCTGTATTCTATCATATATTCCACCTGTATTCCCCCTGTATTCTATCATATATTCCACCTGCATTCTACCACATATTCCACCTGTATTCCACCTGTATTCTATCATATATTCCAGCTGTATTCCACCTGTATTCTATCATATATTCCAGCTGTATTCCACTTGTATTCTATCATATATTCCACCTGTATTCCACCTGTATTCTATCATATATTCCACCTGTATTCTCCCTGTATTCCACCTGTATTCTATCATATATTCCACCTGTATTGCCCCTGTATTCCACCTGTATTGCCCCTGTATTCCACCTGTATTCCCCCTGTATTCCACCTGTATTCTATCACATATTCCACCTGTATTCCACCTGTGTTCTATCACATATTTCACCTGTATTCCATCACATATTCCACCTGTATTCCACCTGTATTCCATCCTCTCATCCCAACAGTATGTCAACACGTCACTCACTCTCATGATTCTCCAAATATCTCTGATCCAATATAACTTCATATTTCGTCTCTTGCTCACCCCCGTCAGCCTTTTGTACATTAGATGGAAAATTATTAGTAGCAAGTGTGCTGTCTTATCTAAAACCCTCTAGTTGGGGAGAGGGAGGGAGAGAGGGAGAGAGGGAGAGAGATATACCCTTCTGCCACAGGATAAAGTGTTAATACACTCTGTTGGGGGTATAACTGAGATAGAGACACCATTCTGCCGCAGGGTAAGTCTTGAACTGACAGCCTTGTAGCTATAAAATGTGTCTGTATATTTGCTATGCCTGGATAAAAGAAAGTAGAGAAAGTAGAGGGCCATGAAGAATTGACTATGAAACCCTTATATCCACAGCAAGCTTGGGAGCTGTAGAACACAGTGGACTGACCTATATTGGTATGAGACTTACTGCATTTAATTTAAAAATAAAAATCTTTAGTATTAAACAAAAAAATGATATAAATTATTCACGTGAATGAATAAGGCTTTTCACTCTTTGAATCCTTTACAAATATTATTTTAAAAAAGAGTTTACGACACGACATGTCATGAAGGATTCATTGTTTTAAACTGTTAAAATCTATTATGCAGTTCTGAATAAAAAAAACATTTACAAACATTGTTGGGCACTATTTCCATTAATTTCACTGTAGCATTTATCAGGGGGCTCTTATGAAGAAACTAGGTTGTGTTAGGGTTAGGGACTGACACATGTGGAAGCACATCAGCGAGCTGAAACCAGACTTGCTGTATGTGGCAGATTTACAGATTTAGTTTTATGCGATTTCGGGGACTACGATTTTTGACAGCTCAAGAAGATAAAATATTACTACAGTCTATTGGGGGGTATACTTAAGAGATATAGACACTTCTACTGCCGGATACATCATGCATACACTCTGTTGGGGGTATAACTGAGAGATAGACACCCTTCTACTGCAGGATACATCATTCATACACTCTGTTGGGGGTATAACTGAGAGATAGACACCCTTCTACTGCAGGATACATCATTCATACACTCTGTTGGGGGTATAACTGAGAGATAGAGACACTTCTACTGCAGGATACATCATTCATACACTCTGTTGGGTGTGTCATGACATAGCCCTTTCTGGGTATAGATCGTGGCTTCCCCCTGTCTCTATCTCCTACACCCAGGTTCTGTTTTCTCAGGTCGTAAATTCCTGCCGGAGACTCTCTTCCCATTTTCATGCAGAGAGAGAGAAACCAAAGAGTGAACAAGGGATTTCACTTGGCCAAACTCCTAAATACCCCAAATGGGAGTTTAAAACAATCTGTCCATCTTTGAGAGTGTGGGAAGGGTCCGTGGACACTTAAGGGACAGTTATGTTGAGTGTGTTTCATTTGGTGACCAGACGAGGGACAGGAAACACACAACTATATCTCTGAATGTCTACATTTCTGAATTATTGTGTTTGCATCTAATTCTTGTATAAAATGAATGAGTAAAGATGAAACTATTTGTGAAATTATGTAATGTGATGTTAACCTTTAAGTTTAACTTGTCAGCGGCACCAGTGAGCACAAACCTGATTGGACATCATTGAACCGCCCTCTTCTACTGCTACGAATAAAAGCCTCTCCTAAGAAAATCCTGTTCAGACTAAGCAAACCCACTGAGTGTGCTGTGATTGTGAACAGTTAAGACCACGCAAACCCACAGTGTGAGATGTGATTGTGAACAGTTAAGACCACGCAAACCCACAGTGTGAGCTGTGATTGTGTACAGTTAAGACCATGCAAACCCACAGTGTGAGCTGTGATTGTGAACAGTTAAGACCACGCAAACCCACAGTGTGAGCTGTGATTGTGAACAGTTAAGACCACACAAACCCACGCTGTGATTGTGAACAGTTAAGACCACGCAAACCCACAGTGTGAGCTGTGATTGTGAACAGTTAAGACCACGCAAACCCACGCTGTGATTGTGAACAGTTAAGACCACGCAAACCCACAGTGTGAGATGTGATTGTGAACAGTTAAGACCACGCAAACCCACAGTGTGAGCTGTGATTGTGAACAGTTAAGACCACACAAACCCACGCTGTGATTGTGAACAGTTAAGACCACGCAAACCCACAGTGTGAGCTGTGATTGTGAACAGTTAAGACCACGCAAACCCACGCTGTGATTGTGAACAGTTAAGACCACGCAAACCCACAGTGTGAGCTGTGATTGTGAACAGTTAAGACCACACAAACCCCGCCATAAGCAAAGGTTGCAATGGTTGTTGAATTCCTAACCAACCCATGTGGAGCGTTGGCTACACGGCTGGAAATGGTGAAACTCTGAGACAATCGAACCCTACGGAATAAGAGCAAATCTTAGATACGAAGTACTAGTCTGCAGCCAGAAATGACCTAAACCCGAGGACGAGAATACAGACAACTGCCAAAACATCTATCTATGAGAACATTTCTGAATGGTACTCTGCAGTATCCAATCTAACCACGAAATACTTCAGGGAAACAGGAAGAGAGAGAGAGAGAGACTCAGATGAACTTTCCAGCAGACGGACCGGATCCCAACAGAGAAGACAACAATGACATAGACCATAAATATGTACTCGCAATTATCCTAGAATGAGCTGCCATTCATGTGCGAAGGATTAGCATTTCAATCTATATAATTATAGACTGGGTAGTGAATCCATTTGGACTTTCCCGCTCTTTCTCAGGCCACACCCCCTTCCCTTTGTCCACCAAGCCGTCATATCGGTTTAGCCCACTAGGGGATCTTCCCTATCATTGTTAGTAACCAATATCTACTGTTTGTTTGTTATGCATTTCTGTGATTATTTATTTAGTAAATAAATGATTAAGCCAATTGGTGATTTGGATGATTGGATGATTTATAGTAAAGGCTGGGTTCAGTTAAACAACAATTTGCAACGTTCATATGAGTCTGACGTAAAGAGTAATTCATTAATAACAAAGTAAAGATTGTTCAGATATACACAAAAAAAGTATCAAGTGTCCTGGTTTGAACTAGACAGCATCCTCACGTCTTGATAGTCATTAACATTGAACTAGACAGCATCCTCACATCTTGATAGTCATTAACATTGAACTAGACAGCACCCTCACGTCTTTATAGTCATTAACATTGAACTAGACAGCATCCTCACGTCTTGATAGTCATTAACATTGAACTAGACAGCATCCTCACGTCTTGATAGTCATTAACATTGAACTAGACAGCATCCTCACATCTTTATAGTCATTAACATTGAACTAGACAGCATCCTCACATCTTCAAAGTGTACATGAGAGAGAATGTAACAATTAAGTTAGAGATGTTTTTTTTTGTACAAACACGGACCCATATTTATAATGTCGAAACATGTAACAATATTTTTTTTAGATTCAGTAAAGGTATTTGAAACACTTATATGAAGACAGTTTTGTCCTTGTTTAAAAAATTGTTTTTTGACTTATTGTAGAACATTTGGAACGGACATGACATAGGGCCAGTATCGTCAGACATGTGTTTGTGGATGTGTATTGGAGAGAGGGCCTGTATCGTCAGACATGTGTTTGGGGATGTGTATTGGAGAGAGGGCCTGTATAGTCAGACATGTGAGTGTGGATGTGTATTGGAGAGAGGGCCTGTATCGTCAGACATGTGTTTGTGGATGTGTTTTGGAGAGAGGGCCTGTATCGTCAGACATGTGAGTGTGGATGTGTATTGGAGAGAGGGCCTGTATCGTCAGACATGTGAGTGTGGATGTGTTTTGGAGAGAGGGCCTGTATCGTCAGACATGTGTTTGTGGATGTGTTTTGGAGAGAGGGCCTGTATCGTCAGACATGTGTTTGTGGATGTGTTTTGGAGAGAGGGCCTGCATCGTCAGACATGTGTTTGTGGATGTGTTTTGGAGAGAGGGCCTGTATCGTCAGACATGTGTTTGTGGATGTGTATTGGAGAGAGGGCCTGTATCGTCAGACATGTGAGTGTGGATGGGTTTTTGGAAAGAGGGCCTGTATCGTCAGATATGTGAGTGTGCATGTGTTTTGGAGAGAGGGCCTGTATCGTCAGATATGTGAGTGTGGATGTGTTTTGGAGAGAGGGTCGGTATTGTCTGACATGTGAGTGTGGATGTGTGTTTTGGGACAAATCATTCACTAAACCCTAAACCTCAACTATATCTTGTAGTGAATAGTGTGCAAATTGAGCAAGTTCAGTAGACAAAACTGCTTGGAGTTACCTTGGATTGTAAACGTCTTTGGTCAAAACATATTGATGCAACAGTAGCTAAAATGGGGAGAAGTCTGTCCTTAATAAAGCATTGCTCTACCTTCTTAATAAGGCCCTCGATGGCACAGATAGAGATGGCAACTTCGCTTCTAGTCCTTCTAGTCCTTAGGAAACTGTGCAGTCTTTAGTTTTTTAAATATATTATTTCTTAAATTATTAGAAAAGCTTTTTTTTTTTACATACAGCCGGGAAGAACTATTGGATATTAGAGAGACGTCAACTTACAAGCACAAGCAGAACTACGAACAGGGATACGGCTTTCCCAAGGCAGATCCTTTGTCTGCACATCACAAAGAATTTGAAGTGTTTCCAGAGGCCGACCCAAAACAACGCTGCCGGAGAAGAGGGTAGCGGAGAGGCCTTCTAGTGAGGCTTCGGATGCTCGCACACCACCCACCGCTTCCGAGTATATTACTCGCTAATGTCCAGACCCTAGTTAACAAAGTTGATGAAATCAGGGCAAGAGTTGCTTTCCAAAGAGATATCAGGGATTTTAACACACTCTATTTCACGGAAACATGGCTAGCATGGGGCATGCTGTCGGAGTCAGTACAGCCAACTGGTGTGTTTACGGACATATTCAATCAATCCCTATCGTAGTCTGCTGACCCCACATACTTCAAGGTGGCCACCATTGTTCCTGTTCCCAAGAAAGCCAAGGTAACCTAACTAAATGACTATCGCCCTGTAGCACTCACTTCTGTTATCATGAAGTACTTTGAAGTACTTTGAGAGACTAGTCATATCACCTCCACCCTACCTGTCACCCTAGACCCACTTCAATTTGCTTACTGCCCCAATAGGCCAACAGACTATGCAATCGCCATCACACTGCACACTGCCCTATCCCATCTGGACAAGAGGAATACCTATTTAAGAATGCTGTTCATTGACTACAGCTCAGCATTCAACACCATAGTACCCTCCAAACTCATCATTAAGCTTGAGTCCCTGGGTTTCGACCCCGCCCTGTGCAACTGAGTCCTGGACTTCCTGATGGGGCGCCGCCAGATGGGGAAGGTAGGAAACAACATCTCCACTCTGCTGATCCTCAACACTGGGGCCCCACAAGGGTGCGTTCTCAGCCCTGTACTCCCTGTTCACCCATGACTGCGTGGCCATGCACACCTCCAACTCAAATCATGAAGTTTGCAGACCACACTACAGTGGTAGGCTTGATACCAACAACAACGAGACGACCTACAGAGAGGAGGTGAGGGCCCTCGGAGTGTTGTGTCAGGAAAATAACCTCTCAGTCAATGTCAGCAAAACAAAAGAGATTATTGTGGACAGCAAAGGGAGAACCCCCCGATCCACATTGACAGGACACCAGTAGAGAAGGTGGAACATTTTAAGGTCTTCTCACCGACAAACTGAAATGGTCCACGCACACTGGAATCTGGTCAACCTCAGGAATCTGAAAAAATGTGGCTTGTCACTATCTTTTACAGATGGACAATCGAGAGCATCCTGTCGGGCTGTATCACCCCCTGGTACGGCAACTGCACCCCCCACAACCGCAAGGCTCTCCAGAGTATGGTACGGTCTGCACAACGCATCACCGGGGTCAAACTACCTGCCCTTCAGGACACCTACAACACCCGATGTCACAGGAAGGCCATAAAGATCATCAAGGACAACAACCACCCGAGCCACTGCCTGTTCACCCCGCTTCCATTCAGAAGGCGAGGTCAGTACAGGCGCATCAAAGCAGGGACTGAGAGACTGAAAAACAGCTTCTATCTCAAGGCCATCAGACTGTTAAACAGCTTCTATCTCAAGGCCATCAGACTGTTAAACAGCTTCTATCTCAAGGCCATCAGACTGTTAAACAGCTTCTATCTCAAGGCCATCAGATTGGTAACAGCTTCTATCTCAAGGCCATCAGACTGGTAAAGAGCCATCACTAGCACAGAGAGGTGGTGTCTACCTACTGACTTAAAATCAAAGGCCATTTTGCCTTGCAAAAGTATTCATCCCCCTTGGCATTTCTCCTATTTAGTTGCATTACAACCTTGAATTTGAATGGATTTTTTTATTTCCCCCCAAAAAACAACCGAAAAGTGGTGCATGCATATGTATTTACTCCCTTTGCTATGAAGCCCCTAAATAAGATCTGGTGCCACCAATTACCTACAGAAGTCACGTAATTAGTTAAATAAAGTCCACCTGTGTGTAATATAAATGTCATATGAATTGTCACATGATCTCAGTATTTTTACACCTGTTTTTAATTAAAGGCCCCAGAATCTGCAACACCACTAAGCAAGGGGCACCACCAAGCAAGCGACACCATGAAGACCAAGGAGCTCTCAAAACAGGGCAGGGACAAAGTTGTGGAGAAGTACAGATCAGGGTTGGGTTATAAAGATATATCAGAAACTTTGAACATCCCACGGAACACCATTAAATCCATGATTAAAAAATGGTGAGGGCAGCCCACCGAAACCCACGGACCAGGTAAGGAGGGTATTAATCAGAGAGGCAACAAAGACACCAAAGATAACCCTGAAGGAGCTGCAAAGCTCCACTGTGGAGATTGGAGTATCTGTCCATAGGACAACTTAAAGCCGTACACTCCACAAAGCTGGGCTTTATGGAAGAGTGGCCAGAAAAAAAAGCCATTGCTTAAATTTTTTTTATAAGCAAACATGTTTGGTGTTTGCCAAAAGGCATGTGGGAGATGTAATGTGGGCATGTGGCAGCGTGATGCTGTGGGGATGTTTTTCACCGGCAGGGACTGGGAAACTGGTCAGAATTGAAGGAATGATGGATTGCGCTAAATACAGGGACATTCTTGAGGGAAACCTGTTTCAGTGTTCAATAGATTTGAGACTGGGACAGAGGTTCACCTTCCAGCAGGACAATGACCCTAAGAATACTGCTAAAGCAACACTCGAGTGGTTTAAGGGGAAACATTTAAATGTCTTGGAATCACCTAGTCAACGCCCAGACCTCAATCCAATTGAGAATCTGTGGTATGACATGAAGATTGCTGTTCACCAGCCAAACCCATCCAACTTGAAGGAGCTGGAGCAGTTTTGCCCTGAAGAATGGGCAAAAATCCCAATGGCTAAATGTGCCAAGCTTATAAAGACATACCCCAAGAGACATGCAGCTGTAATTGCTGCAAAACGTGTCTCTACAAAGTATTGACTTTGGGGGGGTGAATAGTTATGAAGCTCAAGTTCAGCTTTTTTGGCTGATTTTTTGTTTCACAATAAAAAATAGTTTGATGAAAAATACTTTAATCTTCATCTTTAGGAATGTTGTGTAAATCAAACGATTCACACCCTCAAAAAAATATATTTTTATTCCAGGTTGTAAGGCAACAATATAGGACAAATTCCAAGGGGGATGAATACCTTCACAAACCACTGTCATAAATGGAATACTATATTTCAATAACAACACATTAGGAACGTTTACATATCTCACGTTACGTCTCATATGTATATAGAGTACGGTATCCTGGAGTACGGTATCCTGGAGTACGGTATCCTGGAGTACGGTATCCTGGAGTACGGTATCCTGTATCCTACACTATATATTCTATACTATCTATTCATATGTATATACGGTATCCTGGAGTACGGTATCCTGGAGTACGGTATCCTGGAGTACGGTATCCTGTATCCTACACTATATATTCTATACTATCTATTCATATGTATATACGGTATCCTGGAGTACGGTATCCTGTATCATACACTATCTATTCTATACTATCTATTCATATGTATATACGGTATCCTGGAGTATGGTATCCTGTATCCTACACTATCTATTCTATACTATCTATTCATATGTATATACGGTATCCTGGAGTACGGTATCCTGTATCCTACACTATCTATTCTATACTATCTATTCATATGTATATACGGTATCCTGGAGTACGGTATCCTGTATCCTACACTATCTATTCTATACTATCTATTCATATGTATATACGGTATCCTGGAGTACGGTATCCTGTATCCTACACTATCTATTCTATACTATCTATTCATATGTATATACGGTATCCTGGAGTACGGTATCCTGTATCCTACACTATCTATTCTATACTATCTATTCATATGTATATACGGTATCCTGGAGTACGGTATCCTGTATCCTACACTATCCATTCTATACTATCTATTCATATGTATATACGGTATCCTGGAGTACAATATCCTGTATCCTACACTATATATTCTATACTATCTATTCATATGTATATACGGTATCCTGGAGTACGGTATCCTGTATCCTACACTATCTATTCTATACTATCTATTCATATGTATATACGGTATCCTGGAGTACAATATCCTGTATCCTACACTATATATTCTATACTATCTATTCATATGTATATACGGTATCCTGGAGTACGGTATCCTGTATCCTACACTATCTATTCTATACTATCTATTCATATGTATATACGGTATCCTGGAGTACGGTATCCTGTATCCTACACTATCTATTCTATACTATCTATTCATATGTATATACGGTATCCTGGAGTACGGTATCCTGTATCCTACACTATCTATTCTATACTATCTATTCATATGTATATACGGTATCCTGGAGTACAATATCCTGTATCCTACACTATATATTCTATACTATCTATTCATATGTATATACGGTATCCTGGAGTACGGTATCCTGTATCCTACACTATCTATTCTATACTATCTATTCATATGTATATACGGTATCCTGGAGTACGGTATCCTGTATCCTACACTATCTATTCTATACTATCTATTCATATGTATATACGGTATCCTGGAGTACGGTATCCTGTATCCTACACTATCTATTCTATACTATCTATTCATATGTATATACGGTATCCTGGAGTACAATATCCTGTATCCTACACTATATATTCTATACTATCTATTCATATGTATATACGGTATCCTGGAGTACAATATCCTGTATCCTACACTATATATTCTATACTATCTATTCATATGTATATACGGTATCCTGGAGTACAATATCCTGTATCCTACACTATATATTCTATACTATCTATTCATATGTATATACGGTATCCTGGAGTACGGTATCCTGTATCCTACACTATCTATTCTATACTATCTATTCATATGTATATACGGTATCCTGGAGTACGGTATCCTGTATCCTACACTATCTATTCTATACTATCTATTCATATGTATATACGGTATCCTGGAGTACGGTATCCTGTATCCTACACTATCTATTCTATACTATCTATTCATATGTATATACGGTATCCTGGAGTACGGTATCCTGTATCCTACACTATCTATTCTATACTATCTATTCATATGTATATACGGTATCCTGGAGTACGGTATCCTGTATCCTACACTATCTATTCTATACTATCTATTCATATGTATATACGGTATCCTGGAGTACGGTATCCTGTATCCTACACTATCTATTCTATACTATCTATTCATATGTATATACGGTATCCTGGAGTACGGTATCCTGTATCCTACACTATCTATTCTATACTATCTATTCATATGTATATACGGTATCCTGGAGTACGGTATCCTGTATCCTACACTATCTATTCTATACTATCTATTCATATGTATATACGGTATCCTGGAGTACAATATCCTGTATCCTACACTATATATTCTATACTATCTATTCATATGTATATACGGTATCCTGGAGTAGAATATCCTGTATCCTACACTATATATTCTATACTATCTATTCATATGTATATACGGTATCCTGGAGTACGGTATCCTGTATCCTACACTATATATTCTATACTATCTATTCATATGTATATACGGTATCCTGGAGTACGGTATCCTGTATCCTACACTATCTATTCTATACTATCTATTGCATCTTAGCCACTGTCACTGCTCATCCATATATTTTATATTTATATATTCTTATTCCTTTACTAGATTGTGGGAATTAGGTTTTGTTGTGTGATTTGTTAGATACTGCTGCACTGTCAAATCCAGAAGCACAAGCATTTCGCTACACTCGCAATAACATCTGCTAACCATGTGTATGTGACAATACCATTTGATTTGATTTGATTTGTCACACATGAACAACTGTCCAGTAGTTAGTTCAGGTTTCACAAAGAGGTACTTTAAAAGTTACAATTGGCCAGAACAAGGCTGGCTCTTAAATATACACAGAGAGCCAACATTAATCATATGTCCAGACAGAGCGTTGAGTTTATGAATTCCCGGTTCATTAACCCAATTTAACACAGGCTACTGTTTGGCAGTATCCCGTGCCAAATAAATCAAGGATCACAGAATAAAACAACAGTGACCATCTCTTGTTAAGACAAAATGTAAAAGAGAACAATGGCTAGGCATGGTCTTAAACTTGCGGTTCTCCACCCCACCCACCCTCCCCCCATCACGCTACCAACCACAAGGATGCTCGGCGCCGGAACATTCTAGGCCTTCCCATGGTTGGCAGATAGCAGGTTGACTGGCATGTCGGACCCCGGGTACTGGTAAGTACAACACAACCAACGAACAGCATAACACATAACACACAGCTGTCTGTGAGGGTTGCTACACAGCCTCCCGCACCACAAAGTCCTCGAGGGAACAAACAAAGTCTCTGAAGCGACCCGGTTGTCTCCTTTGCCTGCATGGCCATGATGGGAGCAGAGTGTCCAGATGTGGAACAGGGGGCTAGTCCATGGTAGGGGGCTGCCCCTCTGGGGCCCAGGGGATGAAGGAAGGGATATGAGGGACAAGGAGGAGGAAACAGGGGATACAGTCCATGTCTCTAGGGAACCACTCAGTGAAACAGGGAGGAAGATTGGGTGAGTGGGCTGTCTGGAGCCTTGTCTGCCGCACCTCTTTCTCAGGGGGCTGTAGATGCAGACCAGCTACCTAGCCCCGGGTGTGCACGTCATAGTTCCTCTTCTACCTCACACCTGCAATCACTAGCTGCTCTCTGGCGAAGGTGTGGGCTTTCTCCAGGCGGTCCTGGAGTCTCCGGGCATACTCCGGGTTCCAGCACATACTCCGGAACAGGAGGGCTCCGGAACATACTCCGGAACAGGAGGGGTTCCGGAACAGGAGGGCTATCCCAGGGGCCGACCAAACGGATCTCTCACCCCAGCATGAGGAGGGCAAGCGTGCAAGAGGTGGAGTCTTGAACACCGGAGCAGCATGCCATGAGGCACATGGGCAAGTGCTTGTCCCAGTCACGATGTTGTTTTGCTGAGAGACGATGGCCAGCTGCTGTCCAAGCGTTTTGTTAAAGCGCTCCACAAGGCAATCACTTTGAGGATGGAGAGGAGTAGTGCGGGTCTTGTGCATACCCAGCCAGTTTCTGCCCTGGTCCCTGTGGCCTCCGCAGCTCCAAACCTGCTGAACATCCTCGCTGTCAGGGCATCGACGATGGTCTCTGCCTCCTGGTCAGGCAGAGCATAGGCTTCGGGCCATTTTGTGAAATAGTCCATGGCCATGAGCACCCAACGGTTTCCACTGTCTGTGGTGGGAAATGACTCAACCACATCTACTCCCACCCTCTCCACACAAGCCCCAACTGGGAACTGTTGGAGCTGAGCATGAGAACGGCCTGGAGGGCCCTTCACAGTGGTGGCAAAGTCATCCACATCTCTCTTGTGCTGCCCCCATAAAGCCCTGATGGAGGTTGTGGAGGGTTTTTATGACCCCAAGGTGTCCGGTCTCCACCCACCCAATGAATACTCTGGAGCACAGCCTTTGTGATTTTGGGACCACCACCTGCCACCACTCCTCTCCCGTATCTGGCTCCTTCCATGCCCGCTGTAGCACGCCATCAGCCAACCACAGTCTCTCAAACTTTGACCACAATCCTTTGGTCACAAGTGAAGGCCTCTATCCGCTCAGTGTTGGCACCCGTCTGCAGTACAGGGCCGATGGGACATGGCGTCGGCATTGGAGAGGAGTGCCCCTGCCCTGTGCACCACTGGATAGCAGAGTGGCCTAAAGGGAAAGCCAACCAGGTAGTACTTAAAGTGTCTGATGGAAGCCACAAAAGCTCCCATCGGGCGACATAGTAGCAGCGCTCATGCTTGTTGAATGTTTTACTGAAGTACACCATCACTCTCTCCCCCTCCTGCCCCACCTGGGCCAGCACCCCACCCATGCCGACATTGCTCGCATCTCTGTCCAGGGTAAAGGGCAAGGTGAGGTCCAGGTGGGCGAGGGAGGGGGGGCGAGCACGGGGGCCTCAATCAGTGCAAGTTCGAAGGTGTTGAAGGCCTCCTCACACTCCACTGTCCAAGTGAAGGCCTTGTCCTTCGGCAGCAGACGGTTCAGGGGAGCAGCAACGCTTGAGAAGCCCCGTACAAACCTCCTGTTGTACGAGGCTAGGCCCAGGAAGCTCTTTAGCTATTGGTGGTCGGTTGGGATGGGCCAGTCTCGGACGGGCCCACACTTTGTCCTCCATGGTGCTGATACCCTCCTCCCCCACTTTTTGGCCAACGAAGGACACCGCTCTCCTCATGAAGTGGCACTTCTCATGGTGGAGCTTCAGGCCTGCAGCAGCCACCTTCTCCAGCACACACTGTATCGCCTCCAGGGCTGAATGGAAGGAGCTGCCATGGGCCAGGATGTCATTGAGGTATACCAGACACTGCTGTCGGGGGATGCCATTCAGCACCCTGTCCATCAAACGCTCAAACGTAGCTGGAGCGTTGCACAGGCCGAAGCACAGGACCTTGAACTGCCAGTGTCCTCTGTTAGTGGAGAATGCAGTTTTGGCTCTGGCCTCTGGGGAGAGGGGCACCTGCCAGTGTCCTCTGTTAGTGGAGAATGCAGTTTTGGCTCTGGCCTCTGGGGAGAGGGGCACCTGCCAGTGTCCTCTGTTAGTGGAGAATGCAGTTTTGGCTCTGGCCTCTGGGGAGAGGGGCACCTGCCAGTAGCCACTGCGGAGGTCTAGTGAGGAGAACCAGGAGGACCCCTAACCAGGTCAAGCGTGGCTGAAATAGTCAAATCCACCAATTTGAATGGGTGTCCACATACCTTTGTATATATAGTGTATATACTGTAAATGCCTTAATGTTGTTGGACCCCAGGAAAAGTAGCTGCTGAATTGGCAGGAACTAATGGGGATCCTTAATAAACCCCAGGAAGAGTAGCTGCTGCCTTGGCAGGAACTAATGGGGATCCATAATAAACCACAGGAAGAATATCTGCTGCATTGGCAGGAACTAATGGGGATCCTTAATAAACCCCAGGAAGAGTAGCTGCTGCATTGGCAGGAACTAACGGGGATCCTTAAAAAAAACAGGAAGAGTAGCTGCTGCCTTGGCAGGAACTAATGGGAATCCATAATAAACCCCAGGAAGTGTAGCTGCTGCATTGGCAGGAACTAATGGGGATCCTTAATAAACCCCAGCAAGAGTAGCTGCTGCCTTAGCAATAACTAAAGGGGATCTATAATAACCCCCAGGAAGAGTAGCTGCTGCCTTGGCAGGTACTAATGGGGATCCATAATAAACCCCAGGAAGAGTAGCTGCTGCCTTGGCAGGAACTAATGGGGATCCATAATAAACCCCAGGAAGTGTAGCTGCTGCATTGGCAGGAACTAACGGGGTTCCTTAAACAAAACAGGAAGAGTAGCTGCTGCCTTGGCAGGAACTAATGGGGATCCTTAATAAACACCAGCAAGAGTAGCTGCTGCCTTAGCAATAACTAAAGGGGATCTATAATAACCCCCAGGAAGAGTAGCTGCTGCCTTGGCAGGTACTAATGGGGATCTATAATAAACCCCAGGAAGAGTAGCTGCTGCATTGGCAGGAACTAATGGGGATCCATAATAAACCCCAGGAAGAGTAGCTGCTGCCTTGGCAGGAACTAATGGGGATCCATAATAAACCCCAGGAAGAGTAGCTGCTGCCTTGGCAGGAACTAATGGGGATCCATAATAAACCCCATGAAGAGTAGCTGCTGCCTTGGCAGGAACTAATGGGAATCCATAATAAACCCCAGGAAGTGTAGCTGCTGCATTGGCAGGAACTAATGGGGATCCTTAATAAACCCCAGCAAGAGTAGCTGCTGCCTTGGCAGGAACTAATGGGGATCCTTAATAAACAAGATAGCTGGGATCTATAATAACCCCCAGGAAGAGTAGCTGCTGCCTTGGCAGGTACTAATGGGGATCCTTAATAAACCCCAGGAAGAGTAGCTGCTGCATTGGCAGGAACTAATGGGGAACCTTAATAAACCCCAGGAAGAGTAGCTGCTGCATTGGCAGGGACTAATGGGGATCCTTAATAAATGCAAATACATGCACGTCTAAGCAGGTGGTTAACAGCGTTGGAATCAGTCACTGAAAGGTCACTGGTTCAAATACCTGAGAACTAGGAAAAACTGCCCTTGAGTTCAAATACCTAAACCCCAGGAAGAGAAGCTGGCAGGAACTAATGGGGATCCTTAACTCATGTCACCCTCCCAGGCTGTATCACAGCAAGGCCGGTGTTGGCGGCGCACGATCGGCCCAGCGTGGCCCAGGGTAGGCCGTAGGCCGTAATTGTAAATAAGAATTTGTTCTTAACTGACTAAAATAAATAATTGCTCCGGTAAATCGCTCAGGATTAGAGCGTATGCTAAATTACTAAAATGTGAAACATCAACCATGAGTGTGGACATGTGTTTTGGAAGAGAAGCCTGCTGCATTCAGGAACATGGGATCCATGAGTCTGGAACTAATGGGGATCATAATAAACCCCATGTGTTTTGGAGAAGAGGGCCTGTAAACATCAAGGAATGAGTCTGGACATGTGTTTTGGAGAGAGGGCCTGTAACATCAACCATGAGTCTGGACATGTGTTTTGGAGAGAGGGCCTGTAGCATCAACCATGAGTCTGGACATGTGTTTTGGAGAGAGGGCCTGTAGCATCAATCAGCATCAATAAAGTGATAATTATCTTGGAAGTTTAGCTGCTTATGTCTAATATGTCATAATAAACCCTATCAGCTGTGCATTGTCTAATGGGGACATAATCACTGTGTGTCTAATACATCACTTTATGTCTAATACATCACTAATGGGGATCCATAATAAACCCCATCACTGTGTGTCTAATACATCACTTAATATGCTCTAATATGTCACTGTAATAAATGCTAATACATCACTGTGTGTCTAATACATCACTTTAGTCACTAATCACTGGTTCAAATACCTTTATGTCTAATACATCACTGTGTGTCTAATACATCACTTTCACAGCAATGTCTAATACAATACTGTGTGTCTAATTGTAAATAAGAATTTGTAACTACTAAAATCACTGTGTGTCTAATACATCACTGTGTGTCTAATACATTTACATTTACATTTACATTTAAGTCATTTAGCAGACGCTCTTATCCAGAGCGACTTACAAATTGGTGCTTGCACCTTATGACATCCAGTGGAACAGCCACTTTACAATAGTGCATCTAGGTCTTTTAAGGGGGGGGGGGGGGTGAGATCACTGAGTGTCTAATACATCACTGAGGGTGTAATACATCACTGAGGGTGTAATACATCACTGAGGGTGTAATACATCACTGTGTGTAATACATCACTGTGTGTCTAATACATCACTGTGTGTCTAATACATCACTGTGTGCAATACATCACTGTGTGTCTAATACATCACTGTGTGTCTAATACATCACTGTGTGTAATACATCACTGTGTGTCTAATACATCACTGTGTGTCTAATACATCACTGTGTGCAATACATCACTGTGTGTCTAATACATCACTGTGTGTCTAATACATCACTGTGTCTAATACATCACAGTGTGTAATACATCACTGTGTGTAATACATCACTTTATGTCTAATACATCACTGTGTGTCTAATACATCACTGTGTGTCTAATACATCACTGTGTTTAATACATCACTTTATGTCTAATACATCACTTTATGTCTAATACATCACTGTGTGTCTAATACATCACTGTGTGTCTAATACATCACTGTGTGTCTAATACATCACTTTATGTCTAATACATCACTTTATGTCTAATACATCACTGTGTGTAATACATCACTGTGTTTAATACATCACTGTGTTTAATACATCACTTTATGTCTAATACATCACTGTGTGTAATACATCACTGTGTCTAATACATCACTTTATGTCTAATACATCACTGTGTCTAATACATCACAGTGTGTAATACATCACTTTATGTCTAATACATCACAGTGTGTAATACATCACTTTATGTCTAATACATCACTGTGTTTAATACATCACTGTGTCTAATACATCACTGTGTCTAATACATCACTTTATGTCTAATACATCACTGTGTCTAATACATCACTTTATGTCTAATACATCACTGTGTCTAATACATCACTTTATGTCTAATACATCACTGTGTTTAATACATCACTGTGTGTCTAATACATCACTGTGTGTCTAATACATCACTGTGTCTAATACATCACTTTATGTCTAATACATCACTGTGTGTCTAATACATCACTGAGTGTGTTTACTCTTTTAACTCCAGCGTTTAGTTCCCAGGAGCCTCTGACATGCTCAGTCTGATATTTTGGGCATTAGGAAACAAAATTAGGTCAAGATGCAGAATACGCTGGACCAGAACATCCTGTTTGCACGCTGGACCAGAACATCCTGTTTCCACGGTGGACCATCCTGACCTGTACCCAGTCTCCCATCTGTTCATTGCAGAATGCCATGATTACTGTATCTACGGGGCAGACTATAGGCCTCTGCGTCAGAGTAAGCAATAAGCATACTTAGTATTATTTGCTGTGTTCGGCCTCTGAGATGCAATGACCTATGGTACAATCTTCAGTATCATCACAACGTATATTTCATCATTTTGCAAACGTATTTAAATTATTAATAATAATAGCTACCCTCTCTCTTTAATCAGGCTGACAGGCTAGTAGTTTTAAATCCAGTGACAAGCCAGTTTGTTTTAGCTCTTAAACCTAATCACAAAAACTCTTCAAATGGTCAATTTGAGCGTTATATTTTGTACAGCTATTAATGAAAACACAAACATAAAAAAAGACAAGACGCAAGCTAAATCATGTAGGCTACCTTGGTCCGTTTTGGTCGACTTACTGACTGCAGCGTGAACAACAATCAACAGGCTAGCTGCCATTAGTTAGCTCACAGACTTTGGTAGCTAGCAATCTAGCTAACGCTATCTGAGGAGACACTATAGTGGCATGGAAATACGATGGCATCGCTAAGGTAGGCAAGTAATTATTAGGGATCAAATTTGCCATCATCATGTCATCAAATTTACTTTAAAGAGATGGCTATTGCCATAGCTAGAAAGTTAGTCAAAAATCGCTGGCTAGCAATGCTAACGTTGGCTAGCTAAAATCCTGTCTCGTCCCTCAATCTTAGCTAGCTTGCTAAAGTTATACTCCATCTAAACTCAATCTGGCGACATCACAATGATGACAAAAGCTTTTCCTACTAAAGATTGGTCTCCTTTAGAAATGTCATAGTTTTTCAAAGTCACGATAATGCACAAAAGCAGAACAGATGACAGAGACAGACATTTTTATATAAATGCATTTTACATTGTATCATGCAGCGTTGTGTTGCATTTCCTGTTTGGACCCCAGGAATAGTAGCCGATGCCTTGCCAGCAGCTAATTTGGAATTTTAATAAAATACTAAATATTAAATTCGAGATCCATGCAAAGCTTGATTTGCTAGCTAGACGGTTTGTTCCGGTCAAATGCTACGCACATGTGGAACTCGGCTGTTTGAAATTTCGTCATTGCCTTTAATACTCTGATTGGTGAGAGAAGATCCAATCGCTCATGACGATGTTTAGTACAACGCCCCTCATCACCAAAAATGACTTAATTGACGGCTAAATTACAGTTTGCTTATTATTATTTTATATTTTATTTTGTTTAACCTTTATTTAACAAGCCAAGTCAGCTAAGAACAAATTCTTATTTACAATGACGGCCTACCAAAAGGCAAAAGGCCTCCTGTGTGAATAGGGGCTGGGATTAAAAATAAAAATAAATGGAATATAAATATAGGAAAAAACACGCATCACTACAAGAGACCTAAGACAACAACATAGTAAATGAGCAACACATGACAACACAGCATGGTAGCTGCACAACATGACAACAACATGGTAGCTGCACAACATGACAACAACATGGTAGCAACACAACATGACAACAACATGGTAGCTGCACAACATGACAACAACATGGTAGCTGCACAACATGACAACAACATGGTAGCTGCACAACATGACAACAACATGGTAGTTGCACAACATGACAACAACATGGTAGCAACACAACATGACAACAGCATGGTAGCAACACAACATGACAACAACATGGTAGCAACACAACATGACAACAAAATGGTAGCAACACAACATGACAACAACATGGTAGCAACACAACATGACAACAACATGGTAGTAACACAACATGACAACAACATGGTAGCAACACAACATGACAACAACATGGTAGCAACACAACATGACAACAACATGGTAGCAACACAACATGACAACAACATGGTAGCAACACAACATGACAACAACATGGTAGCTGCACAACATAACAACAACATGGTAGCAACACAACATGACAACAACATGGTAGCTGCACAACATGACAACAACATGGTAGCTGCACAACATGACAACAACATGGTAGCTGCACAACATGACAACAACATGGTAGTTGCACAACATGACAACAACATGGTAGCATCACAACATGACAACAGCATGGTAGCAACACAACATGACAACAACATGGTAGCAACACAACATGACAACAAAATGGTAGCAACACAACATGACAACAACATGGTAGCAACACAACATGACAACAACATGGTAGTAACACAACATGACAACAACATGGTAGCAACACAACATGACAACAACATGGTAGCAACACAACATGACAACAACATGGTAGCTGCACAACATAACAACAACATGGTAGCAACACAACATGACAACAACATGGTAGCTGCACAACATGACAACAGCATGGTAGCAGCACAACATGACAACAACATGGTAGCAGCACAACATGACAACAACATGGTAGCAACACAACATGACAACAACATGGTAGCAACACAACATGACAACAACATGGTAGCTGCACAACATGACAACAACATGGTAGCAGCACAACATGACAACAACATGGTAGTAACACAACATGACAACAACATGATAGCAACACAACATGACAACAACATGGTAGCAGCACAACATGACAACAACATGGTAGCAACACAACATGACAACAAGATGGTAGCAACACAACATGACAACAACATGGTAGCAACACAACATGACAACAACATGGTAGCAGCACAACATGACAACAACATGGTAGCAACACAACATGACAACAACATGGTAGCAACACAACATGACAACAACATGGTAGCTGCACAACATGACAACAACATGGTAGCAGCACAACATGACAACAACATGGTAGCAACACAACATGACAACAACATGGTAGCAACACAACATGACAACAACATGGTAGCAACACAACATGACAACAACATGGTAGCTGCACAACATGACAACAACATGGTAGCAACACAACATGACAACAACATGGTAGCAACACAACATGACAACAACATGGTAGCAACACAACATGACAACAACATGGTAGCTGCACAACATAACAACAACATGGTAGCAACACAACATGACAACAACATGGTAGCTGCACAACATGACAACAGCATGGTAGCATCACAACATGACAACAACATGGTAGCAACACAACATGACAACAAAATGGTAGCAACACAACATGACAACAACATGGTAGCAACACAACATGACAACAACATGGTAGCTGCACAACATGACAACAACATGGTAGCAGCACAACATGACAACAACATGGTAGCAACACAACATGACAACAACATGGTAGCAACACAACATGACAACAACATGGTAGCAACACAACATGACAACAACATGGTAGCAACACAACATGACAACAACATGGTAGCTGCACAACATGACAACAACATGGTAGTAACACAACATGACAACAACATGGTAGCAGCACAACATGACAACAACATGGGAGCAGCAAAAACATGGGACAAACATTGTTGGGCCCAGACAACAGCACAAAAGGCAAGAAGGTTAGAGACAACAATACATCACGCAAAGCAGCCACAACTGTCATTGTCCATGATGGAGTGTTTGAAGGAAGAGATGGAGATAAAACTGTCCAGTTTGAGTGTTTGTTGCAGCTCGTTCCAGTTGCTAGCAGGCACATTTAGCGACAACATCTATGGGAACATTTGTTGTTTCTCATACCTGTAGAGAAATCATGGAGATAACTCATTGTGTGAAATAGGATAATACTAATAATAATATTAACAACAACAACAATAATAATAATCAACAATAATAACAACAATTTTAATAACAACACTATTAATATCAACAACAATAATAGTAACAATAATAATAATAATTATAAATAAAAGTATGAAAATAAAAAAAATTCTGTCAAATAATACAGTTTACAAGAATGTAGTTAATTGCTTCAAAATGTTAATTAAGAGTAATTGAGTCTGTAATTGAATTGGCCTTAATGTAGAGGGACACAGTCTTCAAGGGCTATAATCTTGATGGTTTCTGTGTCTCTTTCGTACCTAATTGATCGATTCAAATGCTATTGATTTACTAGCGAATGACTAAAGTTCACACACCTGGTCACCGAGGTAGAAAAAAGTATCTGATTACAAAGCAAAGAAACATAATAAAAAAAAACATGTATTTCACCTTTATTTAACCAGGTAGGCTAGTTGAGAACACCTTTATTTAACCAGGTAGGCTAGTTGAGAACACATTTATTTAACCAGGTAGGCTAGTTGAGAACACATTTATTTAACCAGGTAGGCTAGTTGAGAACACATTTATTTAACCAGGTAGGCTAGTTGAGAACACCTTTATTTAACCAGGTAGGCTAGTTGAGAACACCTTTATTTAACCAGGTAGACTAGTTGAGAACACATTTATTTAACCAGGTAGGCTAGTTGAGAACACATTTATTTAACCAGGTAGGCTAGTTGAGAACACCTTTATTTAACCAGGTAGGCTAGTTGAGAACACCTTTATTTAACCAGGTAGACTAGTTGAGAACACCTTTATTTAACCAGGTAGGCTAGTTGAGAACAAGTTCTCATTTACAACTGCGACCTGGCCAAGATAAAGCATAGCAGTTCGACACAAAACAACAGCACAGAGTTACACATGGAATGAACAAAACAGTAGAACAAAAGAAATCAAAGTCTATATGTAACAGTATAACTTTAGACTGTTCCCTCGCCCATACCCGGGCGCAAACCATGGACGCTGTGCACACATCAACAAAAGTCACCCTCGAAGCATCGTTACCCATCGCTCCACAAAAGCCGCAGTCCCTGCAGAGCAAGGGGAACCACTACTTCAAGGTCTCAGAGCAAGTGACATCACCGATTGAAACACTATTTAGCGTGAACCACCGCTAACTAAGCTAGCTTAGGGCGGCAGGGTAGCCTAGTGGTTAGAGCGTTGGACTTGTAACCGAAAGGTTGCAAGTTCAAATCCCCGAGCTGACAAGGTACAAATCTGTCGTTCTGCCCCTGAACAGGCAGTTAACCCACTGTTCCTAGGCTGTCATTGAAAATAAGAATTTGTTCTTAACTGACTTGCCTAGTTAAATAAATATAAAATTAAAAGCATTTCACATCCGTTACATATACACAGTTAGTGCAAATTAGGTCAAAGAAGGGAGTTAAGGCAATAAATAGGCCATGGTGGCGAAGTAATTACAATATGACAATTAAACACTGGAATGGTAGAGTTAATACCCTGAAGCATTCTGGGACAGGAAGAGTGGATCCCCTAACGTAAAAGCATGTTGGATATTTCCACTAACCATACATGTTACATTTAGGCAACAACCTGTGTCAAACCCTCCCTCTAGGGGTCACCTTGCATTTAACCTCTTTTCAGTGTCAAGATACGACATCTGTCTCCTCCAAACCCTCCCTCTAGGGGTCACCTTGCATTTAACCTCTTTTCAGTGTCAAGATACGACATCTGTCTCCTCCAAACCCTCCCTCTAGGGGTCACCTTGCATTTAACCTCTTTTCAGTGTCAAGATACGACATCTGTCTCCTCCAAACCCTCCCTCTAGGGGTCACCTTGCATTTAACCTCTTTTCAGTGTCAAGATACGACATCTGTCTCCTCCAAACCCTCCCTCTAGGGGTCACCTTGCATTTAACCTCTCTTCAGTGTCAAGATACGACATCTGTCTCCTCCAAACCCTCCCTCTAGGGGTCACCTTGCATTTAACCTCTCTTCAGTGTCAAGATACGACATCTGTCTCCTCCAAACCCTCCCTCCCACCCATTAACATGTGCTGTAGCAGAGAACAACAAAGCATGTGTTGTAGCAGAGAACAGCAGATGGTTGTTCTGGGTTACGATCCAGCTGGCCCCCTAGTCCCTGCATACTGTAGTGCACTAGTTTTGACCAGAGCTGATATGAGCCCCCATCAGAAGTAGTGCACTAGTTTTGACCAGAGCTGATATGAGCCCCCATCAGAAGTAGTGCACTAGTTTTGACCAGAGCTGAAATGAGTCTCCATCAGAAGTAGTGCACTAGTTTTGACCAGAGCTGATATCAGCCCCCATCAGAAGTAGTGCACTAGTTTTGATCAGAGCTGATATGAGCCCCCATCAGAAGTAGTGCATTAGTTTTGACCAGAGCTGAAATGAGTCCCCATCAGAAGTAGGGCACTAGTTTTGACCAGAGCTGATATGAGCCCCCATCAGAAGTAGTGCACTAGTTTTGACCAGAGCTGATATGAGCCCCCATCAGAAGTAGTGCACTAGTTTTGACCAGAGCTGAAATGAGTCCCCATCAGAAGTAGTGCATTAGTTTTGACCAGAGCTGAAATGAGTCCCCATCAGAAGTAGTGCACTAGTTTTGACCAGAGCTGATATGAGCCCCCATCAGAAGTAGTGCACTAGTTTTGATCAGAGCTGATATGAGTCCCCATCAGAAGTAGTGCACTAGTTTTGACCAGAGCTGATATGAGCCCCCATCAGAAGTAGTGCACTAGTTTTGACCAGAGCTGAAATGAGTCCCCATCAGAAGTAGTGCACTAGTTTTGACCAGAGCTGATATGAGCCCCCATCAGAAGTAGTGCATTAGTTTTGACCAGAGCTGAAATGAGTCCCCATCAGAAGTAGGGCACTAGTTTTGACCAGAGCTGAAATGAGTCCCCATCAGAAGTAGTGCACTAGTTTTGACCAGAGCTGATATGAGCCCCCATTAGAAGTAGTGCACTAGTTTTGACCAGAGCTGATATGAGCCCCCATGAGAAGTAGTGCACTAGTTTTGACCAGAGCTGATATGAGCCCCCATCAGAAGTAGTGCACTAGTTTTGACCAGAGCTGAAATGAGTCCCCATCAGAAGTAGTGCACTAGTTTTGACCAGAGCTGATATGAGCCCCCATCTGAAGTAGTGCACTTTTTTTGACCAGAGCTGAGATGAGCCCCCATCAGAAGTAGTGTACTAGTTTTGACCAGAGCTGATATGAGTCCCCATCAGAAGTAGTGCACTAGTTTTGACCAGAGCTGATATGAGCCCTCATCAGAAGTAGTGCACTAGTTTTGACCAGAGCTGATATGAGCCCCCATCAGAAGTAGTGCACAACAGTCCCTTCAGAAAGTATTCACACCCTTGAATTATTTTCCACATTTTGTTTCCACAAAAGTGAAATGTCTTGAGTCAATAGGGCTCTGGTGAAAATTAGGGCATAGGATTCCTTTTGGAACGCAGACTATTTGAATGAAGCCCCTTCTCAATCTCTCTCCGTGACAGTAAAACCCCTCTGCGTTTTCAGAACTGGGCTGTTTAGAATGGTGACTGATTAAAATAGATACACATTAGTTCTTGATCAGAACAACAGGGTGTGTGTGTGTGTGTGTGTGTGTGTGTGTGTGTGTGTGTGTGTGTGTGTGTGTGTGTGTGTGTGTGTGTGTGTGTGTGTGTGTGTGTGTGTGTGTTTATAGCAGTACATCATTTTGTGCTCCCCTGTCGCCATGCATTAATATCAGAAGTCGGATGGCACTATGGTGTGAAAAGAGTGTCTGCTAAATTATTAATTAAATATACACACAAACCACACAATTTATTATGTACACCTATCAACTGGCATCATGTAGTTGCTGCAGATTGGTGATTGGTGTTGGTCCAGTGTTGGTGATGGCGTGCCCACTGGAGCCACTTCTTCTTGTTTTTAGCTGATAGGAGGTGAACCTGGTGTGGTCATCTTCTGCAATAGCCAATCCGTGACAAGGACCGACGAGTTGTGTGTTCCCTAGATGCCGTTCTACACACCACTGTTGTACTGTGCCGTTATTTCTCTGTTTGTGGCCTGTTAGCCATCCTCCTTTAACCTCTCTCATTTTCACCCCTCCACTGGACTGCCGTTGATGGGATATTTTTAGATGGTCGCACCATTCTTGGTGAACCCTAGAAACTGTCATGTGTGAAGAGTCCAGGAGGGCAGCCGTTTCTCAGATACTGGATCCGGTGCGCCTGGAAACGACAATCATTCCACGATCAAAGGTCACTTGTTTAGCCCATTCTAACATTCAATAGAAAAGTAACTGAATGCCTTGATGCCTGTCTGCTTACTTTAAATAGCTTTAAATAGCTTTATATAGCAAGCCACGGCCACGTGACTCACTGTCTATAGTAGTGATCCATTTTCGTGAACAGGGTGGTGTACCAAATAAACTGTCCCGTGAGTGTACGTTTAAAAATGCACAATTGGACAATTGCAAAGCATGCTGAGTATTATTCTAATGAGTTCCCGCCCCACAAAACACATTTTTGTTTACAAAGGGATACAGATGTTTTCAAAATTGACTTTTTTTTGTAGCATGTTTAGGAGAATTAATGGATTAGGTTCAGCTGTATCCTATCTGAAAACATGACCCTGAAACAAAGCCAAAAATTATACCCAGTGTGCTTTGCAGTTCCTTTTGGTATGTTCATTTTCACATATACATTTTGGTCATATAGCAGACACTTATGCAGAGTGGCAGGTCAATAAACAACACGTCACAGTCAAGTCAAATGCTTCTGTAACCATTACTGAGAATGTTGTTGCTGTTTCCTCTGGCTACTTGCACATGGTTTTTTTCCTGTCAATTTAAAATTGCAACGTGTATTTTAATTCAATACATTTCGCAAGTATTTTGTAGTGTATTTTGATGACAATTCATCTCTATGTTATGGTCAATTTATTTAGTAATTTTAGCCCATTCGTTTTACAGCACACTACTTCCCTGTTATAGGGCTCCATGGGCCCTGGTTAAAAGTGGTATTTAGGGAATAGGCTGCCATTTTAAACGCAGAATTTAAATGATGAATACAATGTTATTGTTATTTTAATATGCAACAAAATGGAGGTGCTGAAGAAGATATAGAGCGCATGACTTTTGTTGTTACTTTTAACGCTCACACTTTTAACCCTTTGTGTGGTGATTGGGTCAATGCGACCCATTGTCAATGATTACTGAGATTAAAAAATTATACAATGAATCATTTTTTCAACCTGAGACTCATTGGCCTTGTATGTATTCACCCCCTTTGCTATGAAGCCCCTAAATAAGATCTGGTGCCACCAATTACCTTCAGAAGTCACATAATGAGTTAAATAAAGTCAGAGTCTGAAACACCACTAAGCAAGTGGCAGCAAGAAGAACAAGGAGCTCTCCAAACAGGTCAGGGACAAAGTTGTGGAGAAGTACGGATAAGGGTTTAAAAAAATATCAGAAACTTTGAACATCCCGCGGAGCACCATTAAATCCATTATTATAAAATTGAAAGAATATGGCATCACAACAAACCTGTCAAGAGAGGGTCACCCACTAAAACCTATCCGCCCCGACCCACAGAACCAACAACTCCAATACCGGAAGTAAATGTGAGTAATTAAGTTACGGGCGGCAGGGTAGCCTAGTGGTTAGAGTGTAGGGGCGGCAGGTAGCCTAGTGGTTAGAGTGTAGAGGTGGCAGGGTAGCCTAGTGGTTAGAGTGTAGAGGTGGCAGGGTAGCCTAGTGGTTAGAGGGTAGAGGTGGCAGGGTAGCCTAGTGGTTAGAGTGTAGGGGGGGCAGGGTAGCCTAGTGGTTAGAGTGTAGAGGTGGCAGGGTAGCCTAGTGGGTAGAGTGTAGAGGTGGCAGGGTAGCCTAGTGGGTAGAGTGTAGAGGTGGCAGGGTAGCCTAGTGGGTAGAGTGTAGAGGTGGCAGGTAGCCTAGTGGTTAGAGTGTAGGGGCGGCAGGGTAGCCTAGTGGTTAGAGTGTAGGGGCGGCAGGGTAGCCTAGTGGGTAGAGTGTAGGGGCGGCAGGGTAGCCTAGTGGGTAGAGCGTTGGACTAGTAACCGGAAGGTTGCAAGTTCAAACCCCCCAGCTGACAAGGTCATTCTGCCCCTGAACAGGCAGTTAACCCACTGTTCCTAGGCTGTCATTGAAAATAAGATTTTTTTCTAAACTGACTTGCCTAGTTAAATAAAGGTAAAATAAATAAAAACATTACTCACCTTAGCAGAGCTTGTTAGGCTGTTTACATGGTAAAACAGAACATTGTCCTGCTGTAACTATATATGTGAGTGAGATGTTAGTAAAATTCCTGAACTAAGTGTTTTCATCATTCTAGATTGCAGCCGGTAGTAACAAGAAGTAGCGCTGAGACGTGTGTGGACCCAAGAAGGACAGGGAGACACGGTACACATGAATCAAGTGCAAGAAGTACATTTGCCTACACACACACACACACAGTAAAACTCTGTCCCTCATGTGGTGTGCAGACCGGCCTTAATTTGTGTTCAATGGGGCTCATTTATTATTATTATTTTTTTCTTATTTATTATTTTCATAAAATACTGTTTGTAAAATGTGTCCGTCCAATTTGTTTAGTTCAAAGCAATAAACATCAATGGTGATGAAAAACCTTGTTTCACTTATATTTGTTAAAGATAAACATGATTTATTCCACACATGTCTTGATTATAATGGATTTCTGTTGACAAAAATCGTATTTTTATAAAAGAACATTTTTAAAAAAATAGTGCCTTTTTGGACAAATGTGATCTAGCAGAGGTAAATGGACAATGTGAACCCTGTACGCTGTCTATATCGCTTCTATTTGATATAAGTCAACAGTAAGTATTAAGTATTTTTACGGAAATTGTTCTGGTCATGTTGTTTTCAGAACCCAATCATGCTGTGGGTCAGTCAGAACCACGAACATTAGGTGAAAAAAAACAAACATGAACACCACGCAAAGGGTTAAACTAATATTGAGTCAGTGCTACGTGGAACAACACTCAGGTTGTCGTCAAGAGAGCTCGAGACATTTAAAAAACAAAAAGAATGTCGTCAAAAGAGCCAGGGACATGTAATACACTCAGGTTGTCGTCAAGAGAGCTAGGGACATTTAATAAACTCAGAATGTCGTCAAGAGAGCCAGGGACATGTAATACACTCAGATTGTCGTCAAGAGAGCTAGGGACATTTAATAAACTCAGAATGTCGTCAAGAGAGCTAGAGACATTTAATACACTCAGATTGTCGTCAAGAGAGAGCTAGAGACATTTAATACACTCAGGTTGTCGTCAAGAGAGAGAGGGACATGTAATACACTCAGATTGTCGTCAAGAGAGCTAGAGACATTTAATACACTCAGATTGTCGTCAAGAGAGAGCTAGAGACATTTAATACACTCAGGTTGTCGTCAAGAGAGAGAGGGACATGTAATACACTCAGATTGTCGTCAAGAGAGCTAGGGACATTTAATAAACTCAGAATGTCGTCAAGAGAGCTAGAGACATTTAATACACTCAGGTTGTCGTCAAGAGAGCTAGAGACATTTAATAAACTCAGAATGTCGTCAAGAGAGCTAGAGACATTTAATACACTCAGGTTGTCGTCAAGAGAGAGAGGGACATGTAATACACTCAGATTGTCGTCAAGAGAGCTAGGGACATTTAATAAACTCAGAATGTCGTCAAGAGAGCTAGAGACATTTAATACACTCAGGTTGTCGTCAAGAGAGCTAGGGACATTTAATACACTCAGGTTGTCGTCAAGAGAGTTAGAGACATTTAATACACTCAGGTTGTCGTCAAGAGAGCTAGGGACATTTCAAACAAACTTTCATATAAACAGGTGTTTAGAAAGTACATTGTGGCTTTTGAACATTTTTACATAAGAGGGTTTGTGATAGGTAGGTGCAACAAAGAACTTGTCACCGAATCTCCCAAATGTCACCCTATTCCCTATTGACCAGGCCCCCCTCTGGTCAAAAGTAGTGCACTATGTAGAGAACAAGGTGATATTTGGGCCTCATGTTCTCTGTCTGGGGAAGTCCAAATGCCATGATGAATATTTCAAACACTCCCCTGTGTGGCAGGCCACAAACCTACACTACTTATCTATTCAACTTAAATAAGATAAATATAAACAAGACCCCCCCACCCCCATCTCAGCTGTGTGATGGTTGAAGTGGCTAAAGGCATCCCTCTTTCCAGTGTGATATGCCTTAAGCGGGTTGGCTATTCCCGCCTGTGTAATGTGGGGAAAGAGGTTTGGTGAAACCAGCACGGAGTCCCCTTGTGTGTCTGATTCTGCTAGAGACACTGATGGGATTGAGAAGAACAGACTGAGACTGAGGAGATTAAATCTGTATCATTGATTCCAGTGCTGTCTAAAGCACAATGACAGATGCCTCCTTCTCTGCACAGCAGTCACTGGAGTTAACCTTTTAGAGACTATGGATGCGTCCCAAATGATTACGCATTAGTGCACTACCCAAATGATTCCCTATTGGAGAACTACCCAAATGATTCCCTATCAGTGCACTACCCAAATGATTCCCTATTGGATAACTACCCAAATGATTCCCTATCAGTGCACAACCCAAATGATTCCCTATTGGAGAACTACCCAAATGATTCCCTATCAGTGCACAACCCAAATGATTACGCATTAGTGCACTACCCAAATGATTCCCTATCAGTGCACAACCCAAAAGATTCCCTATTGGAGAACTACCCAAATGATTCCCTATCAGTGCACAACCCAAATGATTCCCTATTGGAGAACTACCCAAATGATTCCCTATTAGAGTACTACCCAAATGGTTCCCTATTAGAGTACTATCCAAATGATTCCCTATTAGAGCATTACACAAATTGTACCCTATTCCCTATTTGTTGAAAAGGCTCCAATTTGTCTTATTCTTTTTAGGGAATTGTCCCTTTAATTGGAATTTTTGGTTAACTGTCCCTTTAACTGCAGGCACCTTTGAGCAATAGAGATATATAGAGATTGCAACTTATCAGTCCTCAAATGGCGCTGTCCATGTTAATGCCTTTCCCTTTTCTCTTTCTCTTAGGCTTTTAGTCAATACAGACCTCTATACATCTCCATGCTCTGAGCACACAGGCAGCCAGTTCCCTTTATTAACCCTCTAAGGTCGATGTAATTAGCAACATTGGAAGAAATCCAGGAGTTTATACTAGAGATATATATATATATATATATATTGTATAGCTTTTAAAATGTGTCTCAATCATACCGTATCTGCGGATGTTACACTTCACACTTGACAGAGCTAGAGAGCGGTGTTTGTCAGACCATGAGACATCCCATAAGTCAGTCTTCTCACAAAATCGTTTGTAGCGTCCAAATGGATTGGCCTGGAAAGGTGAGACTCTCACGAACTCGTACATGTCAGTTGTTGTGCTCCAGGAAACCGACAAGGCTTCAGAAGACTCGTCTGAAAGTCCCCCGGGTACCAGTTGAAAACATTTACGGAAGTACAATATATATGGAGACTGTTTCATGAACTTTCTTAACTCTCTCAGATGTAGGACCGACGCTTCAGAACAAAATTCATTTAGATTTCTTTGAGGATCTATGTGTTGTTCCATGTGCGTTTGGATGGGCCAATAGCAGTAAGGACACAAATATTTTTAATTCAAAAACATTTTTTATATATATATTTTGTGGATACTTCAAGGTATCTAAAAATTCTAAATCAAATAGCAAAATGATCCTTGGTATGACCTTCTTAAAATAATTCCATATAACTTAATAGTAATAGTACCCCATCCCCCAGCTTAGACAGGATTGAAGGCTTTTATGTGTCAAATACCTGAGTTCCTTTTGTCTTTAGTTTAGTGTCAAACAACTCCTGCCTCTTGAAGAAACCCTCCAGCATGGATCCTTTCTATATTTGTTATCTGATTGTCCAACTTATGGAGATGAAATGGATCCTGGAAAGCATAAAATAAAATAAAATGACCTTCATTTAAACAACTCTCTGAATTGAAACCTCAAGTCTCCATGAGCTATCCTTGTCCTCTAACAGGGACAGCTGAATCAACTCTCTGAACTGAAACCCCAAGTCTCCATGAGCTATCTTTGTCCTCTAAAAGGGACAGCTGAATCAACTCTCTGAACTGAAACCTCAAGTCTCCATGAGCTATCCTTGTCCTCTGACAGGGACAGCTGAATCAACTCTCTGAACTGAAACCCCAAGTCTCCATGAGCTATCCTTGTCCTCTGACAGGGACAGGTGAATCAGATCTCTGAATTGAAACCCCGTCTCCATGAGCTATCCTTGTCCTCTAAAAGGGACAGCTGAATCAACTCTCTGAACTGAAACCTCAAGTCTCCATGAGCTATCCTTGTCCTCTAAAGGGGACAGCTGAATCAACTCTCTGAACTGAAACCTCAAGTCTCCATGAGCTATCCTTGTCCTCTGACAGGGACAGCTGAATCAACTCTCTGAACTGAAACCTCAAGTCTCCATGAGCTATCCTTGTCCTCTAACAGGGACAGCTGAATTAGCTGGTACCTTATCCAGTGCATCCAGAATAGGCAACCTGCATTAATAATATTAGTGCACTACTTCATAACGATAGGGACACAGCCCAGAGAAAGTAGGGTGGAGACACAGCCCAGAGAAAGCAGGGTGGAGACACAGCCCTAGAAAGGAGGGTGGAGACAGCCCTAGAGAAAGGAGGGTGGAGACACAGCCCTAGAGAAAGAGGGTGAGACACATCCCTAGAGAAAGGAGGGGTGGAGACACAGCCCTAGAAAGGAGGGTGGAGACACAGCCTAGAAAGAGGAGGGTGGGGACACAGCCCTAGAGAAAGTAGGGTGGAGACAGCCCTAGAGAAAGGAGGGTGGAGACAGCCCTAGAGAAAGGAGGGTGGAGACACAGCCCTAGAGAAGGAGGGTGGAGACACAGCCCTAGAAAGAGGAGGGGGAGACAGCCCTAGAGAAAGGGGGTGGAGACACAGCCCTAGAAAGAGGAGGGTAGAGACACAGCCCTAGAAAGAGGAGGGTGAAGACACAGCCCTAGAAAGAGGAGGGTGGAGACACAGCCTTAGAAAGAGGAGGGTGGAGACACAGCCCTAGAGAAAGGAGGGTGGAGACACAGCCCTAGAGAAAGTAGGGTGGAGACACAGCCCTAGAGAAAGGAGGGTGGAGACACAGCCCTAGAGAAAGGAGGGTGGAGACACAGCCCTAGGGAAAGGAGTGTGGAGACACAGCCCTAGAGAAAGGAGGGTGGAGACACAGCCCTAAGGAAAGGAGTGTGGAGACACAGCCCTAGAGAAAGGAGGGTGGAGACACAGCCCTAGAGAAAGGAGGGTGGAGAAACAGCCCTAGAGAAAGGAGGGTGGGGACACAGCCCTAGAGAACGGAGGGTGAGGACAGCCCTAGAGAAAGGAGGGTGGAGACACAGCCCTAGAGAAAGGAGGGTGGAGACACAGCCCTAGAGAAAGGAGGGTGGAGACACAGCCCCAGGAAAGGAGAGTGAGACATACAGCCCTAGAGAGAAAGGAGGGTGGAGACACAGCCCCAGGGAAAGGAGAGTGGAGACACAGCCCACATATGTTAGTTAATCAGTTTATCTCAATTTACATAGTCAAGTCATTCAGTGAATAATTGGCTATGTGTATATGGCTTGACTATATGAAATATTAATGACAGTGACTATGTGATGTGAAATGACTAACGACCATGTGACCCTGCGAAATGACTAATGACTATGTGAATTGACTAACGACCATGTGACTACGTGGACTGTGTGTTTACAGGCAGTTGGGCCTGTCATCATTCACTATGAACTGGACTGTGTGTTTACAGGCAGTAGGGCCTGTCATCATTCACTATGAACTGGACTGTGTGTTTACAGGCAGTAGGGCCTGTCATCATTCACTATGAACTGGACTGTGTGTTTACAGGCAGTAGGGCCTGACCTCATTCACTATGAACTGGACTGTGTGTTTACAGGCACTATGAACTGGCATCATTCACTATGAACTGGACTGTGTGTTTACAGGCAGTAGGACCTGCCATCATTCACTATGAACTGGACTGTGTGTTTACAGGCAGTAGGGCCTGCCATCATTCACTTTGAACTGGACTGTGTGTTTACAGGCAGTAGGGCCTGGCATCATTCACTATGAACTGGACTGTGTGTTTACAGGCAGTAGGGCCTGTCATCATTCACTATGAACTGGACTGTGTGTTTACAGGCAGTAGCCTGTCATCATTTCACTATGAACTGGACTGTGTGTTTACAGGCAGTTGGGCCTGTCATCATTCACTATGAACTAGACTGTGTGTTTACAGGCAGTAGGGCCTGTCATCATTCACTTTGAACTGGACTGTGTGTTTACAGGCAGTAGGACCTGTCATCATTCACTATGAACTGGACTGTGTGTTTACAGGCAGTAGGGCCTGTCAGTCACTATGAACTGGACTGCGTGTTTACAGGCAGTAGGGCCTGTCATCATTCACTTTGAACTGGACTGTGTGTTTACAGGCAGTAGGGCCTGTCATCATTCACTATGAACTGGACTGTGTGTTTACAGGCAGTAGGGCCTGTCATCATTCACTATGAACTGGACTGTGTGTTTACAGGCAGTAGGACCTGTCATCATTCACTATGAACTATGTGTTTACAGACAGTAGGGCCTGCCATCATTCACTATGAACTGTGTGTTTACAGACAGTAGGGCCTGTCATCATTCACTATGAACTGTGTGTTTACAGGCAGTAGGGCCTGTCATCATTCACTATGAACTGTGTGTTTACAGACAGTAGGGCCTGTCATCATTCACTATGAACTGTGTGTTTACAGGCAGTAGGGCCTGTCAGTCACTATGAACTGGACTGTGTGTTTACAGGCAGTAGGGCCTGTCAGTCACTATGAACTGGACTGTGTGTTTACAGGCAGTAGGACCTGTCATCATTCACTATGAACTGGACTGTGTGTTTACAGGCAGTAGGGCCTGTCATCATTCACTATGAACTGGACTGTGTGTTTACAGGCAGTAGGGCCTGTCATCATTCACTATGAACTGGACTGTGTGTTTACAGGCAGTTGCTACACCGCACCTTTGTATCTTTAGAATGCATTCACCTAAATCCACAAAAATATACCTGAATGGATTTCTGCAAATATCATAAATACCATGGTAGTCTTTACTTTCCTATTGACCAAACAACCATAAAAAAAGGTGGTCTATCTTTCCCTATATGCACATCAACAGCTACAAGATCAACAACTAATACTAGCCAGAGCAAGATGAGCTAAAAATCTAATGAAAAACAATCAAAACTTTTCACCTGGTTGCCCGTCAAAATTGCACTGATAAACAACGTGGAATAGTAAGTAGCCTGCAGCTTGTCTGCAAATACATGCTTGTCCCATCAAAACAGCCAAGCTAACTGGCTAAAGTTGACTTGCTAGCTACTTACAGACATAAATGAGACAACACCTTACTATTTGGGGGCGGGAGGGTAGCCTAGTGGTTAGAGTGTAGAGGCGGGAGGGTAGCCTAGTGGTTAGAGTGTAGAGGCGGGAGGGTAGCCTAGTGGTTAGAGTGTAGAGGCGGGAGGGTAGCCTAGTGGTTGGGAGTGTAGGGCGGCAGGGTAGCCTAGTGGTTAGAGTGTAGAGGAGGAGGGTAGCCTAGTGGTTAGAGTGTAGAGGCGGAGGGTAGTCTAGTGGTTAGAGTGTAGAGGCGGGAGGGTAGCCTAGTGGTTAGAGTGTAGAGGCGGGAGGGTAGCCTAGTGGTTAGAGTGTAGAGGTGACAGGGTAGCCTAGTGGTTAGAGTGTAGAGGTGGCAGGGTAGCCTAGTGGTTAGAGTGTAGAGGTGGGAGGGTAGCCTAGTGGTTAGAGTGTAGAGGCGGGGAGGGTAGCCTAGTGGTTAGAGTGTAGAGGTGGGAGGGTAGCCTAGTGGTTAGAGTGTAGAGGCGGGAGGGTAGCCTGAGTGGTTAGAGTGTAGAGGCGGGAGGGTAGCCTAGTGGTTAGAGTGTAGAGGCGGGAGGGTAGCCTAGTGGTTAGAGTGTAGAGGCGGGAGGGTAGCCTAGTGGTTAGAGTGTACAGGCCGGAGGGTAGCCTAGTGGTTAGAGTGTAGAGGTGGGAGGGTAGCCTAGTGGTTAGAGTGTAGAGGCGGGAGGGTAGTCTAGTGGTTAGAGTGTAGAGGAGGCAGGTAGCCTAGTGGTTAGAGTGTAGAGGAGGCAGGTAGCCTAGTGGTTAGAGTGTAGAGGAGGCAGGTAGCCTAGTGTTTAGAGTGTAGAGGCGGGAGGGTAGCCTAGTGGTTAGAGTGTAGAGGTGGGAGGGTAGCCTAGTGGTTAGAGTGTAGAGGCGGGAGGGTAGCCTAGTGGTTAGAGTGTAGAGGTGGGAGGGTAGCCTAGTGGTTAGAGTGTAGAGGCGGGAGGGTAGCCTAGTGCTTAGAGTGTAGAGGCGGGAGGGTAGCCTAGTGGTTAGAGTGTAGAGGTGGGAGGGTAGCCTAGTGGTTAGAGTGTAGAGGCGGGAGGGTAGTCTAGTGGTTAGAGTGTAGAGGAGGCAGGTAGCCTAGTGGTTAGAGTGTAGAGGAGGCAGGTAGCCTAGTGGTTAGAGTGTAGAGGCGGGAGGGTAGCCTAGTGGTTAGAGTGTAGAGGCGGGAGGGTAGCCTAGTGGTTAGAGTGTAGAGGCAGGGAGGGTAGCCGGGAGGGTAGCCTAGTGGTTAGAGTGTTAGAGTGTAGAGGAGGCAGGGTAGCCTAGTGGTTAGAGTGTAGAGGCGGGAGGGTAGCCTAGTGGTTAGAGTGTAGAGGCGGAGGGTAGCCTAGTGGTTAGAGTGTAGAGGCGGGAGGGTAGCCTAGTGGTTAGAGTGTGGAGGAGGGCAGGTAGCTTAGTGGTTAGAGTGTAGAGGCGGGAGGGTAGCCTAGTGGTTAGGCGGGAGAGTGTAGAGGCGGGAGGTTAGCCTAGTGGTTGGAGTGTAGAGGCGGGAGGGTAGCCTAGTGGTTGAGGAGTGTGGAGTGGAGGCAGGTAGCTTAGTGGTTAGAGTGTAGGCGGGAGGGTAGCCTGAGTGGTTAGGAGTAGCGGTTAGAGGCGGGAGGTTAGCCTAGTGGTTGAAGTGTGAGGCTAGTGGTTAGAGTGTAGAGGCGGGAGGGTAGGGGTGTAGAGGCTAGTGCGTTAGAGTGTAGAGGCGGGAGGGT